>NC_053036.3:203329386-203635582 GCF_002575655.3 Aegilops tauschii subsp. strangulata | reverse complement strand
AGGGGCATTGATCAGCTTGGCCCACTCATCAACTGTGGATTGGTACCTTGTACCCTCAGACATCCATACTATCCTTCCATCTGGATAGAAGTGGGCAGTGGAGTAAAACTGCATGATCAGCTCATCATTCCATTTGGTGAGCTTCTGCCCAACAAATTTGTCAACTCCACATGCCTTGAAGCTGTCATAAACACCTGGATAGTGATCTTCTTCTTCCTTGATGTATTCCCAATCCACCCATTTCATGTCACATACAATGGGCTTCTTGTCAAGCAAAATAGTCTCATAGAAGTCTTGTTGTTCCTTTGTGTGAAACCTGTAATCAACTGCTGTCCTCCTCCTTACAGCATAAGGATCAGACTATCTCCACAATCTCAGTCCAGCATCCTTTTTGATACGCATGTCTTCAGCTACTGGATGAGCATCATTATTGTCAGGAATTTTGAGCTTCAACTTCCTCAAAACAAGTGAATCATCTTCCTCTTCTTCAGCTTGAGGCACCGGGGCCTTGTCCTTTTCCTCAGCAGGTATACTTCTGGTGTTCCTCTTGGGTTTAGTGGGCTTCTGAGTTGGAGCTTTGGGAGCAGACTTGGGCTTAGATGGAGCAGCCCCTGCCTTTATAGCATCTCCCATAAGCTTGTGAGCTTTGGGTGCTGGTGCAACATCCTCTTCCTCTTCCTCTTCTTCAGAGGGATCTCTCATCATGGAGGACTTCCCAATAACTCTGGCAATGGTCTTCCTGACCCTTTCCTTCCTCTTCTTGCCTTCACCACCTTCTTTGGGTTCAAGAGTGAACTCCATTGTCTCTTGAGTAGAGGCTCTGGCCTTAGACATAGGAATTCTCCTGGCTGGTGCCTTCTTGTTCAATCCTGGCTTTGTTGCAGCAGCTGTGCCATATTCCTTTTTCAGCACCTTCTTCTTGGAGCTTACTTCCTCCTCAGTGGCAACATAATCCTCATCCTCAGATTCTGAGGTTCTCTTCTTCCTAGATCTGGTGGCTGCCTTTGGCAAGTTGCTGGGAGTGCTCCTGCTGCCATCATCAGAAGTGCTAGAGGGGTCTGAGCCCTCACTCATCTGCACATGTTCCTCTGACCTGTTCTGACTGTCATGCTGATCAGACATTTCTGCAAACTTACTGACAGCAGACCATGTGAATAGATATAGATGAGGTAGAGCGGATGAGCATCACAAAGTGCAGAGTTTTTTCAAAACAGATGACTTAAAAACTTAGTTTTAGTTCTCCACAGAAAGCATTTCGGAGCTACCGATTTGTAAACTCGGTGATACCGAAGCAGCTTTTGGAACCTAAACTAGTGAACTCGGTCAGACCGAGTCACAGTTCAGTGGAACCGAGACTGCTAGGGTTAAAGAATCGAACTCGGTCACACCGATTTGCAGTTTTCGGTCAGACCGAAAGTGCAAGTGCAATGGCCTAAGCCAAATCGGCGAGACTGATTTCTACAATTCGGTCGGTCCGAGATGAGTTCGGCGGAGACCTAACCCTAAATCTTCAAATCAAATCTAACCTAAAGGATGTTTTCAATGGATAGTGTTTGCATACGTGGTGATGATCATGGCAGAGCAATGTGCTATGAATCAGAGTTAAAAGAATAGCACAAAGGATCAAACTCGTACCCTAGTTTGGCGGAGTTTGCTACAGCGGCAATGGAGGGGCAGAATTCCGTTGACAGCGATGGAAACCAGCGGCGGGAGGTCGCTGGCGGCGAGAAAACGATCCGGAGACCCGAGGCGGCAGAGCAGGATATGCGCGGGTTGAGAGGTTTCGAAGAAATTTCCAAAATCTCACCCGTGGGTTTATATATCCCGACCCTGTCGGTGTGACCGAGTGGAACAACTCGGTGGCACCGAGATGCAGAATCGCAAACGGTTACTGCAACTCAGTGTGACCAAAAAGTTCTAATTAGTTGCACCGAGATTGAAAACCTAGATCAACTTAGTGATCTCGGTGTGACCGAAATGTATGACTCGGTCATACCGAAATACACAAAGAGGTTTTGGAAGTTTAAGTCTATGACGAATCGAGGACTCTGAGTGCTCCTCACACAGAGTGGTTCGAATCTGACTTGATCAAACTTTGTGATGTAGCATGAATAGAGTTTGAGACAAGAAAAGCATAGATAGCTAGAGGGAGTTCTTAGGCATTCTTGTCCATCCATTTGGCAAAAGAGAAAAAGCCAAACAATCAAAACAACAAATGGATGTCCTCGAATGAGTAAAATATGCATCCAACATGCTCACACAATAAAATGACAAATGAAATACTCCCTCCGTTCCTTGATATAAGGTGTATAGATTTTTGAGAAAATGTCCAAAATATAAGGTGTATTGGGTTTCACCACTCGTTTGAATAATTTTTTAAGGGATTTGATTACATTTCCTTATATAGGTCAAGCTCCTCTATTTTCTCATGTCAATTAGTCAGGTGCAATCTCGCCCGAAACGTGTGAATTTTTTCCTCCATGTGCGTTCTTTAATTTCCGTGCCAAAAACTATACACCCTATATTTAGGAATGGAGGGAGTATGTGACAAAGCATGCACAATCACTCTAGCATCTATCAAGCAATTTGGCAATGACTAGGTCATCTATATATGAGTATATTGACTTAGGAGTCAAATGAGATCATTTGATCATAGGTCATACTCATCGTTTAAGCACAAGTGGGGTTGCTACTTTTACATAAAGCATTGTTGTGCTCACATCATTAGAGTTGCTTTAGCTCAATTGATTAGAGTAAAGCTCCCCCTAGATGTGATATCCCCCCTAAGAGGGATGAACTAACCTTGGGTTTTGTTGATCATGACTTCATGTAGGTGTTGAAGATGTAGATGCTCAATGTTGATGTAGATCATTCGGAGCAATCCTTTGGAGTGAGTTGCACTTTCAATACCTACCCGGGTTAGTCCCTCAAGGAACAAACAAAGATATCCATAGACATAGAGTGATATTCACATGAAATGATGTCCATGAATGCATTAGGTTACCTTGTCCCTTGTCTTACCAACAAGAGGGTTTGTGACTCCTTGAACTAGTGCAAGATATGGAAGTTGTTTGCACTTGTCCTTGCCAAGATGATAAGAGTGAAGTATGTTGGCGGAGTCACCCTCAAGAACTCTCTAGTTCTTCTTCTTAGGGATCCACACCATCTTGATGGGAATCCTTGGAGTTGTAGTCGTACTTGATGAAGTGGAACTTGATGTAGTGTTGGGAACCCACTTGACCAAGGCCTTAGGTGCTTCTTCAAACGCATCAATCTCCTCTTGAAGCTTGTCCTTGCCTTTTAGGTCGTGGTCTTGTGGTGGAAGATCATCTTGAGCTTGTGTTCCTTGGAAAGAAGTAGGATCATACTTCTCTTGTTGAGGAACAAACTTCGTCTTGGGGTATTGATCTTCTTCCCACTCAACTCCATTGGCATTGAACTTTCGTTCAAAACCAACACCTTGATTCTTCCGGTGTCTTCCTTGCTTGCGTACAATTTCCTCAAATTGCTTACTTCCGGCAAGACTCTTGTAAACACCTTTCTCTATAATTCCCTTCAATAAGCTATTTTCTTGCTCAAGTGTAACTTGGCTAAGAGAATCATTAGTGGAATCAAGAGAACTACTAGAAGCAACAACATTGGATTTAGCATGATTGTTGTTACTACTAGAGGAAGAATCTTTCTTGTTCTTGTTGATAGATTTAACTTGTGGCATGTAAGTAGACAAGAGTAAACGCTTGGAAATGTAAGAAGAACTTTTCTTGCAAAGATCATCATTTGCTTAGAAGAACTCATGCTCTTGCTCAAGGTTGAGCTTTTCAAAGCGTAGCTTCTCATGAGTCTTTAAAAGTTCTTGATGATCTTCCAAGGTAGTTTCATGAGCTAACTTAAGAGTGTTTAGTTCTTTAGTTCGCAGCTCAATCTCCTTCTTATCATCGTCATTCGTTTTATCTTGATTATCATGATTAATAGCAAGTTCATCATAGTTTTCATAACTAGAGTTGTCAACAAGTAAATCATCATCTCCTAGCAAATCATCTTCATCACTATTAAAATCAACATACTCGGGGTGTGTTACCTTTGGACCTTTAGCCATGAAGCATCTTCCAATTCCTTCATTTGGTGAGTCAAATATGTTGTAGGAGTTGGTTGACACAAGTGCTAGACCGGCAACACCTTCATCTTGAGTATATTCAGGGTCGGAGTGATAACTTCTTTCGGAGTTATGGTCGGAGTCGAAGCCGGATACCCATTCACCAACATGAGCTTGATGTCTTCTTTTTGTGTAGCTCTTTGATGACTTGTCCCTTTCCGAATCCTTGCTTCTCCGAGAGGGTCTTCGTTCATAACGATCATCTCTAGTCCTTCTCTCTCTTGGCGGTGATTCTTCTCTTCTACTTCTTCTTTTGGGAGAATCTTCTCTTCTTTTGTAGGGAGCCGTACACTCATTGGAGTAGTGTCTGGGTCTTCCACAATTGTAGCAATTCTGTTCACGACTTGAAGATCTCTTATCATTGTAGGACCTTGACTTGGAGCTTCTTTCCTTGCTTCTACTCTTGTAGAATTTGTTGAAGTTCTTCACCATTAGGCTCAATTCTTCATTGAAGGTTTGTTTCTCACTTGATGATGTGGGAGCTTCACATGAGGCTTTGTAAGCACCACTTGACTTGTTGTGGAGCTTTTCCTTATCCTTGAGTGACATCTCATGAGCAACAATTCTTCCAATGACTTCCGTTGGCTTGAGATCTTTGTAATTGGGCATCATTTGGATCAATGTGCACACGATATCATATTTTCCATCCAAGGCTCTTAGGATCTTATTTATGATGAATCTATCGGTCATCTCTTCACTTCCTAAGCCGGCAATCTCATTTGTGATGAGGGCAAGCCTAGAGTACATTTCAGCGACACCTTCACCATCCTTCATTTTGAACTTGTCAAGTTGACTTTGAAGCACATCGATTCCTTGACGGAGTCGGTACCTTCGCGCATATCAATCAAAGTATCCCAAATTTCCCTTGCATTGCCAAGACGGCTGATTTTATTGAATTCTTCGGGTCACAATCCGTTGAAGAGAATATCACAAGCTTGAGCATTGTATTGCAGCATCTTCAACTCTTCCGCGGTAGCTTCACGGTTCGGTTCTCTCCCATCAAAGAATTCACCTTGCAAGCCAATACACACAATAGCCCAAATGGCGGGGTTATGTCCAAGAATATGCATTTTCATCTTATGCTTCCAACTAGCAAAATTAGTACCATCAAAGTAAGGACCTCTACGGTGGTAATTTCCCTCACTAGACGCCATACTCTCCTAGGTTGTGAAACCAAGGCTGTGATCACCAAAAGCTATGGAAATCAAAGCAAATGGAGGCCAAAGCTCTGATACCACTTGTAGGATCGAAAGTATGTCTAGAGTGGGGGTGATTAGACTACTTGACCAAATAAAAATCTAGCCTTTTCCCAATTTTAAGTCTTGGCAGATTTTAGCAACTTAGCACAAATCAAGTAATCAACCTACACATGCAATTCTAAGAGTATAGCAGCGGAATGTAAAACAATTGCATATGAAGGTAAAGGGAGGAGTTTGGAGGGAGCAAATGCAATGTAGACACGGAGAGTTTTTATCCGTGGTTCCGATAGGTGGTGCTATCGTACATCCACGTTGATGGAGACTTCAACCCACGAAGGGTAACGGTTGCGCGAGTCCACGGAGGGCTCCACCCACGAAGGGTCCACGAAGAAGCAACCTTGTCTATCCCACCATGGCCATCGCCCATGAAGGACTTGCCTCACTAGGGTAGATCTTCACGAAGTAGGCGATCTCCTTGCCCGTACGAACTCCTTGGTTCAACTCCACAATCTTGACGGAGGCTCCCAACTGACACCTAGCCAATCTAGGAGACACCACTCTGCAAAAGGTAATAGATGGTGTGTTGATGATGAACTCCTTGCTCTTGTGCTTCAAATGATAGTCTCCCCAACACTCAACTCTCTCTCATAGGATTGGATTGGTAGAAAGATGATTTGAGTGGAAAGCAACTTGGGGAAGGCTAGAGATCAAGATTTATGTGGTTGGAATGGAATATCTTGACCTCAACACAAGTGTAGGTGGTTCTGTCTCAGAAAATGTATGTTGGAAGTGTAGGCATGTTATGATGGCTCTCTCCACGAATGAAGAGTGGGTGGATGGGTATATATAGCCTCCACACAAAATCTAACCGTTACACACAAATCACCAAACTCGGTGGGACCGAATTATAAAACTCGGTCAGACCGATTTAGTTCAATATGTGAACGTTAGGATTTTCAGTGGGACCGACATGTCAACTCGGTGGGACCGATGTCGTTAGGGTTAGGGCATAACGTAATCTCGGTGAGACCGATTACACAAACTCGGTGGGACCGATTTTGGTAATAGACAAACACGGAGTTGGTCAGGCAAACTCGGTGGGACCGATTCGCTCATATCGGTCAGATCGAAACGTTACGAAGGGGAAACAGAGAGTTTGCATTGCAATCTCAGTGGGACCGATCGCTCATCTCGGTTGGACCGAAACGTTACGAAGGGAAACAGAGAGGTTGCAATCCCATCTCGGTGAGACCGAGATCCCTATCGGTGAGACCGAAGTGACTAGGGTTTGTGCCAGTGGCTATGCCATTTGAACTCGATGGCGCCGGATAGAAGATTTCGGTGGGGCCGAGTTTGACTTTTGGTTTGGGACATATGTGGATATGAGAAAGTAGTTGAGGGTTTTTGGAGCATATCACTAAGCAATTTGAGCAAGTAACTCATTAAGCAACACCTCACCCCCTTTTAATAGTATTGGCTTTTCCTATGGACTCAATGTGATCTTGGATCACCAAAAGTAAAATGTAGAGTCTTATGCCTTGAGCTTGTGCCAATCTTTTGCCCTAAGCATTTTGAGGGGTCCACTTTCTAATCCATGCCATGCCAATCATTGAGCTTTCCTGAAATATTTATCCTAAAATAGCATTAGCTCAATGAGCTATATGTTGTTTGGAATTACCAAAACCACCCAGGGATAGTTGCACTTTCACTCGGGGACTGCAGCAGTTGCACCTGGCCCAGGGACTTCAGAACCCGGCCCGGGGGCTGCAGTAGTCAGCCCGGGGACTTCAACGACACAGCTAGCGGCGGCCAACTCCAACCCGCCGCCTCCCAACCCAACCGCACTGGTACCAGTGGCCGTGATGACAGTGATAGAAGCACCATCTTGGGCACATCCCATCCTCAACTTTCTGGTGAGCAGAGAGCTACCAGCCGACGAGATTTTGGCCCGGCAAGTGCAACACCGGGCAGCAGCATACACAATAGTGAACAGAGAGCTTGTTAGGCGCAGCGTGACTGGCGTCTTCCAGCGCTGCGTAGAGCCAGGGAAGGGCAGAGCAATCCTCAAAGACATCCACCAAGGCGAATGCGGCCACCATGTGGCCTCTAGATCCCTTGCCGCCAAAGCTTTCCGCCACTGATTCTTCTGGCTGACTGCTTTGGACGACGCCAAGGATTTGGTCAAGAAGTGCAAGGGGTGCCAACGATTCAGCTCCAAGCAGCACCTGCCGGCTTCTACACCCAAGACCATCCCCCTACTTGGCCGTTTGCGGTCTAGGGGCTGGACATGGTGGGACCATTCAAAATAGCACGCGGCGGCATGACCCATCTGCTTGTCGCCGTGGAAAAATTCACCAAGTGGATTGAAGCAAAGCCAATCAAGAAGCTGAACGGTCCGACTGCTATGACCTTCATCGCAGATATCACCGTCTGGTATGGTGTACCGCACAGCATCATCATCGACAACGGCACCAACTTCGCCAAAGGCGCCTTGGCCCGTTTCTGCGCGACACAGGGCATCCGAATGGACTTAGCGTCCATTGCCATGCGCAGTCAAACGGCCAGGTTGAGCGAGCAAACAGCCTCATCCTGTTCGGCATCAAGCCCCGACTGGTTGAGCCGCTGGAGCGCTCGGCCGGCTGCTGGATCGGAGAGCTGCCGGCCGTCCTCTAGAGCCTCCGGACCACGCCAAACAAAGTAACCGGCTTCACTCCCTTCTTCGTCGTGTACGGGGCCGAGGCCGTCATCCCAACTAACATCGAGTTTGACTCGCCTTGCGTCACCATGTACATGGAGGCGGAAGCGAAGGAGGCGCGAGAAGACGGCGTCGACCTGCTGGAAGAGGGCCGGCTGCTGGCACTCAGCCGGTCCGCCATCTACCAGCAGGGCCTGCGCCGCTACCACATCCGGAAGGTCAGGCCACAATCCTTCCGAGAGGGGGACCTTGTGCTCCGACTGATCCAGCGAACAGCCGGCCAGCACAAGCTCTCGGCCCCTTGGGAAGGGCCTTTCATCTTCAGCAAAGCCTTGGGCAATGACTCCTACTACCTCATTGACGCGCAGAAGCCAAGGGCACGCAAGAGGGACGATTCTGGCAAGGAAACAGAGGGCCCATGGAATGCAAATCTCCTCCGAAGATTTTACAGTTAATGCAATATGTACCACGCTACCTTTTGTATTAAGAGCAAAGACAACGGGTCCCTCGAGGAGCACTCGGGGGCTACCCTTTTTAGCTATATGATAAGATTATGTCTGTGAATGTATTATTTCATCCCTCCGCCCGACACCGGGTCCGACCAGTCGGCCCGGGGGCTCGCCCCTTGTCCTATGTTGATGCCACCTGCAGTCGGACAAGTAGTGTGCCGACATCTAAGCCCTCTCTTGCCTTAAGCCGCAGCTCACAGAGCGACTGTGCGGCTGGCAAGAGCTAAAGGCAGGAAATGGTGCCCACATGAAAAATGACTAAGGAAAAAACATTAGCATAGGCCAAGCTGGCTCCTCGCCTCACCGTCCGGCTGTTGAGCAGCCGACCGGCTGTCTTCTCGCTTGACTAGCTACGTTCTAGGCGGTCGAAGTACTTGTCTATCCTAAACGCCAAGTCCCTGACCCAGCCATAGACCGCAGAGCGGCTGGTAGGGCGGCAACCAAAGGAAGGCGGCAAACGAAAAAGCCAAAAAGAACAGAAAGCAAAACCAAGTTAGAACCCGGCAGAGCACAAACTTGTGCGAGAATAATTAATTTACATAGCAAAAGGCTTGTAGCCAGGATTCAACAGAGTTTGAAATAACACCCCTAGCGGGTGGAACTGTGCGAATTTAACTTGTTCATTCGAGAGATTACAAAATAGGAAAGATAAAATGGCTGCCTAGGCTAGAGAAGCAGCAGGCGGATCAGACGGGTTGGTGGAGGTAGAGGCGCCGGGTGGTGGAGCAGCCCACTAGTGGGTCTCAGCCTGGTCGGCACCAGCAGCAGTCGGCGCGGCATCCCGCGGCTCGCTGGTCGAAGCCTTATCATGCTGAGGCCGGCTGCTCTCTCCGTCGTCCAGTGCGATGTCTTCGCCGTCCTCGTGCTCATCCTCCTCGCCCTCGTCGCTGGAGGTGATCTCCTACGCCGAGTCCTCCCCATCCTCCGGATTCAGTCCGAAACAGTTGGGCGGTACCTCGGCGCCTTCGTCATCCAGCTCTGGGATGAAGACGGAGGTGCCGACATAGTCAGTGATTGCCGCCGTGCGATGGGTGAGCGCGCGGCTCACCGCTGCCAGCTCCGGTCCGGCCTCCTGCCGGAAGATGGCCAGCTGGGCCAGATTGAGCCCCGGATACCAAGCCTTGGCGAACTCCAAGGACGTCCAGCGCCTGCCCATGCCGCGGCACGCTTCCAGGCCTCGAAGCGCCTGACTGCTATCTCCAGCCAGTCGGCAGTCCAACTGGGGGTGTGCGGGACCTGAGCGTCTTGCCACAGGGCGGCCAGCACCTGAGACCCGACACGCTGCGGGCGGAGGAGCAGGCGATGAGCCGGCTGCAGGCGCGTCTTAACGGCCAGAAGCTGCTTGCCGAGATTCTGAGGCGTGCTGGGCATAATATCCACGCCTACCCTCCTTTGCACCTCGCGCCGTGCCTCGATGGCCTGGCTGACGGTAACAGAATGACCGGGAAAGAACTCTGCGCAAGAAGAAGATCAAAAAATTAGAAGCTAGAAGCCGGCTCCTGCAACAGTCGGCGACTGTTCAAAAGAAGAAGCAACTTACCGTCGATCATGTTCTCGATCTCGCCGTAGCTGCCGGACAGGAACTTCTCCTTCTCGGCGTAGTTCGAGCGCTGAGTCTCAAACTCGGCCCTAAGGAGAGTTTCGCCGTCCTTCAGCCGCTGCACCTCTGCCTTGTGCCGCTCCGCCTGGTCCGCCAGCTCCTTTGCTAAGCGGTCGCATTCCTGGGTGGCCTGGCTGCGCTCCTGCTCCTTGGTGTGGAGCGCGGACTCATCCTCACCCAGGCGCTTCCGCAGATCAGCGGCGGCCTCTTCAAAGACAAGAGAGAAAATGTCAACACCAACCAAAAAACAAGTAGTTGCCGGGAGATCTGGCCCGACTGCTTAGCAGTCGGCCCGAATCTCGGGGGCTACACCCAGCGGGTGCGCTGACGTGCCCCCGCGGAAAGGAAAACGAAGTGCTTACTTCAGCTCTGATTCAGATTGGTGGTCCGCTTGGCTAGCTCCTGGTTCTGGGAGTTGTAGGCGGCCACACGGAGGTTGTGGTAGTCCTGCAACAAAAACCATGGAAGGAGAAAGATCTCAGCACTCGGAGCACACCTTGAAGTTCCGAGCCGCCTGCTCAGCAGCCGGCGCGGAACTCGGGGGCTACCCCCAGTGGGTGCGCTGGCGCGCCCCCCACAGAAGATCACAAGAGTTGAAAAACAAGAAGGAAGTAACGTACCTGGACGGCTGCCCGCGTTGCCAAGAACTCCTGCATGGATTGCTGGAGAGTGGCGCCCTGGGTGTTGAACCGGGCTAGGACGTTCTGCACGGCCATGTTTAGGACACCCGAGCCGCCCCCAGACGTCCAATCCGGTGGGGCGGCACTGGTGGCCTCGGTGTCGGGCGCCGACAAGCTAGCGGCCCCGATCTCTATCGCCGTTGGCGCTGAGGTTGCCCTCGCCGGGCGCTGGTGCGCGGGAACGTGGACCGTGAGAGTCGGACCTACCACCAACTCACCGCCAGATGGCGGCACCGGCGGCGCTTCAGGCCGGCTGCCCTGCGCGTCAATAGTCGGCGCGCGTGGAGGCACCCCTGCCTCTGAGACGACAGGGACCCCTCCCCTCTCCAGGGCCGGCTGGTCGACACCAGTCCCTCCAGTTGGCGCCTGGCCCTCCAGCACCGGCGGCTCCGTGTGCTGCGGACCGACGGACTCTGGAGCCTTGCTGCGAGACGCCTCCTCCTGCGCCTTGGTGGCCGCGTCCGCCTGCTCCTTGGCCGTCGCGTCGGCCTCCGTTCGCACCGTGTCGGCCGCCTCCGCCTTCGCCCGGGCCGCGGCCTCCCGCTCCTCTTGCACCTCCTGCGCATTCCTCTCTGTCGCCTCTTGAAGGCGGCGAGCGGGTCCACGCGGCGGGGGTCTGTGGAGCCGTCTGCCGCCCCAATCACCGAGCTGGACGGGGCTCGCGATAAGGAAAGCGGGGCCCTGCGCGAACATGGCAAGAAGAAGCTAAGAAGAAAGTTTGTGAAATAGAAGATCAAAATGCAAGAAAAACCAAGTTGCTTATGCAGACACCATCGGGCGCGGCTTCGGGATCTTCCGGAAGGCGGCTGCCTTCAGGGCCTCTTGCCGCTTGGTCGCGGCGGCGGACTGTTTGGCCTTCTTGCTCGGCCGAGGGCCGAACATCCCTGCGTCAGCTCGACGCTTCGAGGAGCCGGCTGCTCCAGAAGTCGGCCCCGCCGCCGAGGAGCCATCCCCGGTCCTGTCGGCGCCCGCGGCACGGTGTGGCTCGTCGCCGCCTTCGTCGTTGTCCGGCCACCCTCGGACATCCCCTGCCACGCCGCCTCCCCCGGTGGCGTCGTCCTCCTCCAACGCGGCTGCACCTAGCTCGGGATCGCCTATGTCGCTGACCTCCCGGCCCAGCATCCACCGGTGATCGAGGCCGATGGCGCGCTGCGCAGCACCTGGACAATTAGACTTAATGAAGGTCATCGCAAAAAACAAAGAGAACAAAGAAGAAGGCCGAGTTCTAACCCCAGGCAGCGGGTTGGCCCGGCTGTAGGGCTCCTTGTCAAAGCTCCAGCTCCCCACTTTGAGCTGGCAGCCGGAGATGAAGTTGACACAGTGGGCGACCTCATCCGCCGACATCTCCTTGGTCGACGTCTAGCTTGGATCCCGACGACTGCCCATGTCGCAGATCAGGTGGGGCTGGAATTGGAGTGGCAGCACCCGGCGTTGGATGAAGGCGGCCACCAGGTCTGCTGGCCGGAGGCCCTCCACCTCCATCATCACCTCCAGGCAGTTGAGGACGCGGGCGACACCAGCCGGCAGCAGCTTCGGTGGCTGCTGGCCCAGTTGCTCCGTGGCTCAGCAGGCGGGCCGGCCATGAAACCCGGCAGGTTGATGAAGTTGCGAGTCGGATCCAAGTTGTGGACATAGAAATATGATTTCTTCCACAACTTGGCCGACTCCAGCACCAATATAGCCGGAAACCGGGTCCCACTGCCCGTGCGCCGCACGGCGACGCAAGCGCCGCACTTAGCCACCTCGCCCTTGGCCGCGGTGCCAAGCTTGAGGTAGAAGAAGCGCCCCCGAAGCTCGAGTGTGGGCACAACTCCGAGGTAGCCCTCGCAGAAAGTAACGAAGGCGGAGAGATGTACCACGGTGTTGGGCATGAGATGATGCGGCTGTAGGCCGTAGAGGTTGAGGAAGGCGCGGAAGAAACCACTCGCCAGGAAGCCGAAGCTGCGGAGAAAGTGGCTATGGAAGACCACGAACTCGTCGGGATCCGGCGACGGCGAGATCTCCTGCTCCAAAGGGATCCGCACCCCCACGCACTCCTCGCCGGGAAGCCTTCGCGTCACGCGGAGATAGTCGATATCCTCAACTTGGACATTGGAGCCGTCCCAGTCGCCCGAACGCCCGTCGCGCGCCATGGTCGCCGTGGCTTTATGGCGCGGCTGCGCGGCGAAATCAAGAGTGCGGCGGTGCGGCGAGGATGAACGGTGATGGGCTGCCACGGCATTCGGCTGCAAGCAGCGGGGTGGCGTGGAGCAGCAGCGAGCAAAAGAAGATGAAGGGCGAGGAGGGCACGCGCGCGTTCTGCCTCCCCCTCCTCCCCTACTTATAGGCACACGGCAGCGGAGCCGAGGAGGCGAGACGTGTTGGGGCGCGGGATTAACTGCGCCCACTTCCCCCATGACCCTGGACCTTCCACGCCATAACGGTGTGTAGTTAACGCGCCTGGGAAGCGCAACTGTTTGCCTCGGCTGCAGAGGATCCGCGCGCGTGCCGAGGCCCTGTAGTGGCGGGCCCGGGCCTACAGCGATGTCCCGTCGTGCGCGTGGGCTGGCAGGCCGGCTTGGTCTGCTGGCGCCGCGTGGCAAACGAGCAACGGGCGACAAGCCTGTCATTCGGCTGGCACGCCACCCGGCCCCCACCATGACGATTCGAATTCACCAGGCGGCCGGCCTGGCCTAGTCCGGTTGGCATCTCTAGAAGACGGACAAAGCAAGATTGCCAAATCACTCGGAGTAGGAAGCTGCTGAGGCTCCTCGATTTTCAGCCGTGGTTCCCCACCAGCTTCGGGGACTATTATCGGAGTAATTGACCACGGGAAGCCTCATCGGCTCCCCATGGCATTTCAAGACATCGGGGCTAGCTGCGCCCCTCACACCTCTCGGACGCATGGCTGGTTTCTTGGGCCGGCTGGTCCAAGAGGCAAGCCGCTGGAAGACGGCAAGACACCAGAAGACTGCCATGAGGGAACCGACTCCTAGCAGGCGGCCCCTCGTTCCCTCAAATTTAGCACCTACTTACCACGATGAGACGGGGCATGGCAACAGTGAGGCCTGCCACCCCTGAATCCAGGGCGGAACGTGCCCACAGTGCGGTGTACCAAGCGGACACCCCTCGCTCGGCACGACACTGTTGCTACGCGACCCATGACATCATCTACATCAGAGGGAGCCAGGCTCCCACGATGGGTGGTCGGTACGGCCTACAGGCGGCAGGCCCTACCTGTCCACGAGCCACCAGAAGGCGGCGAACCCCCAGCAGACGGCGTCGAGGGCGGGTTGACTCCTAACAGGCGGCCCTCCCTCCCCTCGGAGTCTGCGCGCCATTAACTAGATGAGATGGGGTGTGGCTACAGTGAGCTCCGGCCAGGTGGCAGGATTGTAGCCACGCTCCCCCCGACAAAGCCTCCATCATCATAGGCGAGGCAACAGTATAGAGCAGTCAACAGGACCCGCAAGCGGCGGGCCCTACCTGTCGGCCGATATCGTGGCAGCCGGCGGGACCCACCAAGTGGCGGGCCCCAGCAGCCGGCGAAGCCGGCGCCCAAAGACACTGACGGCCGGGTCCTACACCCGGCCGGATTACCGTTGTACCCCTAGGGGGTAGGCCTATATAAACCCCCCAGGTTTCCCCATGCAAGGGGTTTAGAACCCTAGAGATCATACACCCACACATAGAGAGAGGAGTAGAGCTAGCCTTGCCCTTCTTCCTCCTCTAGCCAAACAGCTCAAGGAGCAATCTTGTAGCCACTCTATTTGACGATAGTCATCATGCGGAGACCCCGCAGAGCAGGACTAGGGGTGTTATCTCCATGGAGAGCCCCGAACCTGGGTAAGATTCGCAGGCGTATGCGGTCTCACGCACTCCTGCTTCTGGAGCCCGGCGATGTACTCTTGTCCCCATCCATGATAAGCCACCCCTGGCATATGTCGCTAGATATCCCCGACACTATTTCGCACAACTCCAAACAAGTTGAAACTTCACGGAGAATTTTTATGGATTATTTGAAGAATATTGGGGCAAATAATTACCAGAGGGGGCCCACCAGGTGGGCACAACCCACCTAGGCGCGTCAGGCAGCCCAGACGCGCCCTGGTGGGTTGTGCTCACCCATGCCCACCTCTAGTGCCCATCTTCTGGTATATAGGTTATTTTGACCTAGAAAAAATAAGGAGAGGACTTTCGGACAGAGCGCCGCTGTCTCGAGGCAGAACTTGGGCAGGAGCACTTTTGCCCTCCGGAGAAGCGATTCTGCTGGGGCAACTTCCCTCCCGGAGGGGGAAATCATCGTCATCATCATCACCAACAACTCTCCCATCTTGGGGAGGGAAATGTCCATCAACATCTTCAACAACACCATCTCATCTCAAACCCTAGTTCATCTCTTGTGTTCAATCTTGTTACCGAAACTATAGATTGGTGCTTGTGGGTGACTAGTAGTGTTGATTACATCTTGTAGTTGATTACTAGATGGTTTATTTGGTGAAAGATTATATGTTCAGATCCAATATGCTATTTAATACCCCTCTAATCTTGAGCATGATTATCAGTAGTTACTTTAGTTCTTGAGGTCATGGAAGAATTCATGTTGCAAGTAACCATGTGAACTTGATATGTGTTCGATATGCTGATAGTATGTATGTTATGATTCCCTTAGTGGTGTCATGTGAACGTCGACTACATGAAACTTCACCATATTTGGGCCTAAGGTAATGCATTGTGGAGTAGAAATTAGATGATGGGTTGCGAGAGTGATAGAAGCTTAAACCCGAGTTTATGCGCTATTCCGTAAGGGACAGATTGGATCCAAAAGTTTAATGCTATGGTTAGAATTTATTCTTAATACTTTTCTCGTAGTTGCGGATGCTTGCGGGAGGGTTAATCATAAGTAGGAGGTTTGTTCAAGTAAGAACAACACCTAAGCACTGGTCCACCCACATATCAAATTATCAAAGTAGCAAACACAAACCGAACCAACATGGTGAAAGTGACTAGATGAAATTCCCGTGTACCCTCAAGAACGCTTTGCTTATTATAAGAGACCATTTTGGCATGTCCTTTGCCTCAAAGGATTGGGCTAACTTGCTGCACTTTTGCTACTATTATCGTTACTTGCTCGTTACAAATTATCTTGCTATCAAACTACTCTACTACTTACAATTTCAGCACTTGCAGACATTACTTTGCTGAAAACCACTTGTCATTTCCTTGTGCTCCTCGTTGGTTTCGACACTCTTACTTATCGAAAATATCTACAATTGATCCCTTATACACTACAAAAAAAAGACACATCCGTGACATTTTGGGCCGAACGATTTTTTTTCTGTCATACTTATGACACTTCTATGACGATAATTGTGACAAAACACGGTATCATCATAGTTGTGGTGGGGTCCTACTTCTATGACAAAAAATCATGACAGAAAATGGGCTTTTCATCCTGGGCGGGCCGGAGATGCAGCCGCATGACATTCTTTGGGCTGTCCATGACGGAAAAAATCGTGGTAGAAGCGAGGGCGAGGAAAATATCGAGGAGTTCCCGGTTACGGTGGGTGGTCGGGGGCCGAGCGATGCGCGTTTCTCTCGTACGTACGCGCGTGTGTGTGAGGCGTTGGGCTCTAACTGAACCCGAGCGAGGCGTTGGGCTCTAACTGAACCCGAGCGATTGCACTGCAGGCTACGCGTTACTGAACCCGAGCGATGGATCGATTCCTTGCTGTTAACTGAACCCGAGTGATTCCTTCGCTACTGCTGCTAACTGAAGCCGATCGAACACTGCTGCCTCCTTCCCTGGATGAACAGTGAGCGTTGTTGAGGGGGTTTAGATGTACAGTTCCCGGTGGGGAGTTGGATGAACAGGACCTCGTGGTAGTAGAGGTCGTTGCCGCTGGATGACCAGTACCCCGATCGATCGAGCCGGTGGATGAACAGGACCCCGTGGAGGGCTGGATGAATAGGACCCCGTGGAGGGCTGGTTGAACAGTAGCCGGTGGAGGGCTGGTTGAATAGTAGCCGGTGGAGGGCTGGATGAAGAGTAGCCCGTGGAGGGGTGTTTGAACAGGACCTCGTGGAGAGGGCTGGCTGAACAGTAGCCGGTGGAGGAGCGGTGGAGGCTGGATGAACAGGAGCCCGTGGATGAACAGTCGCAGGTGGAGGCTGGAGGAGGTCGACGGTGGAGATGAACAGTATCTCGTGGAGTCCCGTTTTGCGGTACGCCACACCCCTCCCGATGAACAGGACCCCTGTTTCGACCGTAGCGCTCCAACACAAGTTCGTTTCCTCCGTTTTGCGCTACGCCACACCCGTCCCGATCAACAGGACCCTGTTTCGACCGTAGGAGGTCCGTTTCCTCTATTTTGCGGTACGCCAGACCCCTCCCGATGAACAGGATCCCGTTTCCACCGTGGCCGGTCAAACACAAGGCCGTTTCCTCCGTTCTGCGGTACGCCAGGCCTCGTTTCCATCGGCTGTTCCGTCCAAGTCGGTTGGCTTCCGATGAACAGCACACGTTTCGTTGCCTCCCGATGAACACGATGCATTCCGTTGCCTCCCCATGAACACGACGACGACGCAGTTTCTCCGTTCCGACCCAGCCATGTACACGAGCCCTGGCCATACGTATGCGCGAGTAGGCGTTCGAGACCCTGCCCGTATGTACGTACGTGGCCGTATTTTCTTTCTTGCACCCTAGCCGCTATACGTACATGTACATGCTATGTGCGCGCCTCTACTACGACACGTGCGCGCCTCTACTACGACACGTGCCCTTCCTTGCACGGCCATGGTTCATCGCTGTAGCCTGCAGACAGACTGATCGTATGTACGTACACGTTCGCGACCACAATGACAACGCTACGTACGCTTCGACCAGGTGGGTCTCGACTGTCAGGCACTTCCTTGCGTGCGAAGACGTAACTGGTGGGTCCCAGCAGTCAGGGGGGCGAATCATTTTTTTTGCCCGTAATATGGACACACTTCCTTGCGTGCGAAGATGTAGCAGGTGGGTCCCAGCAGTCAGGGGGCGAATATTTTTTTCCCGTAATATGGACGCACTTCCTTGCGTGTGAAGATATAGCTGGTGGGTCCCAGCAGTCAGGGGGGAAACGATTTTTTTCATGAAATACGGTGGCCCGTCCGGTGGGTCCCAACTGTCAGGTGGAGGAATAATTATTTTGCCGTAATAAGGAGGCACTTCCTTGCTGCGACCGTGGACCGAGCTGTCAGCCTCTCAACGTACAGTACTCTTCCGATGGAAGTCGTTCGTTGACCACATTGACCACGCCGCACCGAGAGCACCAAGGCGGTGGATGGCGGCGAGGCCTAGGAAGGGAACGACGTGGAGCCAGCCGGGGAAGACGTGGCAGTGGATGCCCATGCGGAGAGGAGTACGAGGGTTCACTGGTTCGGCTGCGGTGTGAGGCTGCGGTCGCCGCAGGGCCTGGCCATCGGTGGGAGTAGTAGGGGGCGGTGAGGCCTCCGCGGCAGGACATCTGGCCATGGGAGGAAAGAGCACGTGGTGGTTTGGACGGCTGGAGCAAGAAAATCAGAGGTTGAAGAAGTAGGACGACCGTTGGATGTTAACAATCCAACGGTCACTGGTGATAGAATCGTTTGTTGACTAAGTTGACAAAGCCCTCCGTCCGCGTCAACTTAGTAGGCCCACAAGTCAGCCTCCCACTATGGTGGGTCCCAGCTAGCAGGGGGAGTATTCATTTTTTTGTGCGTAATAAGGAGGCACTTCCTTGCGTGCGAAGATATAGCTGGTGGGTCCGAGCTATCAGCGGGAGTATTCATTCTTTTTCGCGTAATAAGGAGGTACTTGCTTGCGTGCGGCCATGGACCATGTGGGTCCGAACTGTCAGCCGCTCCATGTAGGTCCCTCTTTTGATGTTGTCGTTTGTTGACAACGTTGACCACGCCGTGCCGAGAACACCAGCGTGATGGACGACGGCGAGACCCAGGAAGGGAATGACCCGGAGGCGGCGAAGCCACAACAGTGGAGGGATGTGGGTGAGTAGAGGGATGGCCTGGCCAGCAGTGGGAGTAGTAGGGGGCGGTGAGGCCTGCGCGGCAGCATAGCCGGCCACGGGAGGCGGGAGCAGGCGGTCCCGCCGGCGCTGGATTTGGCGGCTAGAGCAAGAAGACCAGAGATTGAAGAAACACGACGGCCGTTGGATTGACATCCAACGGTTACGTCTGCTAGAATCGTTTGTTGTCGTATGTAATAAGTAAAAAAATCTTGCATACGCGTCAACTTAATAGGCCCACAAGTCAGACCATTCCCTATTTTTTTAATAATTTATATTTAGCTCATTGCAACTTCTTATGCAATTTATCGCAGTCCGTTTTTTTGTTGGCCAGGGCCAGGGTTAAAAATTTAAACGAAATTTCGCATATTTCTGTGGGTTCCAAACTATTTTTAATACCGAAATGTCGAGCTAGATTTAAAGTACTTTGAATATATATTTGAATTAGGTTAAAGCCCAGTGAAATTGGAATCTGAAAATGTGAAAAAATTCAGAAATTATAAAGTAATTGCCAATTTGTCATCTGTTTTTTATATTTACAGCCCATTTCATATTACTTTCAAGATTTGCAGGCGTCTTGAAAGAGTTGCAGCCCATCAAGGCGTAGAAAAATAAGTAGGCCTGGATTGCGTATTCTTCAGGAAAAAAACTGGGCACATTTTCACAAACAAAAAATAGCTGGGCTGGTCATGTGGTGAACATAAAATATAAGCCTGGGCTAGATGGGCCACAGCCCAGTTGAAACCCTGCTCCGTCTCAACAATAACAAAAAAATACTGCTCGAGTAGCTACGTCCCAGGTGTCAGCCGATCTTGTGCTATTCTCTTGTCTATTGACTATATACACTGACAATGTTGTCGGTCCCAGATGTCAGGAAACCACTAGCAGGAAGCATTGTCTTTTTCCATACGCTGACAATGGAGTACATATATATAAAATGAGGAACTTCCTTGCGTCCGGCCATGGACATGGTGGGCCCCTACTGTCATCCTCTCCACGTACAGTCCTCTGCCGATTCCTCTTGTTTGTTGACCATGTTGACAACGCGAGAGGGCGGCGCCGCGGCGAGCGCAGCAAAGCGCGCGGAGGACGACGGCGAGGCCTCGAAGGTCGGCGTTAATGATTTAGGAGACGGTGGGGCGGCGATGCGTGCGCTGAGGCGCAGCCAGCCGTGGGAGGCGGAAGCAGGCAGTCCCGCGGGCGCTGGTTTGGTTTTGGCGGCTGGAGGAAGACATGACTGAAGAAACACGACAGACTGTAAAAGCAGCAGGAGTACTTAACAACCTTAACTGAAACTAGCAGGGGCACTTAACAACCATAGCTGAAAGAAGTATGAGTACTTAGACAGGTTCAACCATACAAAGCACGCCTCGAACAGTGCTACTTTGCCTACAGTTAACAAAAGCGTGAGGCCGCCAAGCCCCAGGACAAGGCCCAGGCGCCACCCTGCGCATCCACAACCTTCTGAAAGCGGCTTCATCTCGCAATGTGGTCAATAAACAGGATATCCGCTTTAGAGCCATGGAAAAGCAGGAACATAATCTTCTGTCCTATTCTCCAAGATGGACTGGCCTTCATTATTTGAGACCACCCATGAATAAGTATCTTTTCACCTCCAAGGGGAATGGAGTAGGTCGACATAAACATCATGTCGTGACCAAGCGCAAGTCTGACCCGACCATGGTCAGGCATCTGTATAGGAACAATAGAACTTGGCAGTTTCTGTTTCAAGAAGATCACAGTTGTAAAACTGTGTATAAGCAATAGTTTATGAACAACATATATAACAGAAAACAGCTCATACCATAAGTTTCTCGACACAGTTGGACCTGTTCAATGAGTGTAGCAGTGGCACACATATCCCACGTGGCCTTCCACCATTGAAACGCCCCACAAGGACCTCAACACGATCAATAAAGTGTAGGAACTTGTGGATGTCGTCCCAGTCAACTTCAGTGCCATCAGTAATAGCCGAGTTGTTAGAGAATAACAAACGAGCAGCCTGCTTAACTCTGAAAAAACCTACACGTGCCACCAATTATAAGAAAAATATTAGTTAGAAGTAGCATCTTCATGAGAGATTCGTTGCTACTTCTAAAGTTAAACAGAATAGGTGGATTAGGAAGTAACCGAGGCAAGAAGAAAGAACCAGATACAAAACTAACATGGATGAACAATTGGAACGACGTCGGGGTGGAAGATCGCAGTGAAGATGAGACCAGGTTCTGCTATTTCCATCAACATTCGTGCGCCAACTTTCAGTCTGTAACACTTGAGAAAGTTTATCCAAGTTCGGCCATAAAAAAGCAGTGGTCTTCTTGGTTCATGAACCCAACTCGAAACTTATATCCATGGCTTGTCTTCACTGTGACCATTAAACTGGTGTATTCAGTTATGGCAAGGCCGAGCATATTGAGTACATGTGTTCTAGCAGAGCAAGGAATGCACTGTAGGAAAAATAATATGAGAACACAATGTATTCCCTATATCCAAATCTAGAAATAATTTCCTCCTTCACGTCAGTGTTGACCATGGTACTAGTACCTTTTATCCAAACATAGCAATCCAAATTTCCAAATTATTTGACAGCATGTTAAAAAAACCCCACCCTCCCGGATAGAAAAGAGGATTCTAGGAACATACTGTGCGCGTTTTAAAATCCTGTGCTAGGATGAGCAGGAACAAGTGTGGCGTCTCGCCGAGGGCGCAGAAACCTGTAGGGTCCTCGCACTTTGGGCACTGCAAATGAAACACACAAGATTCAGTAGGAAGAAAAATGCATCAACGGCGGCGGCTGCCGTCCTAGGAGTACCCGTGACCAAGGGACTTGGATTTATCGGGGATGGATGAAGAATTTGTACCAGGTTCTCCATGAGAAAACCCTATGCAATCGCCTGTTAGGGAACGTAGTAATTTCAAAAAAATTCCTACGCACACGCAAGATCATGGTGATGCATAGCAACAAGAGGGGAGAGTGTTGTCCACGTACCCTCGTAGACCGACAGCGGAAGCGTTATCACAACGTGGTTGATGTAGTCGTACGTCTTCACGATCCGACCGATCAAGTACCGAACGCACGGCACCTCTGAGTTCTACACACGTTCAGCTCGATGACGTCCCTCGAACTCCGATCCAGCCGAGTGTTGAGGGAGAGTTTCGTCAGCACGACGGCGTGGTGACGATGATGATGTTCCACCGACGCAGGGCTTCGCCTAAGCTCCGCAACGGTATTATCGAGGTGTAATATGGTGGAGGGGGGCACCGCACACAGCTAAGAGATCTCAAGGATCAATTGTTGTGTCTCTGGGGTGCCCCCTGCCCCCGTATATAAAGGAGCAAGGGAGGAGGAGGCCGGCCCTAGGAGGGGGCGCACCAAGTGTGGAGTCCTACTAGGACTCCGTAGTCCTAGTAGGATTCCACCTCCCATATGGAATAGGAAAAGAGGAAGGGAAAAAGAGAAGGAAGGAAGGGGGCGCCCCCCTTCCCTAGTCCAATTCGGACCAGACCAAGGGGAGGGGTGCGGCCACCTTGAGGCCCTTTTCCTTCTTTCCCGTATGGCCCAATAAGGCCCAATACGTATTCCCGTAACTCTCCGGTACTCTGAAAAATACCCGAATCACTCGGAACCTTTCCGAAGTCCGAATATAGTCGTCCAATATATCGATCTTTACGTCTCGACCATTTCGAGACTCCTCGTCATATCCCCGATCTCATCCGGGACTCCGAACTCCTTCGGTACATCAAAACTCAATAAAACTGTCATCGTAACGTTAAGCGTGCGGACCCTACGAGTTCGAGAACTATGTAGACATGACCGAGACACGTCTCCGGTCAATAACCAATAGCGGGACCTGGATGCCCATATTGGCTCCCACATATTCTACGAAGATCTCTATCGGTCAGACCGCATAACAACATACGTTGTTCCCTTTGTCACCGGTATGTTACTTGCCCGAGATTTGATCGTCGGTATCTCGATACCTAGTTCAATCTCGTTACCGGCAAGTCTCTTTACTCATTCCGTAATACATCATCTCGCAACTAACTCATTAGTCACAATGCTTGCAAGGCTTATAGTGATGTGCATTACCGAGTGGGCTCAGAGATACCTCTCCGACAATCGGAGTGACAAATCCTAATCTCGAAATACGCCAACCCAACAAGTACCTTTGGAGACACCTGTAGAGCACCTTTATAATCACCCATTTACGTTGTGACGTTTGGTAGCACACAAAGTGTTCCTCCGGTAAACGGGAGTTGCATAATCTCATAGTCATAGGAACATGTATAAGTTATGAAGAAAGCAATAGCAACATACTAAACGATCGGGTGCTAAGCTAACGGAATGGGTCAAGTCAATCACGTCATTCTCCTAATGAGGTGATCCCGTTAATCAAATGCCAACTCATGTCTATGGCTAGGAAACATAACCATCTTTGATTAACGAGCTAGTCAAGTAGAGGCATACTAGTGACACTCTGTTTGTCTATGTATTCACACATGTATTATGTTTCCGGTTAATACAATTCTAGCATGAATAATAAACATTTATCATGATATAAGGAAATATATAATACTTTATTATTGCCTCTAGGGCATATTTCCTTCAGTCTCCCACTTGCACTAGAGTCAATAATCTAGTTCACATCGCCATGTGATTTAACATCAATAATTCACATCATCATGTGATTAACACCCGTAGTTCACATCTCTATGTGACCAACACTCAAAGGGTTTACTAGAGTCAATAATCTAGTTCACATCGCTATGTGATTAACACCCAAAGAGTACTAAGGTGTGATCATGTTTTGATTGTGAGATAATTTTAATCAACGGGTCTGTCACATTCAGATCCGTAAGTATTTTGCTAATTTCTATGTTTACAATGCTCTGCACGGAGCTACTCTTACTAATTGCTCCCACTTTCAATATGTATCTAGACCGAGACTTAGAGTCATCTAGATTAGTGTCAAAACTTGCATCGACGTAACCCTTTACGACGAACCTTTTGTCACTTCCATAATCGAGAAACATATCCTTATTCCACTAAGGATAATCTTGACCGCTGTCCAGTGATCTACTCCTAGATCACTATTGTACTCCCTTTCCAAAATTAGTGTAGGGTATACAATAGATCTGGTACACAGCATGGCATACTTTATAGAACCTATGGCCAAGGCATAGGGAATGACTTTCATTCTCTTTCTATATTTTGCCGTGGTCGGGCTTTGAGTCTTTACTCAATTTCACACCTTGTAACACAGGCAAGAACTCTTTCTTTGACTGTTCTATTTTGAACTACTTCAAAATCTTGTTAAGGTATGTACTCATTGAAAAACTTATCAAGCGTCTTCATCTATCTCTATAGATCTTGATGCTCAATATGTAAGCAGCTTCACCGAGGTCTATCTTTGAAAAACTCCTTTCAAACACTCCTTTATGCTTTGCAGAATAATTCTACATTATTTCTGATTAACAATATGTCATTCACATATACTTATCAGAAATGCTGTAGTGCTCCCACTCACTTTCTTGTAAATACAGGCTTCACCGCAAGTCTGTATAAAACTATATCCTTTGATCAACTTATCAAAGCGTATATTCCAACTCCGAGATGCTTGCACCAGTCCATAGATGGATCGCTGGAGCTTGCATATTTTGTTAGCACTTTTAGGATTGACAAAACCTCCTGGTTGCATCATATACAACTCTTCTTTAATAAATCCATTAAGGAATGTAGTTTTGTTTATCCATTTGCCAGATTTCATAAAATGCGGCAATTGCTAATATGATTCCGACAGACTTTAAGCATCGTTGCGAGTGAGAAAATCTCATCGTAGTCAACACCTTGAACTTTGTCAAAAACCTTTTGCGACAATTCTAGCTTTGTAGATAGTGACACTACTATCAGCGTCCATCTTCCTCTTGAAGATCCATTTAATCTCAATGGCTCACCGATCATTGGGCAAGTAAATCAAAGTCCATACTTTGTTCTCATATATGGATCTTATCTCAGATTTCATGGCCTCAAGCCATTTCGCGGAATCTGGGCTCACCATCGCTTCTTCATAGTTCGTAGGTTCGTCATGGTCTAGTAACATAACCTCCAGAACAGGATTACCGTACCACTCTGGTGCGGATCTTACTCTGGTTTACCTACGAGGTTTGGTAACAACTTGATCTGAAGTTTCATGATCATCATCATTAACTTCCTCACTCATTGGTATAGACGTCACAGGAACCGTTTCTTGTGATGAACTACTTTCCAATAAGGGAGCAGGTACAGTTACCTCATCAAGTTCTACTTTCCTCCCACTCACTTCTTTCGAGAGAAACTCCTTCTCTAGAAAGGATCCATACTTATCAACGAATGTCTTGCCTTCGGATCTGTGATAGAAGGTGTACCCAACTATCTCCTTTGGGTATCCTATGAAGACACATTTCTCCGATTTGGGTTTGAGCTTATCAGGATGAAACTTTTTCACATAAGCATCGCAACCCCAAAATTTTAAGAAACGACAACTTTGGTTTCTTGCCAAACCACAGTTCATAAGGCGTCATCTCAACGGATTTTGATGGTGCCCTATTTAACGTGAATGCAGCTGTCTCTAATGCATAACCCCCAAAACGATTAGTGGTAAATTGGTAAGATACGTCATAGATTGCACTATATCCAATAAAGTACGGTTATGACGTTCGGACACACCATTATGCTGTGGTGTTCCAGGTGGCGTGAGTTGCGAAACTATTCCGCATTGTTTCAAATGTAGACCAAACTCGTAACTCAAATATTCTCCTCCACGATCTGATCGTAGAAACTTTATTTTCTTGTTACGATGATTTTCAACTTCACTCTGAAATTCTTTGAACTTTTCAAATGTTTCAGACTTATGTTTCATTAAGTAGATATACCCATATCTGCTTAAATCATCTGTGAAGGTGAGAAAATAACGATATCCGCCACGAGCCTCAACATTCATCGGACCACATACATCTGTATGTATGATTTCCAACAAATCTGTTGCTCTCTCCATAGTTCCGGAGAACGGTGTTTTAGTCATCTTGCCCATGAGGCACGGTTCGCAAGCATCAAGTGATTCATAATCAAGTGATTCCAAAATCCCATCAGTATGGAGTTTCTTCATGCGCTTTACACCAATATGACCTAAACGGCAGTGCCACAAATAAGTTGCACTATCATTATTAACTTTGCATCTTTTGGCTTCAATATTATGAATATGTGTATCACTACGATCGAGATCCAACAAACCATTTTCGTTGGTGTGTATGACCATAGAAGGTTTTTATTCATGTAAACAGAACAACAATTGTTCTTTAACTTAAATGAATAACCGTATTGCAATAAACATGATCAAATCATATTCATGCTCAAGGCAAACACCAAATAACACTTATTTAGTTTCAACACTAATCCTGAAAGTACAGGGAGTGTGCGATGATGATCATATCAATCTTGGAACTACTTCCAACACACATCGTCACCTCGCCTTTTACTAGTCTCTATTTATTCTGCAACTCCCAATTCGAGTTACTACTTTAGCAACTGAACTAGTATCAAATACCGAGGGGTTGCTATAAACACTAGTAAGTACACATCAATAACATGTATATCCAATATACCTTTGTTCACTTTGCCATCCTTCTTATCCACCAAATACTTGGGCAGTTCCGCTTCCAGTGACCAGTCCCTTTGCAGTAGAAGCACTTAGTCTCAGGCTTAGGTACAGACTTGGGCTTCTTCACTTGAGTAGAAACTTGCTTGCCGTTCTTTTTGAAGTTCCCCTTCTATCCCTTTGCCCTTTTCTTGAAACTAGTGGTCTTGTTAACCATCAACACTTGATGCTCTTTCTTGATTTCTACCTTCGTCGATTTCAGCATCGTGAAGAGCTCGGGAATTACTTTCGTCATCCCTTACATACTATAGTTCATCACGAAGTTCTACTAACTTGGTGATGGTGACTAGAGAATTCTGTCAATCACTATTTTACCTGGAAGATTAACTCCCACTTGATTCAAGCGATTGTAGTACCCAGACAATCTGAGCACATGCTCACTTCTTGAGCTATTCTCCTCCATCTTTTAGCTATAGAACTTGTTGGAGACTTCATATCTCTCAACTCGGGTATTTGCTTGAAATATTAACTTCAACTCCTGGAACATCTCATATGGTTCATGACGTTCAAAACGTCTTTGAAGTCCCGATTCTAAGCCGTTAAGCATGGTGCACTAAACTATCAAGTAGTCATCATATTGAGCTAGCCAAACGTTCATAACGTCTGCATCTGCTCCTACAATAGGTCTGTCACCTAGCGGTGCATCAAGGACATAATTCTTCTGTGCAGCAATGAGGATAATCCTCAGATCACGGATCCAATCCGCATCTTTTCTACTAACATCTTTCAACATAATTTTTCTCTACGAACATATCAAAAAATAAACACAGGGAAGCAACAACGCGAGCTATTGATCTATAACATAATTTGCAAAATACTATCAGGACTAAGTTCATGATAAATTTAAGTTCAATTAATCATATTACTTAAGAACTCCCACTTAGATAGACATCCCTCTAATCATCTAAGTGATCACGTGATCCATATCAACTAAACCATGTCCGATCATCACGTGAGATGGAGTAGTTTCAATGGTGAACATCACTATGTTGATCATATCTACTATATGATTCACGCTCGACCTTTCGGTCTCCGTGTTCCGAGGCCATATCTATTATATGCTAGGCTCGTCAAGTTTAACCTGAGTATTCCGCGTGTGCAACTGTTTTGCACCCGTTGTATTTGAACGTAGAGCCTATCACACCCGATCATCACGTGGTGTCTCAGCACGAAGAACTTTTGCAACGGTGCATACTCAGGGAGAACACTTATACTTTGATAATTTAGTGAAGGATCATCTTATAATGCTACAGTCAAACAAAGCAAGATAAGATGCATAAAGGATTAACATCACATGCAATCAATATAAGTGATATGATATGGCCATCATCATCTTGTGCTTGTGATCTCCATCTTCGAAGCACCGTGCTTGTGATCTCCATCTCCGAAGCACCATCATGATCACCATCGTCACCGGCGCGACACCTTGATCTCCATCGTAGCATCGTTGTCGTCTCGCCAACTTATTGCTTTTACGACTATCGCTACCGCTTAGTGATAAAGTAAAACTATTACATGGCGATTGCATCTCATACAATAAAGCGACAACCATATGGCTCCTGCCAGTTGCCGATAACTCGGTTACAAAACATGATAATCTCATACAACACATTATATCACATCATGTCTTGACCATATCACATCACAACATGCCCTGCAAAAACAAGTTAGACGTCCTCCACTTTGTTGTTGCATATTTTACGTGGCTGTTACGGGCTTAGCAAGAACCGTTCTTACCTACGCATCAAAACCACAACGATAGTTTGTCAAGTTGGTGCTGTTTTAACCTTCGCAAGGACCGGGCGTAGCCACACTCGGTTCAACTAAAGTGAGAGAGACAGACACCCGCCGGTCACCTTTAAGCAACGAGTGCTCGCAACGGTGAAACCAGTCTCGCGTAAGCGTACGCGTAATGTCGGTCCGGGCCGCTTCATCTCACAATACCGCTGAACCAAAGTATGACATGCTGGTAAGCAGTATCACTTATATCGCCCACAACTCACTTGTGTTCTACTCGTGCATAGCATCAACGCATAAAACCTGGCTCGGATGCCACTGTTAGGGAACGTAGTAATTTCAAAAAATTTCCTACGCACACGCAAGATCATGGTGATGCATAGCAACGAGAGGGGAGAGTGTTGTCCACGTACCCTCGTAGACCGACAGCGGAAGCGTTATCACAACGCGGTTGATGTAGTCGTACGTCTTCACGATCCGACCGATCAAGTACCGAACGCACGGCACCTCCGAGTTCTACACACGTTCAGCTCGATGACGTCCCTCGAACTCCGATCCAGCCGAGTGTTGAGGGAGAGTTTCGTCAGCACGACGGCGTGGTGACGATGATGATGTTCCACCGACGCAGGACTTCGCCTAAGCTCCGCAACGGTATTATCGAGGTGTAATATGGTGGAGGGGGGCACCGCACACGGCTAAGAGATCTCAAGGATCAATTGTTGTGTCTCTGGGGTGCCCCCCTGCCCCGTATATAAAGGAGCAAGGGAGGAGGAGGCCGGCCCTAGGAGGGGGCGCACCAAGTGTGGAGTCCTACTAGGACTCCCTAGTCCTAGTAGGATTCCACCTCCCATATGGAATAGGAAAAGAGGAAGGGAAAAAGAGAAGGAAGGAAGGGGGCGCCCCCCTTCCCTAGTCAAATTCGGACCAGACCAAGGGGAGGGGTGCGGCCACCCTTGAGGCCCTTTTCCTTCTTTCCCGTATGGCCCAATAAGGCTCAATACGTATTCCCGTAACTCTCTGGTACTCCGAAAAATACCCGAATCACTCGGAACCTTTCCGAAGTCCGAATATAGTCGTCCAACATATCGATCTTTACGTCTCGACCATTTCGAGACTCCTCGTCATATCCCCGATCTCATCCGGGACTCCGAACTCCTTCGGTACATCAAAACTCAATAAAACTGTCATCGTAACGTTAAGCGTACGGACCCTACGGGTTCGAGAACTATGTAGACATGACCGAGACACGTCTCCGGTCAATAACCAATAGCGGGACCTGGATTCCCATATTGGCTCCCACATATTCTACGAAGATCTTTATCGGTCAGACCGCATAACAACATACGTTGTTCCCTTTGTCACCGGTATGTTACTTGCCCGAGATTTGATCGTCGGTATGTCGATACCTAGTTCAATCTCGTTACCGGCAAGTCTCTTTACTCGTTCCGTAATACATCATCCCGCAACTAACTCATTAGTCACAATGCTTGCAAGGCTTATAGTGATGTGCATTACCGAGTGGGCCCAGAGATACCTCTCCGACAATCGGAGTGACAAATCCTAATCTCGAAATACGCCAACCCAACAAGTACCTTTGGAGACACCTGTAGAGCACCTTTATAATCACCCATTTACGTTGTGACGTTTGGTAGCACACAAAGTGTTCCTCCGGTAAACGGGAGTTTCATAATCTCATAGTCATAGGAACATGTATAAGTCATGAAGAAAGCAATAGCAACATACTAAACGATCGGGTGCTAAGCTAACGAAATGGGTCAAGTCAATCACGTCATTCTCCTAATGAGGTGATCCCGTTAATCAAATGACAACTCATGTCTATGGCTAGGAAACATAACCATCTTTGATTAACGAGCTAGTCAAGTAGAGGCATACTAGTGACACTCTGTTTGTCTATGTATTCACACATGTATTATGTTTCCGGTTAATACAATTCTAGCATGAATAATAAACATTTATCATGATATAAGGAAATATATAATACTTTATTATTGCCTCTAGGGCATATTTCCTTCATCGCCGAGCCAGGGTTTTCTCTGAACAAGCAGACGAGGGAGAAGGGGATTCAGGCCCTGTGAAATATTGCCGCTTCGTCTGTCCAGCTTACTGCTAAAGCTGGAAAGGTGGGGTTTTTTGTGATTTGACGGCTCATTGGGCATTACTACGGCGCTACGACCGGGGTGAGTCTACCGTGCAGTTGTGCACTCTAATTTGGTGCATATGGCACGTGGACCCCATTGCCGGATGCCCCACATATCAGCGAAAGGAAGTAGAAAGACAGGAGTAACTAGTTACACATAAATATATTTTTGACACAGAGATACTCCCTCTGTAAAGAAATATAAAGATATTTTATACCACAACTTTATACATAAGAAAAATCAAGGGGAATATATATAACATATATAATTATAAAAAACAGAGTTTTTTTAACACGGTATAGATGAGTTGGTGATGATGGTGTGCCTGCCATCCTGCAATATAGGTTGTCCGATTTATATCTGACGGATAGGAAGGAAACTATGGTAATTTTGCAAAAAGGTACCCACACACCTCTCCACATTTGCAAATAAGGCCTTCCCTCGTTCATCCTTTTCTCTCGCAAGATAAAATACTCATACAAATGCATCTTGATGTTACGTGCAACGCACGGGCATTATGGGGGTTCAACTGAGAAATACCCAGACAGGCTCACGGTTCTGGACTTTGGGCCACAGGCCGGTGGGCCTGTGATACGTCACCAACGCATCTATAATTTTTGATTGTTCCATGCTATTATATTATTTGTTTTGGATGTTTAATGGGCTTTATTATACACTTTTATATTATTTTTGGGACTAACCTATTAACCGAAGGCCCAGTGCAAATTGTTGTTTTTTTGCCTATTTCAGTGTTTCGCAGAAAAGGAATATCAAACAGAATCCAAACGGAATGAAACCTTCGGGAGAGTGATTTTTGGAACAAACTTGATCCAGAGGACTTGGAGTGGACGTCAAGAAAGAAGCGAGGAGGCCACGAGGTAGGGAGGCGCGCCTGCCCCCCTGGGAGCGCCCCCCACCCTCATGGGCCCCTCGCAGCTCCACCGACCTACTTCTTCCTCCTATATATACCCATATACCCCGAAAACATCCAGGAGCACCACGAAACCCTATTTCCACCGCCGCAACCTTCTGTACCCATGAGATCTCATCTTGGGGCCTTTTCCGGTGCTCCGCCGGAGGGGGAATCGATCATGGAGGGCTTCTACACAACACCATAGCCTCTCCGGTTATGTGTGAGTAGTTTACCATAGACCTTCGGGTCCATATTTATTAGCTAGATGGCTTCTTCTCTCTCTTTGGATCTCAATACATAGTTCTGCTCGATCTTCTTGGAGATCTATTCAATGTAACTCTTTTTGCGGTGTGTTTGTCAAGATCCGATGAATTATGGGTTTATGATCAAGTTTATCTATGAACAATATTTGAATCTCCTCTGAATTCTTTTATGTATGATTGGTTATCTTTGCAAGTCTCTTTGAATTATCAGTTTGGTTTGGCCTACTAGATTGATCTTTCTTGCAATGGGAGAAGTGCTTAGCTTTGGGTTCAATCTTGCGGTGTCCTTTCCCAGTGACAGTAGGGGCAGCAAGGCACGTATTGTATTGTTGCCATCGAGGATAAAAAGATGGGGTTTATATCATATTGCTTGAGTTTATCCCTCTACATCATGTCATCTTGCCTAATGCGTTACTATGTTCTTATGAACTTAGATGCATGCTGGATAGCGGTTGATGTGTGGAGTAATAGTAGTAGATGCAGAATCGTTTCGGTCTACTTGTCGCGGACGTGATGCCTATATACATGATCATGCCTAGGTATTCTCATAATTATGCACTTTTCTATCAATTGCTCGACAGTAATTTGTTCACCCACCGTAATACTTATGCTATCTTGAGAGAAGCCACTAGTGAAACCTATGGCCCCTGGGTCTATTTTCCATCATATAAGTTTCCAATCTATTTTTACTTTGCAATATTTACTTTCCAATTTATATTATAAAAATACCAAAAATATTTATCTTATTATCTCTATCAGATCTCACTTTTGCAAGTGGCCGTGAAGGGATTGACAACCCCTTTATCGCGTTGGTTGCAAGGTTCTTATTTGTTTGTGTAGGTACGAGGCGACTTGCGTGTAGTCTCCTACTGGATTGATACCTTGGTTCTCAAAAACTGAGGGAAATACTTACGCTACTTTGCTGCATCACCCTTTCCTCTTCAAGGGAAAAACAAACTCAAGCTCAAGAGGTAGCAAGAAGGATTTCTGGCGCCATTGCCGGGGAGATCTACGCCAAGTCAAGTCAAGTCAAGACATACCAAGTACCCATCACAAACTCTTATCCCTCGCATTACATTATTCGCCATTTGCCTCTCGTTTTCCTCTCCCCCACTTCACCTTTGCCGTTTTATTCGCCCTTCTTCCATTCGATCTTGTGTTACCATGTGTCTTCTATTTGCTTGCATCTTTGCTTGCTAAATGTCACATCCCTAGCTTCTAGCAATGCACTAGCCGAGCTTCATGTGTGCATCATGTTTAAGTTTGAAAGAAACATGAAATGGGGATTGCCAAAACCCTAGCATCAAAGGACTTCACTGGGTTCAACTAAAATATTTTCAGTAAATCCAAATGGCTTTCAAAAGTGTTCATCATTTTTGGAAAATGCTGGAAACAGTAACCAGAGGTGATGCACATTTTTCCATGACATATTTAGGCTCTGAATTAAATCATACTCTATTTGCATTTGGGCATTTAAATGTTATAAAATATTTTAAATGTCCAAATAATCACAAACTGAAATGTTTACTGTTGGAAATATTCCAAACAGTGACCTCAGTTAGTTGCATGCTTTTTGAAAGTGCCTAGCCAATTTTACTAAGTCCAGAAACAAATGTCAGAATTAGAAAAGAGAAAGAAAAAGGAAAAGAGCAGAGACTCACCTAGAACTTACCTGGCGCCCACCAAAGCCCCCCTGGCCGGCCCAGTTGGCCAGCCCAGCCAAGCAGCGTCACCGTCCTCAAGCTCCTGCCAGGAGGACGCGCACGCGTGGTCGCCGCGTGCGGGCACGCGCCCTGGCCACCTCCTCTCTTCCTGCTTGCCCGGACACCTCTAGGAGATGCCACGCGCCAGCCCATGACTCTCTCACTCTCTCTCGTGCTTCTCCCCTCTTCTGCTGTCTCTCCCTCTCACGCCCGAGCGCAACCGCCGCCGCCGCTCGTCGTTGCCGTGGCCACCGCCTCCTCCTCGCCCCTCTGACGTGCCCGAGACCTCTGCCACGTCCACGTCGTCCTCTCCACCAAGCCATGCGAGCTGGGAGACCTCATAGCACCGCCATCGGCATCGTCTCCAAGCTTCGGCACCGGTGCCGTCTCCGACGATTCGCCGGCCATAGCGCGTCCCCGCCCTCCTCGTCGCCTCTGCTGGAACCGGGGTGAGCCCCTCTCTATTCCGCCTCTATTCTCGACGCCCCGCACATCCTCCACCAATAGAGCCGCCGTGCGCGAAGCTCGTCGCCGCACGGCCATGTCGCCGCCGTCGTTCTGCCTAGCGTACGCCGCGTCCGAGCCCGTAGACGAGCTCCAAGAGGACCCAGGAGGCCGTGGCACACCTCATACAGCCTCCCTGTGCCCTGCAGTCATGCGCCCACTCTAGCCGAGCTCCGGCCGCTGCCGCGAGCTCTGTTCCGGCGAGCTCCGGCGCCCCCGCAGCCACCCACCTGCCCCTCTGGATGCGGGAGAGCACGAGCTACGCCCCGGTGGTCTCCGCGCGTCCAGCCGCCGCCTGTCGCGCTTCTCTGACGAGTTTCCACCGCAGTTTTGGTCGCCGCCGGCCAAACTCCGGCGAGGGCCGACGTGGCCTCACCATTAGCACTATCCCCGCCAGCTGGACCACCATTAGACGCTGACAGCGGGCCCCGCAGCGGGTCAAAGCCGGAGTCAACGCGGGATTAGTGTCTGTCTCACTGACCAGTGGACCCCACTGGTGAGGTTTGACCTGGACCCGGTCTGTTGACCTGCTGACATCACACCGACGTCATGCTGATGCAGTTAACCTTTTTCTGGATTTATTCTTATTCAGGAAATTCCAGAAAATGCTTTAAACTTCTAAAATTCATAGAAATTAAAACGTAGCTCCAAATGAAATAAATTATATATGAAAAATGATCAGAAAAATCCAATCTATCCATCTGTAACCTTTTCATGCATGTTAGAACAATTTATAGCTTCTGTTTAGGACAAATCAAATAAATGGCATTTGAATAATCACATATGGAGTTGAATTTGAATCTTTGGTTCAAACCAGCTTCATTTAATCTGGTTGCTAGTTGCATTAGCTCAAACCACAGCATATTGCCATGTCATGATCATGCATCATATTGTTGCATTGCATTGATTGTGTTTCTTCTCTGTTGTCGGTATTTGTCCCCTCTGAGTAGACGTGGTTCCGACGATGAGTTCAATGACACCGATGAAGAGCTATACTATCTTCAGAAGTGCCAGGCAAGCAAAAACCCCTTGTTCATTCCGATACAATCCCACTCTCTCGCTCCTGCTCTCTTTTACTGCATTAGGACAACAACGATTCAATTGTTACATGTTGCGGTAGTTGAACCCCTTTCCTCTGCATGACCTGTAATTGCCACAGTAAATAGATGAAACCCACTAGCATGAGTAGGAGTTGTTTGAGCCCTGATGTGCCTACTCATTCATGCTTGTTTTTCATGCCTACTACTACTTAGAGTTGAGTCAGGTCTGATTCATCGGGGATGAATTGGAATGGTGATGAACATGTCCTACTGCTGAGAGCTAAGTGTGTGAACACGATTTGGTAAAGGTAGCGGTGAGAGGCGATGTAGGAGTACATCGTGGGTTGTCTCATTGAAACCGTCCGCAGGAACTGAGTTCTGTGTTTGTGATCCATGAACAGTTACTACCACACATTGGGATCCTTAATTGACTCTCTTGACTTATTAGTCGCCTTGATCTCTGTCCAGGAGTTGCAACTAGTTTCTGGTGTTTGTAGGATATGTGTTGGAGGCCGTGCATAGCGCTGGCCCTAGGGGTGGGCTATGATGCGGTAGATACACCATGGCCCGGTGTACCGAGTCGCCCGTTTGGTGTCTCGGGAACCCTGGACACATCGTTTGGGGCTGTGAGCGAAACCCCGGCCGGATCTCCTCGCGGATGGAACCCGAATAGGCGATAAACCTGGACTAGAGACTTGTGTGGTTAGTCAGGTCGTGGCCGACTCCCTCACCAGGCTTCCGCTTGAAGGTTGCCGAGATACACGACGTGTACATGGTGGTAAGTGGCGAGAGCGTGTGTGAAGAAGTACACCCCTGCAGGGTTATAAATGATCTATTCGAATAGCCGTGTCTGCGGTAAAGGACTTCTGGGTTGCCTGTACAGTTCATAAACAAGTGAAAGTGGATACTCTAAAATGCGCAAGATAAGCGTGAGTGCTATGGATGGCATTCTCGTAGGGAGACGGGAGTGGGTCAATAGTGGTGTATTGATCTGGTGAATATGTGGACTCGTGTGCGCCACCTCAAAAGAGTTACTTGCAGTCGTAGTTCAGGATAGCCACTGAGTCAAAGATGGCTTGCTGCAGTTAAACCCAACCAACCCTTTGTTGATACTGATGCATATGTTGCTAGTTCTGATGCTTGCTGGGTACATTTGTACTCATGTTTTCTTAATTTATGTTTTTGCAGAGAGACGTCAGTCTCACTAGTAGTTCCGTGTGGACTTCGATGTTTAGCTTGTTACCTCAACTACGATCTTGTACCTTGGGAGGGTCTTGTAGATAGTCAGGCTTCTCAGCCTTTTTCCATTTGTAGTTGTCTGTACTCAGACAAGTTAAGCTTCCGCTTGTGCTTGTTGCTTGTATGACTTGAATGATGGGTTATCAGACCCATGTTTGTAATACTTGGCTCCTCGGAGCCTAATGAATAAATACTTTGAGTCATAGTGTTTTGTTGTGATGCCATGTTGTATTTACACATATCGAGCATATTGTGTGTATGATTGAAATGCTTGGTATGTGTGGGATCCGACAACCTAGTTGTCTATCCTTGGTAGCCTCTCTTATGGGGAAATGTAGTCTGGTGCCTCCACTGAGCCATGGTAGTCTGCTACAGCCCGGTTTACCGGAGTCCTGCTAGCCCAGTTACTACTGCTCCGGAACACCTAGACTGGCCGGCATGTGTCCCACTTCGTTCCTGTGTCTGTCCCTTCAGGGAAATGTCACGCGGTGACTTCCGGAGTCCCGCTAGCCTGCTACAGCCCGGGTTCCCGGAGTCCTGTTAGCCCAGTTGCTACAGCCCGGATTCACACGCTGATGACCGACACATTCGAGGTTGGGTCATGTATGCCTATCCCCGTAAGTTAGTGCCACTTTGGGTTTACGACTAGCCATGTCGGCCCGGGTTCTTTGTCATATGGATGCTAGCGACACTATCATATACGTGAGCCAAAAGGTGCAAACGGTTCCGGGCTAGGTAAGGTGGCACCCGTGGGAATACCGTGCGTGAGGCCGCAAAGTGATATGATGTGTTACATGCTAGATCGATGTGACTTAGGATCGGGGTCCTGACAGCTTTGGTATCAGAGCCTGATTGCTTGTAGGATTACCAAGCCAAACTGGTCGAAGTCGAGTCTAGAAATGCTTTAGTTATATAAGGGAATTGATTGTGGAAGGGAACGTAAGGCTCTTTTTTACTCCTTTACCTTATGCCTTCTGATCTGAGTCAACCTCTTCTCTTCTACGGGGATTAAGAACTAGGCTTCTCATCTTTCTATCAGGATCACGTGTTACTAATCCGTAGGCTTATAGGATTGATGGATTCAAGTCTCAGTTCAGGTTCTATTACTTCCGTATGTTCATAGCTGGCCTCAGAACCTTGATATTGTGATGTTGAGTGGTCATGTCACTATTTTGCAGGATGTCTCAAATCTTTTTTGAGCATTTACAGCCGTTATGCTATCCGAGTCATCCCAGGTTTCTAAATAGTCTGATGCACTTGCAAATCTTTCCTCCATGTTCCCGTTGTCCTTTTGGGCTAGATTAAGCACACTAATCGGTGTGTTGAGGTACTCTATTGCCTCGACATATATGTTGGAGTTATTATTATGACCCTAGGTGTCTTAGGGGATCACCTAGTAATCGAGCAATGTTTTGTGTTCCCAGCGTGATGATTCTGGCCCCATTCTCAAAAGGATCCCGTGATGCCATTTAGTTAGTAGGCCTTCTATTTCTGGGTTCTTAACCCCAAGATTCACTCTACTTACCTCGTGTTGATAGTGTTGCTCATACGTTTAGGATGTTAGTAACATTGCGATAGTTCTCGAGGTCTGTGGTATTTCCTTCTTCCAAATACCATGAACGGCTTATGGCAGAAGTTCTTTTGAACCAAAAGATCACAACCAGAGTGCTCTTGACGAGTTCTCGATGCTATGTTGTTACTCTGCCGGTTCTACCTTCTCCGCATGGGTTATTCGAAAGAAATATGTTGAGCTTTGCTCGACATACTAATCTATGCATCCACAACTCAGAAAGATATATGTTCCTTTGAGTTGTCTCTCTCTCTCTTTAGTTGTATCCTGATCTCCGTCTATCATTTGATAGTCAAGAGCATGTCATGCATTCATGCTCATCGATACCTCATATTCTTGTGGGCTGTCAAGCCATTCTAATCCATAATGACTAGGAGAAACAAACTCCAGCACCTCATCCATTTCTTGGATTGGGTCAAAGCAATTGTATTCCACAGATCAAAATGCCAATCTAGCTTTTGTTCTGTTCTACCCTGGAGTATTACCATCTTATGTCAAGAATTTTATGGGAACTGCACACCATCTTATGAATTCTTGATACAGTGATACTTCTCGCCATCATTACTCATTACTCGGTCCCGTGTTGTCGCAACCGGAGAGCCGACAAGTGAATTGTGATGTGTGAAATCAATACTCAGAGCAACTCGTTGCTTGGTAGTAAATGGACAATATTCTCATTCTTAGCGTGTTGGTTATTGAATCATCATTCTAAGATAGATTTTGCTACCTAGTCCTTATTTCTGGTGCACTCTTTGATCAATGAGTTAGGATTATTCAATCCCTTGCTTATTTGATCATATCGTCTTGCTCTGAAAAGCAAGATTGTTCTCGAGGTTAGTAACATATCGGTGGTTCGTGATGTTCCGAATATCTTCTCGAAAGTATTACCAGGTTGTCACCTGACCGCTATGTTGAGTTCGTGATCATGTTGGTTTTCCTCCAAACCACCCATTCCCCAAGATTATGTGTTGGATCCCCTGAACTAGTTGGTTAAGCTAAACAATAACTTGGAGAGTTGGAAGATAAAAGCTTGCCCGACTTAGTTCATTCCGAAGGGATATTGTTGTGTGTGTGTGTGTGTGTTGAAGAAGGATGATATCTTCATTGATTGATCCTCGTGATCAATTGTTGGATATATTGTCTTGTCCAAACTTTGATTTGAGTGTGGGCTATCCTTAAATCAAATCAGAACCAACAATATTCGTAATGTTGTCTTACTCGTGGTTGTTTCCTCGAGCATACACCATTACATCCTTGGGTCTGACCAATGCTATCACCATGTTCACTTAATTGTCGAATTCCATCTATATGGAAGCCTGGATGGTTTGTTGTTGAGCCCATTGACAACCTTTTCATCTTGTCCATGATTCATGTTGAACATCTAAGTTAGCGTTGGAAACTTTTGAAAGCATTTTCTTCGTGCTAATTCATGAGGTATATATTTGGATGAGAGAAGTGATCTCCTCTAATTCACGTGTATCTGATGTAAGCTGTCACCGTGAATTCGAGAAAGCATGTTTTTACTTCCTCTGGAATCATCCCAAGTCAGTTATGCACATGCAAAGTATTCTGTGGTCTGTTAGACTGATCATCTTCGTTCCATATGAATTCTGTAGCACACCAAGCCACTGATTGATTTGTTCAAGATAAAGGAGTCTGTTCTAAAGTGTTAATCCTTTAGCCTTCCACGTGGAGACTTCAATATCATTAATGATGGTTCCTCACATGAACTCGGTAGTGTTTTGTTGTAAGACTTCTACGTGGTCATTCTTGTCTTGGACAGCGTGTTCACATGTATGTAGCAGACCCAGCTCAAGTTTTGGAGCTTGCTATCGTAGCTCATCTCCCGAGAATCTCGCAACGTCATCTCGTCGGTTTGTGTTGCAAACTTTCTTTTCCAGACACGTTGTCTGAATTATCCTGTTACCAACCAGATTTGAATCTCAGGCAGATATGATGGTTGGAACTTCTTCCAAGAACTATGATATAGGTTCCAGTGAAGTGGATGCACCTAGCTGGAAGCACTATTATTGTAGTATCTTGATTAAGCCGTTTGGTCACTTCCCATGAGGATTTTGCATGACTTATCCTAGAAGTTGTTCCTTATGGATTTTGTGCTCCCGAAGTCCGACCTTTACTTGATCGCCATGTTGATGTTTTTTTAAGCATAACCGTGGTAGCTAGAACATCAAGGAGAACATTAGAAGCGGAGTGCTAAATGTCTCTCGGTCGATCATCCAGATTTCGTTCCCTTGGCCTCGCTAAGGTGAAATCTGAGAAAGTGTTGTCTTCCTTTGCATCTGCATTGTCCATCACTATTCATCATGGTAGTAAGATGTGCTGCCAGGATCCTCGGCATGGATGTTGGTAAAACCTTGATGAGTATGGAAGTGCTTAAGTTCTTGAGAGCACGCTCAGACACTAGGTTACACCCTCGGTATCAATTGGAATGTGCCTTCCGTTTGCCGAGTTGTCTTATAACTCTAGTTTCCTTTCCAAACTGAGTATGCCATTCTTTCGAATTCCTTCAAATGATCGATTGTGATTTTCCTCAGGCTGGTATAGAGAGTTTCAATGATCTATGCATCAAAAGTAATTCTTTTTGCCACTTAAGGGAATAATTCTATGAGTCACCTTCCCTAAGGTGTCACGTTATGGAATCATGGAAATTATCTCATTGCTACTTTGAATCCATGCACCATCTTACTCAAGCATGGAATTGTTGCCTACCTAGTGAACCTTCATCATCTGTTTCACTCCATCCCTCTGGATGTATGCTTCGTGTCTCAGCTCGAGAGACGTTTCAATGTCTCACTCCATGGGTTGATCCTGAGTTGTTCGATCTTCGATAAGATCGATCCTTCTAGAGTTTTCCTTTTCCTCTCATTACCATGTGGGTTGGAGTTCCCAGAGCAAAGATGTCAAGGTCAATTGGAGTCAATGAATCAACAACTCCAGGAAGGCAGTTGGATCATGAACATTGTGTTAAGCCTTGCATCCCCTTTGTCTTCTCACCTCACGTCTTGAATCTCAGGACGAGATTCTTACTTAGTGGGGGTGAGTTGTCACATCCCTAGCTTCTGGCAATGCACTAGGCTAGCTTCATGTGTGCATCATGTTTAAGTTTGAAAGAAACTTGAAATGGGGATTGCCTAAACCCTAGCATCAAAGGAATTCACTAGGTTCAACTAAAATATTTTCAGTAAATCCAAATGGCTTTCAAAAATGTTCATCATTTTGGGAAAATGCTGGAAACAGTAACCAGAGGTGATGCACATTTTTCCATGACATATTTGGGCTCTGAATTAAATCATACTCTATTTGCATTTGGCCATTTAAATGTTATAAAATATTTTAAATATCCAAATAATCACAAATTGAAAAGTTTACTGTTGGAAATATTCCAAACAGTGACCTCAGTTAGTTGCATGATTTTTGAAAGTGCCTAGCCATTTTTACTAAGTCCAGAAACAAATGTCAGAATTAGAAAAGAGAAAGCAAAAGGAAAAGAGCAAAGACTCACCTGGAACTTACCTGGCGCCCACCAAAGCCCACCTGGCCGGCCCAGTTGGCCAGCCCAGCCCACCAGCGCCACCGTCCTAAAGCTCGTGCCAGGAGGACGCGCGCGCGTGGTCGCCGCGCGCGGGCACGCGCCCTGGCCACCTCCTCTCTGCCTGCTTGCCCGGACACCTCTGGGAGATGCCATGCGCCAGCCCATGACTCTCTCACTCTCTCCCGTGCTTCTCCCCTCTTCTGCTCTCTCTCCCTCTCACGCCCGAGCGCAACCACCGCCGCCGCTCGTCGTTGCCGTGGCCACCGCCTCCTCCTCGCCCCTCTGACATGCCCGAGACCTCCGCCACGTCCTCGTCGTCCTCTCCACCAAGCCGTGCGAGCCGGGAGACCTCACAGCACTGCCATCGGCATCGTCTCCAAGCTTCGGCACCGGCGCCATCTCCGACGATTCGCCGACCATAGCGCGTCCCCTCCCTCCTCGTCGCCTCCACTGGAACCGGGGTGAGCCCCTCTCCGCTCCGCCTCTATTCTCGACGCCCCGCACGTCCTCCACCACTAGAGCCGCCATGTGTGAAGCTCGCTGCCGCACGGCCATGTCACCGCCGTCGTTCTGCCTAGCGTACGCCGCGTCCGAGCCTGTAGACGAGCTCCAAGAGGACCCAGGAGGCCGTGGCACACCTCATACGGCTTCCCCGTGCCCTGCAGTTGTGCGCCCGCTCGAGCCAAGCTCTGGCCGCCACCGCGAGCTCTGTTCCGGCGAGCTCCGGCGCCCCCGCAGCCACCCACCTGCCCCTCTGGATGCGGGAGAGCACGGGCTACGCCCCGGTGGTCTCCGCGCGTCCAGCCGCCGCCTGTCGCGCTTCTCCGACGAGTTTCCGCCGCAGTTTTGGTCGTCGCCGGCCAAACTCCGGCGAGGGCCGACGTGGCCTCGCCATTAGCACTAACCCCGCCAGTTGGACCACCATTAGACCCTGACAGCGGGCCCCACAGCGGGTCAAAGCCGGAGTCAACGCGGGATTAGTGTCTGTCTCACTGACCAGTGGACCCCACTGGTGAGGTTTGACCTGGCCCGGTCTGTTGACCTGCTGACGTCACACCGACGTCATGCTGATGCAGTTACCTTTTTCTGGATTTATTCTTATTCAGGAAATTCCAGAAAATGCTTTAAACTTCTAAAATTCATAGAAATTAAAGCGTAGCTCCAAATGAAATAAATTATATATGAAAAATGATCAAAAAATCCAATCTATCCATCTGTACCCTTTTCATGCATGTTAGAACAATTTATAGCTTCTGTTTAGGACAAATCAAATAAAGGGCATTTGAATAATCACATATGAAGTTGAATTTGAATCTTTGGTTCAAACCAGCTTCATTTATTCCGGTTGCTAGTTGCATTAGCTCAAACCATAGCATATTTGCCAGGTCATGACATGCATCATATTGTTGCATTGCATTGATTGTGTTGCTTCTCTGTTGCCGGTATTTGTCCCCTCTGAGTAGACGTGGTTCCGACGATGAGTTCAATGACATCGATGAAGAGCTATACTATCTTCAGAAGTGCCAGGCAAGCAAAACCCCCTTGTTCATTCCGATACAATCCCACTCTGTCGCTCCTGCTCTCTTTTACTGCATTAGGAAAACAACGATTCAATTGTTACATGTTGCGGTAGTTGAACCCCTTTCCTCTGCATGACCTGTCATTGCCACAGTAAATAGATGAAACCCACTAGCATGAGTAGGAGTTGTTTGAGCCCTGATGTGCCAACTCATTCATGCTTGTTTGTCATGCCTGCTACTGCTTAGAGTTGAGTCAGGTCTGATTCATCGGGGATGAATTGGAATGGTGATGAACATGTCCTACTATTGAGAGCTAAGTGTGTGAACACGATTTGGTAAGGGTAGCGGTGAGAGGCCATGTAGGAGTACATGGTGGGTTGTCTCATTGAAACCATCTTCAGGAACTGAGTTCTGTGTTAGTGATCCATGAACAGTTACTACCACACATTGGGATCCTTAATTGACTCTCTCGACTTATTAATCGCCTTGATCTCTGTCCAGGAGTTGCAACTAGTTTCTGGTGTTTGTAGGATATGTGTTGGAGGTCGTGCGTAGCGCTGGCCCTAGGGGTGGGCTATGATGCGGTAGATACACCATGGCCCGGTGTACCGAGTCACCCGTTTGGTGTCTCGGGAACCCTGCACACATCGTTTGGGGCTGTGAGCGAAACCCCGGCCGGATCACCTCGCGAATGGAACCCGAATAGGCGATAAACCTGGACTAGAGACTTGTGTGGTTAGTCAGGTCATGGCCGACTCCCTCGCCAGGCTTCCGCTTGAAGGTTGCCAAGATACACGACGTGTACATGGTGGTAAGTGGCGAGAGCGTGTGTGAAGAAGTACACCCCTGCAGGGTTATAAATGATCTATTCGAATAGCTGTGTCCATGGTAAAGGACTGGGTTGCCTGTATAGTTGATAGACAAGTGAAAGTGGATACTCTAAAATGCGCAAGATAAGCGTGAGTGCTATGGATGGCGTTCTCGTAGGGAGACGGGAGCGGGTCCATAGTGGTGTATTGATCTGGTGAATATGTGGACTCGTGTGCGCCACCTCAAAAGAGTTACTTGCAGTCGTAGTTCAGGATAGCCACTGAGTCAAACATGGCTTGCTGCAGTTAAACCCCACCAACCCTTTGTTGATACTGATGCATATGTAGCTAGTTCTGATGTAAGTCTTGCTGGGTACATTTGTACTCACGTTTGCTTAATTTATGTTTTTGCAAAGACACGTCAGTCTCACTAGTAGTTCCGCGTGGACATCGACGTTTAGCTTGTTACCTCAGCTACGATCTTGTACCTTGGGAGGGTCTTGTAGATAGTCAGGCTTCTCAGCCTTTTTCCATTTGTAGTTGTTTGTACTCAGACAAGTTAAGCTTCCGCTTGTGCTTGTTGCTTGTATGACTTGAATGCTGGGTCATCAGACCCATGTTTGTAATACTTGGCTCCTCGGAGCCTAATGAATAAATACTTTGAGTCATAGTGTTTTGTTGTGATGCCATGTTGTATTTACACATATCGAGCATATTGTGTGTATGATTGAAATGCTTAGTATGTGTGGGATCCGACAACCTAGTTGTCTATCCTTGGTAGCCTCTCTTATGGGGAAATGTAGTCTGGTGCCTCCACTGAGCCATGGTAGTCTGCTACAGCCCGGTTTACCGGAGTCCTGCTAGCCCAGTTACTACTGCTCCGAAACACCTAGACTGGCCGGCATGTGTCCCACTTCGTTCCTGTGTCTGTCCCTTTGGGGAAATGTCACGCGGTGACTTCCAGAGTCCTGCTAGCCCGCTACAGCCCGGGTTCCCGGAGTCCTGTTAGCCCAGTTGCTACAGCCTGGATTCACACGCTGATGACCGACATGTTCGAGGTTGGGTCATGTATGCCTGTCCCCGTAAGTTAGTGCCACTTTGGGTTTACGACTAGCCATGTCGGCCCGGGTTCTCTGTCATATGGATGCTAGCGACACTATCATATACGTGAGCCAAAAGGCGTAAACGGTCCCGGGCCAGGTAAGGTGGCACCCGTGGGAATACCGTGCGTGAGGCTGCAAAGTGATATGATGTGTTACATGCTAGATCGGTGTGACTTAGGATCGGGGTCCTGACACTAAAAATCTATTGATATGGATCCACTTAAAGTGTTCTACTTGGATCATCTTCGTTCCTTATGCACTCGTGCTGAAACCCCAACTAGCCTAGTTGATGGGAAATCTTTAGATGAGCATGCTCATTTTGTGCGTCACCGTTTGTCTAAAAAGGGAGACTCTTATGGGATCAAATAAACAGATTGTTGTGTTATGCTTGGAATCTTTGTGAAATTTATGATTTTACTTGTTGCTCTAAGAACCCTAAAAAACACCTTCCCTACCTATGTGAGTTTAATGAAAATGAAATCTTATCTTCTTATGCAAAGGGTGTTTATAGTTACTATGATATCGAACAAATTGAAGAATTTGTTGCTTTTAAGGGTGCTTATGAAGTTGCTTCTTTGATTGAAAAGTATGATATTACTCTCCACGAATCTGAAAATTTTGACATACTTAAATATTGCTATGAAAACTATGCTCATAATTTCTATGTCAAAGAATTTATTGAGAGAATGACCGTTGCTTTGGAAGAAAATAATGATATGCATGAATCTATAGATAATGATGATTCCGATGATTTGATTGAAATATCCCTTGATGAACATGATGCTTGCTATTCTTGTGGCCATGATGCCAATATTTATGAAGATGAATTTGCTATAGTTCCTTATGTTAAACATGAGATCGTTGCTATTGCACCCATACTTGATAGTTCCTTTGATGAAAAGCATGATTGCAATGATGTTATTATAAATTCTCTTAATGTCATTTGTGTTAATGATATGCAAAACCTCAAGCTTGGGGATGCTAGTTTTGCTATGAATACTCTTTGTTGCGATGATCATGATTGGGGTGATTCTTCTTTTGATCTTGAAAATTTATTTAAGCCCCATGATGAATATGAGATTGATAATAGTGTTTGAAATAATATTGAAAGTGGGTTTTGAAGAGTGTCAACTTTAGATCCCACATATTTGGAGAATGTTCAATCTTATGAAGTTTTTGATAAAAGTGGGTTTGGAGAGGTCATGACTTTAGTTAATGTTAATCCCATTACTTTTGTAAGAGTGTCAACTTTGCATACATGTGGATCATGTTAAGAATATGTTTTGTGATAGCTATATTGTTGAATTTTCTTATGATCCTACATGTAATTATTATGATATAGGAAAATATGGTTGTAGAATTTTTCATGTCACTAAATTACCTCTCGTTATGTTGAGATTGCTATTGTTTCTTTCCGCTTCCTTGCATATGCTAGTTTTGCTTGCCTTGATAATTTGTTTGCCTATAAGATGCCTATGCATAGGAAGTATGTTAGACTTAGATGTGTTTGCACGTGTTTTATGATGCTCTCTTTGTGCTTCAATTCTTGTCTTTCATGTGAGCATCATTGAATCTATCAATGCCTAGCTAGGGGCGTTAAACGATAGCGCTTGTTGGGAGGCAACCCAATTTTATTTTTATTTCTTGCTTTTTGGTTCTGTTTAGTAATAAATAATTCATCTAGATTCTGTTTAGATGTGGTTTTATATTTTAATTAGTGTTTGTGCCAAGTAGAACCTTTGGGAAGACTTGGGTGAAGTCTTTATGATCTTGCTGTAAAAAACAGAAACTTTAGCGCTCACGAGATTAGCTGCCATTTTTTACTGGAGCGTGCTTTTAGGTTGATTATTTTTGAATATGATTAATAGAAAAATTCCTCACTTCCAGCAATTTATTTCAGAATTTTTGGAGTTACAGATGTATACATTTGATCCAGATTACTACAGACTGTTCTGTTTTTGACAGATTCTGTTTTTCGTGTGTTGTTTGCTTATTCTGATGAATCTATGGCTAGTATCGGAGGGTATGAACCATAGAGAATTTTGAATACAGTAGGTTTAACACCAATATAAATAAACAATGAGTTCATTACAGTACCTTATGGTGGTGATTTGTTTTCTTATACTAATGGAGCTCATAAGATTTTCTGTTGAGTTTTGTGTTGTGAAGTTTTCAAGTTTTGGGTAAAGATTTGATGGATTATGGAATAAGGAGTGGCAAGAGAGTAAGGGATGCCCAAGGCACCCCAAGGTAAAATTCAAGGAAAACCAAAAGCCTAAGCTCGGGGATGCCCCAGAAGGCATCCCCTCTTTCGTCTTCGTCTATCGGTAACTTTACTTGAGGCTATATTTTTATTCACCACATGATATGTGTTTTGCTTGGAGCGTCTTGTATGATTTGAGTTTTTAATTTTTAGTTTACCACAATCATCCTTGCTGTACACTCCTTTTGGGAGAGACACACATGAATCGGAATTTATTAGAATACTCTATGTGCTTCACTTATATCTTTTGAGCTAAATAGTTTTTGCTCTAGTGCTTCACTTATATGTTTTAGAGCACGGTGGTGGTTTTATTTTATAGAAATTATTGATCTCTCATGCTTCACTTATATTATTTTGAGAGTCTTTTAGAACAGCATGGTAGTTTGCTTTGGCTATAAAATTTGTCCTAATATGATAGGCATCCAAGATGGTATAATAAAAACTTTCATAAAAAGTGTATTGAATACTATGAGAAGTTTGATACTTGATGATTGTTTTGAGATATGAAGATGGTAATATTAGAGTTGTGCTAGTTGAGTAATTGTGAATTTGATAAATAGTTGTGTTGAAGTTTGCAAGTCCCGTAGCATGCACGTATGGTAAATGTTGTGTGACAAATTTGAAACATGAGGTGTTCTTTGATTGTCCTCCTTATGAGTGGCGGTCGGGGACGAGCGATGGTCTTTTCCTACCAATCTATCCCCCTAGGAGCATGCGCGTAATGCTTGGTTTTTGATGACTTGTAGATTTTTGCAATAATTATGTGAGTTCTTTATGACTAATGTTGAGTCCATGGATTATACGCACTCTCACCTTTCCATCATTGCTAGCCTCTCCGGTACCGTGCATTGCCCTTTCTCACCTTTAGACTTGGTGCAAATTCCGCTGGTGCATCCAAACCCCGTGATATGATACGCTCTATCACACATAAACCTCCTTATATCTTCCTCAAAATAGCCACCATACCTACCTATTATGGCATTTCCATAGCCATTCCGAGATATATTGCCATGCAACTTTCCACCGTTTCATATATTATGACACGCTTCATCATTGTCATATTTGCATTGCATGATCATGTAGTTGACATCGTATTTGTGGCAAAGCCACCATGCATAATTTATCATACATGTCACTCTTGATTCATTGCCCATCCCGGTATACCGCCGGAGACATTTTGATAGAGTCATATTTTGTTCTAGTATCGAGTTGTAATCATTGAGTTGTAAATAAATAGAAGTGTGATGATCATCATTAATAGAGAATTGTCCCAAAAAAAGAGAAAGGCCAAAAAAATTGAAAGGCCCAAAAAAAGGAAAAAAAGAGAAAAGAAATAAAAAGGGACAATGCTACTATCCTTTTTTCCACACTTGTGCTTCAAAGTAGCACCATGATCTTTATGATAGAGAGTCTCTTGTTTTGTCACTTTCATATACTAGTGGGAATTTTTCATTATAGAACTTGGCTTGTATATTCCAACAATGGGCTTCCTCAAATGCCCTAGGTCTTCATGAGCAAGCAAGTTGGATACACACCCACTTAGTTTCTTTTGTTGAGCTTTCATACATTTATAGCTCTAGTGCATCCATTGCATGGCAATCCCTACTCCTTGCATTGACATCAATTGATGGGCATCTCCCTAGCCCATTGATTAGCCGCGTCAATGTGAGACTTTCTCCTTTTTTGTCTTCTCCACATAACCCCCATCATCATACTCTATTCCACCTATAGTGCCATATCCCTGGCTCACGCTCATGTATTGCGTGAAAGTTGAAAAAAGTTTGAGATTACTAAAGTATGAAACAATTGCTTGGCTTGTCATCGGGGTTGTGCATGATGAGAGCATTCTTGTGTGACGAAAATGGAGCATGACCAAACTATATGATTTTGTAGGGATGAACTTTCTTTGGCCATGTTATTTTGAGAAGACATAATTGCTTAGTTAGTATGTTTGAAGTATTATTATTTTTATGTCAATATTAAACTTTTATCTTGAATCTCTCGGATCTGAACATTCATGCCACAATAAAGAGAATTACTTAGAAAATTATGTTAGGTAGCATTCCACATAAAAAATTCTGTTTTTATCATTTACCAACTCGAGGACGAGCAGGAATTAAGCTTGGGGATGCTTGATACGTCTCCAACGTATCTATAATTTTTTATTGTTCCATGCTATTATATTATTTGTTTTGGATGTTTAATGGGCTTTATTATACACTTTTATATTATTTTTGGGACTAACCTATTAACCGAAGGCCCAATGCAAATTGCTGTTTTTTTTTCCTATTTCGGTGTTTCGCAGAAAAGGAACATCAAACGGAATCCAAACGGAATGAAACCTTCGGGAGAGTGATTTTTGGAACACACATGATCCAGGGGACTTGGAGTGGACGTCAAGAAAGAACCGAGGAGGCCACGAGGCAGGGAGGCACGCCTGCCCCCTGGGCGCGCCCCCACCCTCGTGGGCTCCTCGCAGCTCCACCGACCTACTTCTTCCTCCTATATATACCCATATACCCCGTAAACATCCAGGAGCACCACGAAACCCTATTTCCACCGCCGCAACCTTCTGTACCCGTGAGATCCCATCTTGGGGCCTTTTCCGGTGCTCCGTCGGAGGGGGAATCAATCACGGAGGGCTTCTACATCAACACCATAGCCTCTCCAATGATGTGTGAGTAGTTTACCACAGACCTTCGGGTCCATAGTAATTAGCTAGATGGCTTCTTATCTCTCTTTGGATCTCAATACAAAGTTCTCCTCGATCTTCTTGGATATCTATTCGATGTAACTCTTTTTGCGGTGTGTTTGTCGAGATCCGATGAATTATGGGTTTATGATCAAGTTTATCTATGAACAATATTTGAATCTCCTCTGAATTCTTTTATGTATGATTGGTTATCTTTGCAAGTCTCTTCGAATTATTAGTTTGGTTTCGCCTACGAGATTGATCTTTCTTGCAATGGGAGAAGTGCTTAGCTTTGGGTTCAATCTTGCGGTGTCCTTTCCCAGTGACACCAGGGGCAGCAAGGGACATATTGTATTGTTGCTATCGAGGATAAAAAGATGGGGTTTATATCATATTGCTTCAGTTTATCCCTCTACATCATGTCATCTTGCCTTATGCGTTACTCTGTTCTTATGAACTTAATACTCTAGATGCATGCTGGATAGCGGTCGATGTGTGGAGTAATAGTAGTAGATGCAGAATCGTTTCGGTCTACTCGTCGCGGACGTGATGCCTATATACATGATCATGCCTAGATATTCTCATAATTATGCACTTTTCTATCAATTGCTCGACAGTAATTTGTTCACCCACCGTAATACTTATGCTATCTTGAGAGAAGCCACTAGTGAAACCTATGGCCCCCGGGTCTATTTTCCATCATATAAGTTTCCAATCTATTTTTACTTTGCAATCTTTACTTTCCAATTTATATTATAAAAATACCAAAAATATTTATCTTATTATCTCTATCAGATCTCACTTTTGCAAGTGGCCGTGAAGGGATTGACAACCCTTTTATCGCGTTGGTTGCAAGGTTCTTATTTGTTTGTGTAGGTACGAGGCGACTTGCGTGTAGTCTCCTACTGGATTGATACCTTGGTTCTCAAAAACTGAGGGAAATACTTAAACTACTTTGCTGCATCACCCTTTCCTCTTCAAGGGAAAAACCAACGCAAGCTCAAGAGGTAGCAGCCTGCATGTTTGGGGGCCCATGTGTTCTACCTCAGCGCTTTTCATATTTCAAGCGGTTGGTACGGCGCTGGTTTTAGATGCTGTCACAAGGTGAATACACAAAATTGAATAAAGACGAAAGCTGTTGGAATGAAATCAAACGATAGTTCCTAACAAGCAATCAGAGTTGCAATTCTATCAACGATACTGTCGTACTACTTATACACACAGGACACTTGTTTCACCATGCCAGAGTATTACATCAAAATCTCTCGGAGGATAGATCAGTTCGGCAATTGCGTGCTGCTACTGAAGAATTTCAAAGTTGATTTGGACCAGCTCTCCTTGCCGAGGAAGTTCGATTTTGACATCATCCCCTACCGCAATTTATGATTTAGATTTGAACCTTGACCATCCTTTAGCATCAATCATCATGCGACCATCCTTTGTACTTACGGTATATTGAGCAGGTTCGTTCACACCAAGGTTGCGCATGGTATGAGGAACTTGGCCATGGTCGCCCGGATTGTTGAACGACTCCCTCGTTGCTCTAGGAATTCTCTGTTTGCAAACAAGAAGACATACACAAACAGTTAGATCAACACAATGAATCATGTGAAACAACATGGAAAGAAAAAAGAACGAAGCACTTGGGCGGCCAATGCTTACCAAGAAGGTGGACATGTCGGTTTTTGTAAGGACTTTGGTACATGAAGTGCGAACTGCAGCCCAGTCTGTTGTCGGTGCAATTGCTGGTTCCATTGCCGCTGCACGGGCCAGAGCAGATGCAAGTGCAAGTGTTGGTGCAGGAGCCGAAGCCGTTGCTGGTGCCCGTGCCAGTGTGACTGGTAGTGCCGCTGCTGCTAGCAGAGATGGTGCTCCTTGTAGAGCTGGTGCCGGTGTCGGAGCAGGTGCCGATGTCTATGCCCGATCCTCCGGTAGATCAGCCTGATCCGCTGACGCGGTCGGTGCCCAATCCTCAGCTGGATCAGATTGAGCTGCTGCCGCTGTCAGTGCAAGAGCAATTGCCGGTGCTCGATCCCTTGCTGAAGGTGGTACCGATGTGCGAGACAGCGACGGTCGTGTCTGATCAGCTATGACCAGCTTTCTAACTTGACTAGGCTCCGTGACCGTGATCTAGTCTTTTTCTTCATTTCTTTTAAATGCGAGAAGGACTAATTGTGGCGTGTTTGTTAAACCAAACTGTAGTTCATCATAGGGATTCAGCTTGTACTCAGACAACAGACTGATCCAATTTTTTCCAGTAATATAAGTGATGGACCGTGCCTTCGTTACTGACACGACATAATAAGTGAAACCTGCAAAAATATCCATCGTAGAGCAAACCAAACGGTTTATTCTGTGATGAATGTCACATGGAAAAACCTGCATCGTAAAATTGCAGCAAAAGAAAGAAAACATGACATTAAATCAATAAGATCTAGACAGTAAATCAATAAGATTTACTTGATGTGACACGAGTGAATCCTTATCAGGAAATCACTATGTTGAAGTACTAAACAGAAGATTGGTCGTCCAACTACGCGTGGCATGCAGGGCCCCCGCCTACTCCCACAAGCAGGACAGTCCAAAGGTCGTGATAAATCGTATGGACCGAACATCCATGGGACTGGAAATCCTGGTGGGTGTGATAAACCCTGCAATGCATATAGATATTGGAGTGTAACCATATTTGATAAACCGTCCTCACGAAAAAGATGATCTGGATACTTCAAAATATACAGACTAAATTGAGTGGACAGACATTAACATAGACTGTTCTCGGGACTCACCACACACCAAAAGCGGTAGTACTAAACAATACAGGGTTCACAAACACAAATCAAGTACTGAACAATAGTACTTACTACAGACAAGCAAAGTTGCACTAATTAAACTCTGCAGACTATTTCTTGCCACCGACCTACGGGATGAACCCCGCATAACTGACTAGGCCATGGACTTCCTGAGAGATGTCTACCGGCACCATCACCATCTCCTCAACCTTGGAGAACCTAACAGCGTGGTCTTTCCACTCATAAACATGACGATGAAGATAGGCCGCATCAGATTTGTCGGGAAGCTTTACAAGAACCACACCCTTCGTAATCGAAGGCACAACCAGGAAATTGTTGTGGTCAAGTACAACCTCGAGAACACGCCTGACAACAATGCTACAGGAAACCACTAGTTCAGGACACGTGGCGACAAGGACACAACAGCTGAATAGTTTAGCAGTAGAACTCATCCTCAGGTCTTCCAGTTCACACGACATGACTTTGAGAACTTCATCTACACCGCGGACCTGGTTCTAATTCAAATAGAAACCAAATATTTTATTACTACCTCCGTTCAGAAATATAAGATGATTTTCAATATTTTACTCCATATATGACTACATATACGCATAGAAATGAGTGAACAAAGACACTAGAACATGTCTTCAAAGGCATGGGAGCAGAGGGATTACTTGCAATATCCATAACACAAGTTACTTATGCAAATATACCCTCTTCAAAGGTAGCATTGATGTTCATAAAGTAGTTGAAAGTAATCTATAAGAAATCAGTGTCAACCTCTCGCATTGTAACACCCACGATGCGGCTATATCTCCCACGTGTCGAGGCACGACTTAGAGGCATAACCGCATTGTGGTTTTGTCGCAAGAAGGGCCATCTTCACACAATCCCATGTAATGAACAAGAAAGGGATAAAGAGTTGGCTTATAATCGCCACTTCACACAATACATTAATTAAACATACATCATTCCAAGTACACACATATACCGACTACGGCCAAATCCAAAAGAAAAGAAGATAACCCCAAATGCTAGATCCCCGATCGTCCCAACTAGGCTCCACTACTGATCATCAGGAAGCGAAACATAGTAACGACCAAGGTCCTCGTTGAACTCCCACTTGAGTTCGGTAGCATCACCTGCACTGGTATCACCAGCACCTGCAACTGTTTTGGTAGTATCTGTGAGTCACGAGGACTTTGCAATATCAAAACCCGCAAGATCAAGACTATTTAAGCTTATGGGTAGGATGGGGTAATGAGGTGGAGTTGCAGCAAGCACTAAGAAAATATGGTGGCTAACATACGCAAATAAGAGCGAGAAGAGAAGCAACACAATGGTCGTGAAGCTAGAAGTGATCAAGAAGTTATCCTGAAACTACTTACGCACAACCATAACACAAGAACCGTGTTCACTTCCCGGGCTCCGCCGAAAAGAGACCATCACGGCTACACACGCGGTTGATGCATTTTAATTAAGTCAAGTTTCAAGTTCTCTACAACCGGACATTAACAAATTCCCATCTGCCACATAACCGCGGGCACGACTTTCGAAAGATTATACCCTGTAGGGGTGTCCCAACTTAGCCCATCACAAGCTCTCACGATCAGCGAAGGATATTCCTTCTCCCGGAAAGACCCGATCAGTCTCGGAATCCCGGTTACAAGACATTTCGACAATGGTAAAACAAGACCAGCAAGACCGCCCGAATGTGCTGACAAATCCCGTCCTACGAGTAAAACCAAACCTCAAGTTTCCCCGAGGTGGCCCCGCAGTCTACTCGGTTCGGACCAACACTTAGAGAAGCACTAGCCCGGGGGGGGGGGGGGTTAAAATAAAGATGACCGTCGGGTTGCCCGACCCAAGGGAAAGGTATAGGTTGTTAGGCAAATGTAAAACCAAGGTTGGGCCTTGCTGGAGGAGTTTTATTCAAAGTGAACTGTCAAGGGGGTCCCATAATCCCAACCGTGTTAGGAACGCAAAATCAAGGAACATAACACCGATATGACGGAAACTAGGGCGACAAGAGTGGAACAAAACACCAGGCATAAGGCCGAGCCTTCCACCCTTTACCAAGTACATAGATGCATTAATTAAATAAGAGATATTGTGATATCCCAACATGTCCATGTTCCAACATGGAACCAGCTTCATCTTCACCTGCAACTAGCAACGCTATAAGAGGGGGCTGAGCAAAAGTGGTAACTTAGCCAAACAACGGTTTGCTAGGAAGGTGGGTTAGAGGCTTGACATGGCAATATGGGAGGCAGGATAAACAAGTGGTAGGTAGCTCAACATAGCGATAGAGCGAACAACTAGCAAGCAAAGATAGAAGTGATATCGAGGGTAATGGTCGTCTTACCTGCAAAGTTCTCAGAGTTGTCGAAAGCTTGCTCCTCGTTAGCGTACACAATAGGTTCCTCGTTCACGAACTCATCTCCCGGCTCTACCCAAATAAAGAACACAAGCAACAGAACAACAATCAATCATGGTGCAATGCGCAAGCAACATGATGCAATACATGGCATGGGATGCAAGGTATGATGTGCAATGCATATGAGAACTCCGGAAGGGAAAGGCTGATCAAGGCATAAACTTGGCAAACCAAGTATGGCGCTGGAAAGATGAGGTGATTCCGGTCGAAATCGATATAAGGATCACCGGAAATGGATGCACGGTTTGCAAATGACAAGCAAAACAAGAATGGTGCAAAATTGCGCTTAACAGCATCATAGCACTTAAGTTGCAACAAGAAACTATTCTACAACACTCCAACATAGAAACAATGCACATGGCAGAGAAGTACACATGAAGCTACACAAAACATGAACACTGAGATCCAGCTAGAACTCACTAGAACAAGCATAAAACAGCATGGCGAAAATGCAAATGATAACAGATTCACTGACTTGGTGAAAATACTAACATGGCATAAACAGCATCAGGTAGCAATGTTTAGAGCTAGCAAACAACATGCTGCAGGAATATATCATGGTAAAAAAAAGAGATAGAATGCTAGTACTAAAGACATAGAACAAAACTCCCTTATTGAGCTTTAACCAAATATGCATAGAAAATGATGTGTCACCCATGCAAACATGGCAAGTTATATGAACAGTTTTAGACTTGGAAGAAAAACAGAGCATGGCAGGAACAGATTCATGATAGCAACTTTGCAAGCTCAATTCACTCACCACAAGGCATTTCATGGCATGAAAAGGTAAACAGCATGAAGTAGACATATTCAAGAAGCTAAGCATGGCAAGCGCAAGTTCATAGGGTACATGCATCACTAGCAAAACACATGGCAAAACTGAACCTGATGTTAACAATCTGCCAGGAATAATATTTAGCAAGAGTAGAGCAAGTAAAAGACATACTAGATTACTCCATAATTGCAACTAGAGGCATGAATGGATATAGAAATACCACATCTTCACAACACTCTTACTGGACAATATCAAAATGTGCATGGATCTCATGGTAGCAACATGGCAACATATCATCATAATGTAACAGGAAAAGACAGCAAAATATTCTAATTGTCTGAAATCAGCAACATCATGAAGCCTATTTTGCATGCTTGTGCTAGTCACCACATAGCTCACAAAAATACAAGACTTGCTCCTATGGAAAGATGGCATGATGGAGCTCACAAAACATGTAGACATCATGCTCATAGGATGCGCACACAATACGCAACGAAAATGAAAAATCATCAAGTTATGATAAATGCCAGGAGTTAACATCATATATCACTGTTGCAACGAGTATAATTGCATCAATATGGACAGTAACATGCATGCAAATACCACTAACATGAAGAGCATAACGAGGCGAACATTTCTACATATCATATGCACAAATCGGAGCATCGAGCATGGAGATCTGATGCGATGAACATGGCATGAAAATATTGCAGAAATCGGGGACTTCGAAGAAATTACCACCGCGAGAAGTCAACGCGGGACGAGACGGCGCGGGACGGAGGGATCCGGGTCAGCGGGGCGCGTTTGGTTTAGGGGAGTGGTGGATCTCGTCCACCCTTCGAGATCTCACCGGAGTTCTCGCCGGAGACGAAGGAGAGGCGGCGGGGGTCACCGGAGATGGCGGGATCCAGGCCGGCGGGTCGAGATCCAGCCGGATCCGGGCGGCGTGGAGGCGCGGCGGCGGAGGAGGCGGGAGCGGCGCGCGGCGAGGCGGAGCGGCGCGGCGAAGGGCGGCAGGGCGGAGCCGAGGTGCGGGCGGGGCAGCGCGGTGCGGCTCGGGCGCGGGAGGCGCGGGCGGCGAACAGGCGGTGGGGAGCTCGGGTGCCCGCGGGAGGCGGCGGCGGCGGGATGGGCCCCGCGGGCCCGATCCGAGCCCGGCGGGCCTGACACGGTGGAGGGGAGCCGACGGGGTGAGGTGGCGGCGCCTGGTTGGCTAGCAGCGGCGGTGGAGGTGACGTGGCATCACGTGATTGGCCCGGGCGACGTGGAGGGGAGCGGCGGAGGAGGTGGTAGACTAGGGTTTCATCCGTGAATTTCGGGGGAGAGGGTCTATTTATAGGTAGAGGGAGCTAGGTGAGTCCAAATGAGGTACGGTTTTCACCCACACGATCGTGATCCAACGACGGAGAGCATGGAGGGGGTTTAGATGGGTTAGTGGGCTGTTAAGGAGGGGTGTTGGGCTGCAACAAAAGAGGGCTTTTGCGGTTACCCGGTTAACCGTTGGGCATCAAACGACCTCCAAATGGAACGAAATTTGACAGGCGGCCTACCGGTGATGTACCAATGCCACTTGACAGATCTCGGCCCATTCTGAGAACGTTTTTCTCCCGCTCACAAAACGAGATTAGAGGGGTGCAACGGGTGCATGTGGGAGTGTCGGATAGCGAAACGGATAACGGGGAAAAAGACCAGATGCATGAGACGAACACGGATGTAAATGAGATGCACATGATGGCATGAGATGAAATGCATGACATAAACAAAATGCAAAACGAAAGACAAAAACCCAACCACGAACGGAATACCATATCACATAGCCGAAAATGGCAAGAGTCGGAGTTACAAATATGGAAAGTTATATCTGGGGTGTTACACACATGTTTTGGTCAAAAGAGGGATTTAGAACCGCCATTTGGCACACAAAAATGACATGCAAGATCACCAAGAAAGTGGTACTACTAGTACTAGTACTGCGTGTTAGATGAAAAAACACGATCAAGATCGAGAAAAAGATCGTCAAGAAGAGATATTACCTGGACTTGCTTAATGAGGGATCCCGGAGAGGGGGGCTTGGACAGGGTGATGGCTTTGAGCTTGTCCGCGGTAGTCTCGGCGGGGTGCTTGCGCTTCTTCATACCATGAGCCTCGACGGTTTTTGTCAGAGCCATAGACATCACTTCGGCCGGTGCTCCAGCGTCCATCAAGAAACTGTCAAATAGAAATGAAAGAAAAGAAACCATAATCAGAAACCCAAAAGAAGAACAGAGAGGGAGTTATAGGATCAGTCTCGGGGTTGCAAGACCGGGCCTTGGCCAGAATCAACACCATTGATGCGCTCACCTTTCCTTCTTTGGGAGAGAAGAACAATGGCAGAAGCAGGTCGGGGTTTTCTTGAAGAAATGAGGAACAAGATGAGGGAGAAGCGAGGGTTGGGTAGAGAGGAAGCTGAGAGAGAAGAGTGAAATGATGGTTGCTTCGTCCGTCCAACTTACTGCTGGAAAGGAGGGGGTTTTGTGACTTGATGGCTCATTGTGCATTACTGCGACGCTTCGATCGGGGAAGTCTACCGTGCAGTTGGGCACTCTACTATGGAGTAATTTAGTGCATGGCTGGTGGACCCTGACGATGGCTGTCCCACACGTCGGCGAAAGTGAGCAGCAAAGTTCCCGACGACCGTCGAGGAGGATGCGCATGGTAGAGCGAGTCCACTGTTTTTTCTGAAGAAAGAAAATTATTACATCAAGCGTTTCCACTCTTATGATGGAGGAGTGCGACACACGGTAGCCACTTGAACATACACATTGCTCCTACTACTAGGCATGTGCAGTGGTTCATACGTCAGTACTACATAATCTTGTTGCTAGTGTAGTAAGATATGCCGATAACAAATGATGTTGTGCGCATGTCAACTATATGAACAGTAATGTAACATAGTACCGCTTTTTCGACTGTACGGTCGAGAATGAACGGTGAGATCAATGTTAACAGAACTAGGTCTATAGTGCACGGAGAGTACGGTGCTACAGTACTCCACGAAACATGAACCATATGAAGCACGACGACTCAGTGTTAGGCAGGGTGTATGAAGGGTGCACGAGATGGGAGCAAGAGTTCCCTTCTCGAACCACTTTTGGGTGTTTGGCAGAGTGCATGAGTCCACACTAGTAGGTTAACACAAATACACGAAGAGGGAACAACTATATTGAGATGAGAATGCAACCAAACACACCCACACGCTTTGTGCTACAGTGACTGATCTACACCGTCTGATTTTGATCCAACGGTCATGTTGCGCCGAGACATGGACATGCCCATGCAGAGGACGCCTAAACACCACTGAAGTCCCTCTGCTTCTTGAGGCGCACGATGTTGGTGATGCAGGGTGCAACGGCCCGCAGAGCCCGCTCCCGGTCGACGGGAGCCAGCTCGTCAAAGACGGCGTCCAGTGGCACGAATGGATTTCGGTGACGGAGCCCTGAGAGGATTTGCCCGGTAACGGCGACGGCGACGGCAGCCCGCAACCCCTCCTTGTCCAGCTCCGCCCCCACCATCACGCGGAGACGGCTCAGCTCGTCGGAGATATAGGTGAAGAAGGAGACCAGGTCAGGAAGCCGCAGCTCGTTGAAGTCGACGGGGTGGTCGAACGGGTTTAGTCTGACAGCCGGCATGGTCGCACTGGCACGACGGTAGGCATCACGCAGCCGCAACACGTGCGTAGCAACTTGGTCCACCAAGTGGCTGAGGCGATCCTGGACCTCGTCACGATTAGCCCGCTCGCGCTCCAGCCGCCTCCCCTGACGGCCTAGCGTATCTCCCGCTTTCTGCAGCAACGCCGCCGACACCTCAAGCATCTTTGTGGTGTACGCCTGCCGCTTTTGAAGCTCCGTGAACTCCCGCACATAACGGAGGAGCATGGCACTCCTCTCCTCCTTGAGCTCACGGAGCTCCACATCCTTGGCCCTGAGCTCCGCATCCTTGGCCTCGAGCTCCTGTGTCAGGCGCCTCACCTCAGACTCCGTGATCTGCTGCGCCGCCATGGCACCAGGTAGAAGCAATGGGGAGAGGAAGCAAAGGGGGCGAAACGGTTGAAAGGCAATGCAATCTACGGGAAGGCGGAGGGAGCCAGCCAAGGAGCGGGGAATCTTTAGGTTTTCACCATGGGAAAACACCAGTCGACGACTTCTCAAATCAGGGAGCAGTGGGTTTTATAGGCGGAGTCATCGTGACTAATTACTGTTGTGCCTGCTCCCGTCAATCAAAAAATTAAAAATCCTGTCGTGCCTGCTCCTGTCAATCAAAGAATTAAAAATCCTGCCGCGCCTGCCGCACCCAAAGACTAGAGCAACGCCGCGGTGGATATTTAAATTTACCTGCCGACAAGGAGATAAAAAAAGGGTGAAAAAACAAATGTGGCGGCGGCCCAGCTAATCGGTCGCACTAGCCCAACTAGTTAGCCACCGTGCTTCACTGATGTACTCGGCGGGAAAGGTGGTCTTTCGTGATTTGACGACTCATTTACTTGTTTCGGCGCTACGACCGAGGAGGCCCCAGAAAACACGCGGTAGGGCATCCCATGTCTCGGCAAGGAAGAATATATGCGTGCACCACCCGGGAGGACCCCGAAACCGCGCGGTAGGGTGTGCCACGTCTCGGCACGGAGGAAAAATGTGCGTGTAAAAATATATTGTATCAGACATAGTAGTACCTATGGTTCGACCTCGGGACCCAGCCAGTCGGTCGAAAACACCCCACTAGCCACACAGCTTCATCATGCTAACGTGGCACGGAGGATAGGTGTGGCTTAGCTCCGTCTCGACCAGCCACAATGTCTCTTGTTCTAGGTGATTCTTCTATTTTCCATGCTTTTTTAGTTATCATAACACCACGGCAAGCTAGCTCTGCTCTTCGTGTGTGCCCGTGCGTCTAAAGGTTAGACGATGGAGAGGAGAGAGAGATCGCAGACATGGGACCCACCAGTAAGTGAGTCAACGGTCATGCACGTGTTGACGAGGCACTCCCTCTACTCTACTCAACGTAATACTATATAAAATCAAGTTATGGGACAAAGCCAACAACCGTTGTTGTTTCAGGCTATCGACTTACGCTTTGTAGTCCAGGTTGCCAGTTCGAATCTCGTCTTTCAGATTTGTTAGTTTTAGGTCCAAATTTGACCAATGACAAGTGGGACCCCCGTGTGTTGTTCTGATATTTCAGTGTTGGATGGTTTTTTTTGAACAAACACTTTGCGCGGTTAGACGAGTAACGGCACGAGTTACACGTATTTTGCAAGTTACGAACAAAAATGACAACTGCATAGAATATCACATCCACCCCGCAGCTTAGATGCTATGATGGTAGAATCGTAAATCGTAGAATCTTCACTACCAGGATCGTAGAAACGTAGATTTTATGAACTAAAATCATAGAATCAGATGGGTAAGTTTGGATCGTAAAGTCATAGAATCGTATAATAGAATCATGATTCTAACAACCTTGGATACGAGTTTTTACATCGTTGGAAGTGAGATCCAATGGCTTGGGAGTAGTCTTTGCAATTATGCGCAATTTCCAAACTCTCCAAAGGTTTTTTTGCAAATAAAACATTCAGGCCTCGTGTGTGCCGCTGCATCTTGGATCCAAAGGCTCCCCGTTGCTCATATTAGGTGCTCCCCGTAGCTTAATTAGCCGCTACGGTGATACGAGCATCTAGGTCGTATGATCTGTGATCAGATGGCACATGCGTAGTACTTGTACTTTCTGCGCAATTCCCAAACCCTCTCAGTTGTATATTGCAAAAACATTCAAACCTCCTACTGTGGGCCATTAGATATCCGTGAACTCGTATCACCATAGAATCTACGGTGCGGGAGCACCTCATATTCACCCATGCGAGAAAACATCAGGTGCTCTCGCAGCTTCGATGCTACGGTGATACGAGCTTTGAGGTCGTTTGATCTGAGATCCAATGGCATCTGAGCAGTCTTTGTGCTTTTAAGCAGTGGCCGAACTCTTTGGGGGCTTTTCTGCAAAAAACCATTCGAACCACCGAGGAATTGTTGGGTCACAAATCCAACGGCTCCGAAGAGCTTGTATCACCAAAGCATCTAAGGTGTGGTAGCACATGATATTCTTACATACAGGAGAATATGATGTCGTCCTTCATCTTAGATGCTATAGTGATACGAGCTTCGAGGTCGTTGGATATGGGATCCAAGGGCATCTGAGTAGTTTTTGTGCAAATTGTGTGCAATTCTCTAAGTCATTAAGGTTTCGTGTAAAAATATTAAGACATCACGTGAGCTGCTATATCTCGGATCTACAAGCTCCAAGCAACTCGTATCAGCATATATCATCTAAGGTGTGGGGGCACATGATATTATCTCGGGGAGGAGGGGGGTGCATAAGCAATCGGTGTTTCGGAGCTAGGGTGGGGACAAATATAATCTAAACAATCCTAAACAGAGCTTCACAAATTTATCTAAGGTCGAGGGGTTAACCCCCGACAATCTACATAGCTCCGCCTAAACACAACATTTGCATGTACCGTAGTACTAGACTTAATATTCATGTTTCAGTTTCATGTTCATTTTAAATATTGAATTGAGGACCATGCATGTCTTACATTTTACTCCCTTCGTTCCTAAATATTAGTCTTTTTAGAGATTTCAAATGGACTGGCACATACGGATGTATATAGACATATTTTAGAGTGTAGATTCACTCATTTTGCTCCGTATGTTGTCACTTGTTGAAATCTCTAAAAGACTAATATTTAGGAACAAAAGGAGTATTTTTGAATTCGTGTCATACATGCATGGTTTGGAAAAATAGATGCACTATACTTATTGGATTGTTGTTGTGTTCGTGTGTGTGTGTGTGGGCATATGCTTGATACATACAAAGTTTTCTCACCACCATATTGTTCATCTTTTAAATTTAAATTTGCATTGAAAAACTTACTAGGGATACCATGAAATGTGAAATCCACGTTGAGATCACTATATCACAAACTCACTCTAATTCAAGAACTCGTCATAAATCAATTACCACATCGAGATTACTATTTGCAAGGAAAATACAGGCATTGTAATACACATAGATTCGTTCGGCAATTTAAAAGATTCCTTTCGTATTCTCGAATGGTACCCAACGGCGTACCAGCCAGACCTTGGCTCGTGTTGATCCTCAAAAAAAACTGGGCTCGTGTCCTTCTGGTGGCGTGCGTGGTACGCACATTAGCCAACCCCAACTAGTTGAGCCTCCGCGTTTCGAGTCGAAATATCTGGCGGCCAGAATTCCAGCCCTAGGAAATTCCCCTCATGTCCCCAGTCCATAATGACTACCGACGAACAATGGAGGGATGAATTAGTAACTAGACAACGTTACCTACCGTGCCGAGCACGGTTCAATTCCCTCGGTCGCCGCTCCCCAAGGTCACCCGTCAACTGCATTGCCTAGTACTACTACTACTACTACTACTACTACACCAGGATGTGCACATAATTGAGCCCATTTGTTCGTGCCTAGTACTTGAGTTAATATATCAGGGACCCCTAAAAAAGAGTTAATATATCAGGCAATGCACTGGTACGGACGGATTATCCTTTTACTCTGCATATATAACTTGTCTGAAGTCTAACTAAGCAAAATGTTTGACCAAATCCTTTCTTAATAAATACAACAGGACAGATGTATCGCCTGAAAATTTATTGCATGATGCAGGTTATGATGTTGTTTCGAATCCTGGATTTTTAATTTCAGAAAATCCAAAAGTGAGTAGAAATTCATGAAACTGAGCATGGTCACGTGATATGGCACAAATACTCCTTCGTAATTTTTTTCTTCAATTTGAGACAAGCTGCTTATGAAAAGTTGCACAAATGAAGAGCCAAGGTATTTTGGAACAAAGACCTGTCACGTTAAGGCGAACGCTTTCACTATTGAAACCGTGGGCGCTTACGTGACGCCATGAGTCCCGCTTCTCATCGGTAGGTGCCGTCCGAGCAAGCGTGTGAGTTGACGGGAGGCGTGCGAGCAGACCGCTGCGCTGGCTGTCAGGGAGGCGTGCGAGCAGACCGCTGCGTAGGCTCACCGGGAGATGAGCCCTTTGACCAGGCTCCGCCGCCCACCTTCGTCACAACTGCTCCCACTTTTAATGTCGCCGGCGCCGCATTTTAAAATCAACCCCGCACTACCAGGTATCGCTACAATCTTCTCTCTTCCTCTCCGATTCTCCTGTCGTCTACCTCCAACCAGCCTGACCTAAACGTACGCCATGCCGCATCACGATGGTCTGACCTTAGTCTTCCAGTTTCCTGAGGAAGACACCCAGCCAGAGTCTCAAGAACATAAGGCGCTTTGGGACGAGCTTGAACCAGCCTTGCGGGAAGACGCCGTGCCTGTCCCCGCTCCTGTTCCGGCTCCCGTCGCCCCGATTGTTCCAGCGCCCATCCCCGTGGCATTGATGGGCTGGGAGCCGCACATTGTCGCCGAGCTTGATGCCACGGGATTCCATGAGGTCCCCGCCGACTTTCACGCGCCCGTGCACCTGCCAGCGCATATGCCTGCGCGTGCACTGACACGCACGCCCTTGCCGGTGCCCGTGCACCTGCCAGCGCATGCGCCTGTGCGTGCACTCACGTGCGCGCTCGTGCCGGTGCCCGTGCACATGAATGTCTCCGCCGCACCGTTGCCAGCGCCTGTCCCCGCGCGGGTGCCAGTGCCCCCCTCAGCGGCATGGATGGCCGCCGTCGACCGCTTCCTTGCACCAACGCCAGTTGCCTCCTGCCGCCAATTGACTCGCTCCTGGAGACCGAAGTCCAGAACATTGTGGCCTTCCTTGAAGCTAGGGCCAACGTCCAGGAGTACGCCAACAACGGCCCAAGACGCCGCCGTCGCCGTCGTCGTCGGTCAGTGGCCCGACGACACATAGAGCATGGCAGAGGAGCCGCTTCCCACTGCAAGACGCCCCCACCGCCGCTGCGTAATCTAAATTTGCCATGAAAAACCTTCGGATTGCCATGCTTAAAATCCGAATGTTTATAATTTCCGTTTATTTTAGATCGATCGTCGTATGAATGTAATGTTGGAGTCAGACTGAATGAAATCTATGGTTTGATCGATTGAATGTTCTGCTAGAGCTGTATCAAATTAAATATAAAACGTCATCAAGCCACATGTATTCCTTCTCGTCCAACGACCTAGACTGCTTCAATGTTGAGCGCTCAACACGTTTAAGTGCAGTTAATTTCATGCCAAAAATAGTGCTAATCACATAATAACACGCAAATAATATCCTACTTAATATCCACATGCACTTAATATACTTCCACATTAACGTGCATTGCACGTACACATTGACTAGTACTACTAGTACGTGAAACTGGTGTCGTAACTTGTGAACGCGTCCAGATATGATCAACGGCAACATTGCCCGAGTCTTCGTGTTTGCCCGTGCGTCTAAACGCAGGAGGGGAGGAGAGAGAGAGAGAGAGCACACATGGAACCCACCAGTAAGTGAAGGCGAATAGTACGTGCTAATGAGCCGGTCCCACTAATGTACTAAAAATAATATTAAATGTTATCCATTAAATAGGTTGTGGTAATATAAAAACATTATATGAACAAAGGGGTGTGCAACAGACATTGCTGTTCTACGTATGTTGCCTATTGACGTGCGGCTTGAAGGCCCTGGTCGCATGTTCGATCCTCGTCCTTAATTTTTTAATTTGTATATGGGTCCAAATTTGTTTCATGATAGGTGGGCCCCTTGGTGTGTAGTTTGTGGTACTTTAATTTGTGGGTCGAAATTTGTTCCATTCCAAGTGGACTATCGGTGTGTAGTTTTGTAGCTTATTTGTAATAATCAAAGTTTTTTGTAATAATACCATGGTGAGACGTTGAAGGCGAGAAAGGACGTGTGAGAGAGGGATGACCGAGCCAGAGGGAAATCAATTGGGGGAGGTGCGGAGGTTGCAACGGTGTTTGGACTAGTTGTGGGCCGAATGCTACGAAAATATAATCTACCACCGGAATAAATGCCTACACAAATTAATCCAAGCTTGGAGTCCCCCTCGCAATGTAAATAGCTCCGGCTTTGCGAGGGATGGAGAGGTAGTTTCAATGTGAGGAAGATACGGCGTGAGAAAGCGAGGTCAATCGAGAGACATATAGATAGAGAGACAAAGTGAGTGTGGTCCGACATTCATTGAAAAAAAATATATATCACTACAAAAAAATACACTTCCGTGATGATACGTGTTTGTCACAGTAGGTCACGTTTTCTGTCATGCATGTACATCCATGACAAATTTATGACAGAATCAAGATATTCATACCTGTGCTGTCGTAGAAGTGTTCCATGACATTACCAAAATTATCATCACGGAAGTGTCCACTTCCATGACGATAAATCGCGCGTCACAGAAGTGCTTTTGTCAAGGGTGACCAACACGTGGCATCCACTGTAACGGAACGCCGTTAAGCTACCGAGTCCGGTTTTGGATCCGATAACCCGTTAACAGCCCGGACCAATGGGGATTTTCCACGTGTAAAATTCTGATTGGCTGACGGAAACACGTGTCAGCTCCGCGTTGGCACAGGTGTCACTCATCCAATGGGCGAGATGCGCCTATGATATGCTGACACGTGGACCGGCCCAAAAGGGGCCCATAAAGTTTAAATGGGCCGGCCCAACTAAAGGCCCACAAGATTTTGTGGTCCATAATGGGCCACCAGCAAAAGGCCCACGAGATTTTTCGTATCATAATGGGCCGGCCCAGCTAAAGGCCCACGAGATTTTGTGGGCCATAATGGGCCTGCCAGCTAAAGGACCACGAGATTTTGCAGACCATAGTGGGCCGACCCAGATAAAGGCCCAACATTCTCAGTTAAGGCCCGTACGACTAGTGCCAAATCGGCCCGTCAAGGGCCTGTCCTAAACTTGTCATCATCGCGGCCCATGATCACTTCTGGCCCGTTAACAGTCCGCTAAGTATATGGGCCGAATTATGGCCCGGTGTATTTTCGGCCTGTTAAAGGTCCTGCTTCATTTGGGCCCATTTACAGGCCATTGAAACTTTCGGCCCATAAACGACCGTGAAGGATTTGGGTCATATTCGGCCATGTCTGACATTCGGCCTATTAGTGGCCCACTATAGATCTGGGCCACTTTCGGCCTGTTGTGATTTTCGGCCTGTTAACGTCGGACGAAATCCATGGGCCATATGTGGGCCAACGTCACATCGGGCCCATTAACGGCCCATATAAAAATGACGATAATCTAGCCCGACCGAACTTCCGGCCTGTTAAAGGCCCGTGTATTAGGTCGGTGCATTTATGGCTCGTCCGAATTTCGGCCTGTGAAAGATCCGCTTCGTAAATGGGCCTAATCTCAACTTCGATCTTTTAAAGGCCCATGTTTTTTATGGGCTCGAGATATTTACACCTGTAAACGGCCTATTGTTACTGAGGGCCCAAATTATGTTTAGTCCTGTTAAAGGCCCACTATGGGCACAGGCCTACCAGAAAAATATGAAATCTTATGCTGATTTAGGCCCAGATATTTTTAGTGGGCTACATGCAAATTTCGGCCCATAATCGTTTTAGCCCAGTTGGAATGGGCCCGACGAATGTTGGCATGTTGGGCTCCTACGAAGCTTTCGGCCGAATACATTACTAAGATAAACCTACACTATACAAAAATAGCTTCGTAATTATTGCAACCTTTGGTAGCAGCATAAATGCTGTATCACAACAAAAGGCCTGTTGGCATAAAGTTTACAGTCCTTGCAGATAAAAGCACCATCAGATGTATAGAAGCACAGATCATTTGACCTGAGTGCTAATGTTTCAGGCTGTAGAATCTGATGGAGCAGCACGATCTTCACCTTTTTTCCGCCATTGCTCTTGAACAACGAAGCGAATGTCTGATAGTCTGGTTTCAAAACCATTCATATCTTGACGACATTTGTCAACCACTATTCTTGTTTCCAAAACGACGTCCATTAGGGATTGGACTTGTGTCTGGAGCATAGATATATCACTCTGTCTAGCAGGACGATTTTGTTCAGTAGGCGATTTGGACGAGGTTACCTTGACGACCAACCCAGAATTACGCAGGAAGGTGCTTTTTGCACTGTTAGTGGAGAGATACTGACGCACTGCAGCAAGAGGTGAAATTGTGCCCGTGGTAGCCTCGTCACCTTCAGGTGGTTGTGGTTGTTCAATCATTTTTTCCATAGCTTCCTGAAAGTTTGAACTTGTAGATTAGTGTACCAGATAAGTTACTAATGAGACAAAAACAAACAAAGTAGGTTACACGTTTATACATAACTTATTTTGGTGAACTACTGTAATACATTAGCATGTATTGTAGTGCCAACTACATAATAAAATCACTTTCGGAACATATGTCCATGTAGCATGCCTACTGTATTGTCTATTTCCTCACATTCATTGACATCTAAGGATAAAGAAAAATGGTTTAAAGTAGGATGAACATAGTATGACATCATTCATATCATGGGCAAACAGATATAAAACAAACAGGCTATTTTATCATTGTGTGCGCACGTGAACATAACAACTAGAATACAGATCAAGACCAAAAGAATATCCTTCATCTCTTTTAAACCATGTAAGGTGAAATGATGCGTTAAGACAACTGTGTATAAAAGTGAACAGAGTAACTGACATTGGCTGCAAACTAAGTAGTTAAATGAACACATCACAGTTCGAATCAGTTCAAAGGTAGGAGGAGTAAGGACTTACAACAGCGGCTTGAACTGGTGTGCTCATGCCCTTCATCTTGCTGGTGTGGCAATCCTTGAAGATTTGCACTGCATTCGGTTCAGGTTCTTTTTGGTCCGCATAGGCTTTCCTCTGTATTTGGAACAAGACAATATAGATACGATAATATGGCATGGAAAAAAGAAGGAAGTAGTAGCTATTTACAAGAGCCTTGCAGTGTGCAATATAGCTACGAGATCCTGTTGTCTGTTGGAATTTCACTTTAGAACGGTTGGTCTTGTTCTTCAAACAGTTAGCCTAGAAGAAGATACAGTTGTAAGGCACATACATAAATACAAGTTCAATATGTGGTCTGATCAAATACATATAGCCTACCTGATACTTTGGATCAGACCAGTGTTTAACGAGGGCTGTCCAGTCTTCATCTGCAATATATTCCACTGGAGATGTTTGGGCGATTTCATTGTTAGCATTGCCTTCAAAGTGAGATTGTCTAAGGTGGTACCGATACTGTCGCAGAGCAGACTGAAAAACATGAGTGCATGCTTGTTTAGTTGCATCATCTTTCGGATCCAACTTGAACCTCATCTGTTGAAAAAAGAATGTGAGTCTTATTAGGAGGAAGCTAGAAAGTATGGGACAGAGCAAGACAATATTACTAATTGCAATGAATAACATTACTTATGGATAAATGGTCAAGGAAGGTGTTAAACTGGGTATTGTCTTTCTCATTCCTGTACTGGATCCACGTTGGGAGGATACGTGCATGACACCTAACGGCAACTGCTGCCTCTGATACTAATTTGGCTGACTTTGTAGCATCACGTGGCCTTTTTAAACCTGCCTCAAAATGGATCTCCATTCTTCCTCCTTTAGATTTTGTTAATCTTTCAAGCATTATCCCTGATGTCTGTTTCCGCTTGCGTCGTGGTGCTAGTTCAACAACGAATATGGAAAGTGTTAGTGTACATCAAACTGTGAGAGTACGTATAAAGGAGCATGCAACTGCAACTTGACTCGGTCAGGTACCGTCTTGGTGTTGATGCTCATGAGGTTCATCTGATCTTGCCAAGTCCTGTTGTGTCAACAGTGCTTCGGAAGTAGTGTTAGGTGTGAAGGCAGCTTGGGAACTGGCCAGTTCCGGAGCAAACGAACGAGTAACTCGTTGAGATGCTGGTACAGTTGAAGCGGATGCTGCAGCTGGTGCAGCAGGTGATACTGTGTTTGTAGATTTAGCCGGTGGACTTCGACCTTCTACTGCACTATAAGTACCAGCAGAGTCTGGACGGCCGATCCTTTTCCGTTTCACCCGACAAGTAACACCACTCCCTACTATATTATTTTCCTTGCTCTTTTTTTACTTTGCCATGTCAAGCCGTACCCACAACACAAAAGAATAAAATCACTCTTTAGAACTCATTGATGCATGATACAGACAAGCAATACTTTGATGTAAGACAACCGTATGAGGATGGAATATGTAAGGAAAACAGGACGGCATGACATATTCACATCTACGATGTGTAAACTAAGCAGAAGGATTTTCATGAAAATAGAAGTGATGCAAGCTAGACACCATATGAAAGATGCAACCAATATTACTCTGCCAAGTTAAAAGTGTCTTGTCATAAGTGGCAATTTGAAAAATTAGAAGCAGTACAACGTAGAAATCAATGCAAGATGCAACCACTATCAAACTGCCATCTTAAAAGTGTCCAATCATGAGTGACTAATGCGGGATACACAACAGCAGTACTTTGATGTAAGAACATGGTATGATTGATAGATGCAGTGTATTCTAGACACAGAACGCCATGTCATATGCACATGTATAACGTATGAACTCAGCAGGTGCAATTTAATCAAAATAGAAGAAATACAGGCTAGACAACATATGCAACATGAAACCAATTATCACACTGTCAACTTAGAGCAAGCACCTGCGACGGAGTACGGGAGATGAACTCATCATGTAGACTTGGGACTACAACTTCATTAGCAGTAGCAGTGGCAAATCTAGAGAGTCTCTGTTTGCGTCGGTGCGGAGGACCACCAACATCCCCTAACTTACTCTTTTCCTTCCTATTTTCTGATATTGCCTTATGAAGTCAAAACCACAAGAAGATGAATAAAATTAGCTCTGCATAACTGGTTGATGCATGATACAGACGAACACTACTTTGATGTAAGGCAAGCGCATGATAGGAGGATGGAATATATACAAAAAAAGACAGCGTTTCATATTCACACGTACGATAGGAGGATGGAATATGTATGAAAAAACAGTAAGCGGAAGGCATTTCAACAAAATTAGAAGAAATGAAAGCTAGGCACCATATGAAAATGCAACCAATATCACTCTATCAGGTAAAAAGTGTCTCGTCGTAAGTGCCATTTCAAGAAATTAGAAGCAGTGCAAGCTAGAAGACAATGCAAGATGCAACCTACATCACAGTCCCAAGTTAAATGTGTCTTATGGGTAAGTGATCATTGCAGGTATAAGTTGTAAGCTACGCAGATGCAATTCAACATAATCAGAAGCAATACAAACTAGACATCATACGGAAAACGCAACCACATATAACAGTTCCAAGTTAGAGCAAGCACCTGTGATGGTGGAGTAGGGGAGATGTGCTCATCATGTACACGTAAGTTCTAGAAATAGGAACACGTGTCATATTCACAGGCATTATGTGTAAAGTAAGCAGATGCAATTCAACAAAGTTAGAAGCAATACAAGCTATACATCATACGCAACATGCAACCACATATAATAGTGTCAAGTTAGAGCAAGCACTTGTGATGGTGGAGTAGGGGAGATGTGCTCATCATCTACACAACTATGTTGACTGTCTAGCCTTGCGTTGTCTTGCGAATCTTGTTGGGAGGATGGCGGAGTAGAATCTGTAGAGAACCTCCGTTTCAGTTGCTCGGAAGGACCACCATCATCCAATGTCTTGCCAATTTCCTTCAGCTTTATTGATTTTGCATTGTGAGGTCAAACCGACAAGAAAAAGGAATATAATTCGCTCTTCAGAACTCATTCATGCATGATACTGACGAACACTACTCTGATGAAAGGCAAAGTCATGATACGAGGATGGAATATGTACGAAAAAATGGACGGCTTGACATATTCACACCTATGATGTGGTAACTAAGCAGAAGGCACTTCAACAAATTAGAAGCACTGCAAACTTGGCACCATATGAAAGGTGCAATCAATATCACTCTGCCAAGTTAAAACTGTCTCGTCATAGGTGGCGTTCATCAAACTAGAAGCAATACATGCTAGAAATCATATTCAAGACGCAAACCAATATCACACTGCCAACTTAAAGGTGTTCCATCATAAGTGACTGATGCATGATACACAAGAAGAGTAGTTTCACGTAAGAACATGGTGTGATAGACAGATATAATATGTACCAAAAACAGGAAAGCGTGTCATATTCACACGTATCATGTGTAAGCTAAGCAGATGCAGTTTGCACTAATTAGGAGCAGTACAAGCTAGATACCATATGCAACATGCAACCAGATATCACACTGCCAAGTTAGAGCAAGCACCTTGGATGGTGGAGTAGGGGAGCGGAGCCTTGGACCTTGTAATGCACTATCAGTACAAGGAGAATTGGTACAGATGCTCCGTTTACATTGCTGTAGAGGACCACCATCATCGCCTTCCTTACTCTTTTCCTTCCTCTTTCTTGATTTTACCTTGTCAAGTCAAACCCACAAGAAAAAGCAATAAAATTTGCTCTTCAGAACTCATTGATGCATGATACTGATGAACACTACTTTCATGTAAGGCAGCCGCATGATAGGAGGATGGAATATGTATGAAAAACAGGACGGCGTGACATATTGACATGTATGATGTATAAAGTGTAAACTAAGCACAAGGTGCTTGAACTTGTTAGAATCAATGCAAGCTAGAAACCATATGAAAGATGAAACCAATATCACTCTGCCAAATTAAAAGGGTGCCCTAACAAATGTATTTGACCAAATTAGAAGCAATACATGGCAACAGGCTAGAAATAATATGCAATATGCAACGAATAAAGGTGACTCATCGTAAGTGATTGATGTAGGATACAGAAGAGAGGTAGTTTCATGTAAGAACAAGGTTAACACATAGATGTAGTGTGTACCAAAAATAGGAAGGCATGTCATATTCACAGGTATAATGTGTAAACTAAGCATATGCAATTTACCCTAATTAGAAGCATTACAAGCTAGACACCGTATGCAACATGCAACCACATATCACACTGTGAAGTTAGAGCAAGCACCTGTGATGGTGGTGTGGGGGAATTGCAGTCATCAACTAGAGAGCTACGTTGACTATCTTCATTTAGCCTTGCTGTTTCTTGAGAATCATGTGGGGAGGATGACACTGCACTCTTTAAACGAGTATGGCGTCTCACAGTAACCCACCCGGGTGACTGTCTCATCATAAGTGATTGACGAGGGATACAAAAGAGAATTAGTTTGATGTACGAACATGGTTAATAGACATATGTAGTATGTATCAAAAACAGGAAGGCATGTCATTATCAAAGGTATAATGTGTAAAGTAAGCAGATGCAATTTAACTAAATTGGAAGCAATACAAGCTAGACACCATATGCAACATGCAACCACATTTGACAGCGCGAAGTTAAAGCAAGCACCTGGGATGGTTGTGTGTGGCAATTGAGATCATCAACTGCAGAGCTACGTTTACTGTCTCCAACTGCTGACACTGCATCCTTTAGAGCGCTGAAACACTTAGTGCTTATCTTCGAATTACACTGGAGCGACTTCTGTCTTTTCTTTTCAGCATTCATCAACACTGCGTCAGAGTCTGAAATACCCATGCATAAAAAAACAATAGTGTGAGTATGGGTGAAGTGTGTGCACAATTAGTACAGTGTAAAGGTAGCAGATAGCAGGTCGGTGAGATATAAATGACGGGAGACATATGATAGCTCTACAACATGCATGGCACACTAAATTACTACAGGATTCTACGAAAATAACATTCGATTGAAAACAAATAGGTCAGTCCATTTTTTCTGCACCGTCCGATGTACAAAGAACGGGCAGATCGCCTTCATGTACCTCCAGCCGGTTAGTGTTGACGATCTTCCTCGAAACGGCAGCGACCACCGGCCCAGTCCCCTGACTGCGCCCTCCCCTCGACCTCACCGCACCGCCGTGCTTGGCACTGCCCCCCGGCAATCCATTCAAGCCCCACCGACCTCCAGATCGGGCGCAAGCAACTCCTGCACCCCACACCCCTATGATAGACACCGATGCGCCGCTTACCCGGCGAACAGGCAGACTAGGTGCTCCGCGCGCCTAAGCGGGTGCTGCTTCTTTTAATTGCGGTTCGACTGACCCTGAATTGAAATCCAGGCGGGCTACTGACCTCTAGCAAAGGTGAAATAGTAAAGGGAGGAAACCTTGTGCATTTAGTATCATGAAGAAGATGCAGTAAGAAGCGCTCAACTAGTTTCTTTCATGGGATGAATACGGTGTGAGCAGAGACGTAAGGTTTGCATGAATAAGGGAAGAGGAGTACCTCTTTCTGCTGGCAGTGCTGTGTCCTCCTTCTGTTTTTCCAACGATCTTCTTGTGGTTCACTGGAAACGAGAAGTTGTGGAGGACGGTGCAGCCTTGGACGAACCCATGGCCAAGTTGTTGAGTGTGGTGCGGTGGCCGTCTGTCGGCGGCGGGGAAGCAGATCTGAGGCGGCGAACGACGGCGTAGCAGGAATAGCTCCGGTGCGGTGGACAATTGCGATAGTGGAGCGGCAGCAGTGAGGCGTAGGACGGCATGGTCGGAGTAGTTCTGGTACAACGCACGTCGGCATCGGTGTCGTGGAGGCAGCTGTACATTGGCTTCAGCTGCTAAGTCCTTGAGGGTGTTGCGGTTGCGGTTGCGTTGGACGACGATGTCGGGGTACCGGCTCCGGCGTGATGGAGGAGGGCGGCAGTGGATTGGGCGCCATGGGGTGGAAGACGGAGGAGGCTGGGGTTTCGCGACTGGTGGAGAGGGCGTTTTGGCGCCCACGGAGTATGAATGGGGAAACGGAGGGTGGCGAGGAACTAAGGGGGAACAATGTTTCAGTTTGGGACGCGCTTGTTTGAAATTTGGGGAAAGTTACAAACTTTGCCCCCATCTAAAATTTCGGACACATTGCAGGTTGGGGGTAGGACAGTAATCTCAGGTGTCCCAAATGTGGGCGGGATATATTTCGGCCGAGCGCATGGGTGTTTAGGCGCCCACGGGGTATGAATGCTTCTCGGAGGTGGTTGAGACTGGCGTCTTGGTGAAGTTACAAACCTACCCCGGTTTAGACCTTTGGACATCGGGCCGATAGGCTACACGGGCCAGAGTCAGGACAGTAATTTCCTACCACCAAACATTAGTCTCGCGCGGTTTCGGGTGACCAGAGGCCTATTTGGCGCTTCGTTCAATATTTGGGAGCAGAAGCATTAACGTTTTCGGTTCTTTTGAATTGAACATTCAGGATTTGTCAAACTTCACAAATCTTTACTCTTGAAAATCCTAAAGCTACGATTATTTTGGAATGGGGGTGGTACATTTGAATATACATTGTACACGAGTATATATTAAAAAATATGCAACTTACCTCAGTTCATGCATGGTTCCAGATATAATCTCCTTGGTTGCGAAAAAAAGTTAGACATGCGTATGAATATATATAGCATGTTCAAACGCACAACAAAGATTGATGCCCCCTTTTACATCTGATTTACAAATGCCATTATCTCGGGTTCACATAGATGAATGCACTTCCTATGAATTCGAATCTTCGAAACCCCCTTTATGTTGAATTTGACATGTATTCTATTTCGTAGCTAGCAATTTGGAATGTATCCATGCAAGTGACAAATGTATAAAGTGCTTCACACTAACAACATGGAGTGCACTAATTAATGTTTATATACGCAATTTGCAAAATTCATGATCTCATCCAAAAATAATAATGCCATTTATATTTTAATTTAATGCGTAGAACCGCCTTTTACACGTAGATGCACTATGCCTCGGCCCGTTCTCACAAACGCGCTATATATCTCTCTATCTACCGCATAAGTGCACACACTTTATATGCATCGGCATTTCTCTTTCACACATGCTCACAATCTCTCTCGGGGTGTCGGGGAGTCTCACGCACATGCTCTCTCTGTATCTCTCTCTCTCTTTCTGACTACTATGTACCACTCTTTTCACTAATCTCAGTTGGAAAACACTATTACTCTCACATGCATATATACACACACATGGTCTCTACTAGCCCTCTATACGCACATATATGTGCCTACGTGTCTCCCGCGCGCACATTATCTTTAGGCCTCTCTCGCACACATTGCCCCCCCCAGACACACCTCTCTCTTAGTAGTTGGCAGATATGATTCCATCATATCATCGGTAGGATATCCCTGACTGTTAGGCTGGATGGTAATATGAGGCAAAGTTTTACCCTAGTTCGGACCCATGCAGTTGAGGAAAAAGCCTACTCCTGGTACTGTATATTAGTGATAGGGGTGTGTACAAAGTACACGTGAATACCAGGCATTGTGCGTGTGTGTATACTATCGACGAACTAGCCCCCAAGCTTCTATAACATACTGGGGGGCCTAGGGTTACAAATCATATATAGTCGGCTTATCACTAGTGGGGATAGAGTCCTCCGCGACTCTGGTAGCAAGCTTCGTGTTTTACGCCGAGTCCTCCACATGGGTCTTCGTATAACGCGTCTCGATCCAACCTATGTGGCGCAGGATGGAACCGACCCATGAGTCCTCATGTTGACCAACCACAACTAGAAATGATGTGCCCACCACACCACACACGCAATCGACCACTAAGAAAATAAGCATATACAATAGTACAATGTTATACATGAAAGTTAATTGCATGGTGCATCCAAAAATATTTGTTCTGCATTGTGAATGTTTATATATTCTCCTAAAATATTAGTCACGGGAAAGAGAAACGAAGGGCATATCTCTCCTTGGCTCCACCGGACATCCCCTCTTTCTACACCACTTTCACGTACGCACACAAACTATCTCTCGGCCCTCTAAAAGTATGTATGCCCACGACACATTCACGCATGACGGTCACTGTATTTCAAGCGAAAGCACTATACGGTCACTGGAGTTCAGAATATGCTCATTACGGTCACCGTATACATTCTCGTGGTGATCATACGGTATCTAGCTCACGATACGTCTCCGTATTTTCTTGATGACACTGATGGACTTTGCATTTGATGCGTGCTCCGTATTTTGTTGACGACACTTACGGTCATTGTATTTGAAGCGAAAGCACGATATGGTCACTGGACTTCAGAATAAGCTCATCACGGTCACCACATACATTTTGTCATGCTAACCAACATGTGGTTGGATGGTTAGGAGGACAGTGGTTTCTCGAGCCCACCAGGGTTAAAGTCCAGGTGCTCGCATTTATCCTGGGTTAATTTCAGTATTTTCCGGCGATGTGCGTTCAGTGGGAGGAGACGTTCCACTCGACTACGAGGCACCTATGGTGACTTCATAAAATCTCAAGATCATATGCTGGCCCACTCTCTCGAAGGTGCTCATAGGGGTAGGGTCTGCGTGTGTGCGCTTATAGCGGTGAGTGCTTGCGCGTATATATGAGCCCTTGCGTCTGTACCGTGTTAAAAAAATACATGTCATGATTATACGGTCACTGGCTCACCCGTACAACTCCGTATTTTGTTGATGACACAATCAATTGACCAGTCAAACGTTCCACATGGCGCAACTAGTGTTGCACCATTAGGGTGCGTAGCCGTGGGGCCCACTTGTCAGCCCGTATATGAAAGAAAGAAATGGTAGTTTGAGTCTGTACTGGGTTAATAAAATACGGAGTACATTTTAGGGTGATCATACGGTCACTGGCTCACCATACAACTCCGTAATTTGTTGATGACACGATCAATTGACCACTCAAACGGTCCACATTCAGCAGCGCACATTACCATAGGGCCCACCCGTCAGCGCGTATATGAAGGACAGAAATGGTAATAAATTAGTGGTCGGTGGGTACTCGAAGTCGTGAGACCTCTGGTTGGCAGTCGCCGGCGGTGGGGGGCGCGTTGATTGGGCGGTGGGGTGGGGATCGCCGGAGAAAAAGCTCGGCGCGGGGGGGGGGGGGGCCTAGAGGGATGGCCGGTGCGGCGGCGGACCGACGGTGAGGAGTGGTTTCGGGGCGGCGTGGCGGTGCGCGGCGGTCGCGGGCGGTGGGGCCAGCGGTTCGGCCGGTGGTGGCTGGCGGCTCAGGGGGGTGGAGTTTGATGATAAACTGCAGGCCCTTGATTTCGTATCCAACGGCTAGAAAATCTAATGACCAGAGATGAAAAAGTCAGTTGACTTACGTGTAGCCTCACCCCGCACGTACACATGCACGCACGCAAGACACACACGCATGTAGGCGTGCAACACTGACACGTACACATAATGAACACACGCACACATGCAGGCGTGCAACACTGACGCGTACACATGCACTCACGAACACACGCACGTACGCACACATGCATGCAACACTGAAACGTACCCTTGCACGCACGCAACACTCGCACGCCTGCACGCACACGGCACACGACGCAAGACACACGCTCAACCTATACGTGCATGCACCCTTTGTTAAGGACATGGATTGTTACTGGTATTAATCAATCTTATCTGTGATAAGCAGAACATTGATGTTTATAGCTGTCTTTATGAATCACAACGTATCGAACGGGCTATCAACATAGTAGGCTTATCTACATGAAAAGGATGACGTCACACTCAATGAACAATCATCGGTTTATGAAATGCCCGCTTCTGACCGCCCTGGCCCACCAAAGGTTCCTCTGCTGTGTGCTGCCTGCGTTGGGTCACTGACATGCATGCCATGTACCCAAAGAGCCCACACGTCAGTGGAAGAATGGTGCGCTGTGCTACGTTAGAGTCGAGGGCGCCACTCGTTGCATGCCCGGCTAAACACACCTCCTTGCCGCATTCAAACGCCTCCATGAAACCCGCCCGTGTGGATGCCGAGAAACCCACTCTGGACACACGTCCGTTCATGATCGGGCCGGCATTAAATGCAACGCCGACCGAGCTCCTCCCGTCCGCCGTCTATTTAATCTTCTATTTAAACGAGGCCAAATGCCGGCCAAGAATCGCACACCTCCGCCGCTCCCCTATCTCCTTCTTCACCATTTTGTCCACTCTTACAATGGCTTATGAAGAGTAGTTATTCCGCATCCAAGCCGACTGGGTGGCCCGCTGAGCCCGCCGGATACGAGCTATGCAGCTCGCTGATCCACCTCCCTTCCCTCGCCTGATGGAGCCAGTTGTCGCCCCAAGCCGGTGCGCGGTTCAGCAACTCGCCGCTCCAGGCCAGCTCGACGAGGAGCGGCGCACGGGCGTCGTTGCTGCCGTCCACGCCGCCGCCTCGTACCGCGTCTCACGTAGGTGGGGGTGTGCACGAAGAGAAGAGGTGCACGCACGGCGCACGTACTCCCGTCTCTTTCCCAACCACACCCGCGCGGGTACACGGTGGAGCTCATTTATGTACGAAAAGGCAGCCCACGTGGTAACTTGACACGTGTACTGGTTGTCCACTAGATGGAGGGAGGATCGTCTACCACGGGTGAACAAACAAATTGCGACTTGACGCGTTATGTTAAAAAGAGGCAAACCATGTGGGGCCTACCTTGGAGGCAAGGCTCTATACACTGGAGTACTTTTGATGTGTCCCGTCAACTCGCAGAATGAGGAGAAGCTTGCTTAGTACGTCGTATCCCCCGCCCACGGGCGCGGTGGCTCGCAGGATGAGGTGAAGCTTGCTTACTACGCCTTACGCCCGCTCCCTCGCCCACGCGCGCGGTGGCTCGCAAGACGAGGAGAAAAATTTACTAGTACTCCCTCCGTTTACTCCTCGTCCCTACTACCTTCGTTAGAGAGATTATCATATTGTTTGGAATATATATGTCCTTTAGTACTCCCTCCATTTACTTATACAAGGCCACTATAAAAAAAATACATTTTTCATCTATACAAGGCCACAAATAGTAATCGAGACAAAAGTTACTACTCCCTCCTTTCCAGTTTATGGCTCAATTTCAAAATCTCTCCAACCAAGGTAGTCGGTGAGTGGTCGAATTAATTTCGTACTCCTAGTTTGCACAAGTAATTAGTACGCTCGTTTTTATCAAGAAGTAATGTTTACCGAGGCATTAATTAGAACGAATGCATGAATGACCACTAAATTTCCATGAACTTCTACATGCATTGGTGAGTTTTCTCTTGACACTGCTTGCATCGGGTGATCTAACGCACCTCGAAATCCAACATGTGATGGTACTACTACTAGTAGTAGAATTGAGACTTATAAAATGGAAAAACGAATGTTTTGTAGATGAGCCCTATAAACCCTAGTGGGTACGTACTCCGTAAAATTAGATTTTCCCAAAACTAAGTCGCTCAACCTTTATTTGCTTGTTTCCCTTCCTGCCTCCTTGCCTCGAACAGACTATGCCAAACTCCCCTGCCTGCTGTGCGGGAAAAGACCCGCCCTCGCCTTTTTTTAGTTCGGGTTTGTATCGATGGATCGCGCGAAGCAGCAAAAACCCAAGCCGTGTCTTGTACTCCTCCGTCGATGCTCGCTTTCATGAATTCTGTACTTCCTGTCGCCGACATGTGGGACATATAGCAACCGGGTCTATGTGTCAAGCACCAAATAACAGTGCAGAACAGCAGGGGACGCACCCCAGTCGTACCGCCCCAGTAGTAGCAGTAATGAGCAATGAGACGTCAAATCACAATGCCGCACCTTCCCAGATGGACGGAGCAACCATTATTTCACACTTCGGTTCGCCATCATCTCAAAGCACGTAGTATTGCTTCTGCCTCAAGAGGGACACGCGCATCGCCTTGGTACATCATGACACGTGGGGCCGCATGACAGGCCATGCTCCCCCGCCGATCGCTCGGTAAAATCACCTCATTTTTACTACTATACTTCCTCCGTATCGGTTTACATGGCATGCACGTCGTTCTAGGTTGAGAATTTAACTGGCTATATATGTGATGAATAGTATATGTTTAGAAACTACATCCGCTTAATAATCCAATGATATACTTTTTGTGACATAGTAACTCAGATTTAGTTAGTCAAATGGATGACCTAGAACTATGTGCACGCCCTATAAACCGAGACGTCTAAAAAAACAAGACGAAAAGGGTAGTTCAGTACGTATCTTTTTAGATCAATATAGTCGGGATTCACCAAGGAGGAAAACCAAGTGGTAGGCTGCACCTGTTGTGTTGGCGTAGCGACTCAAGCAAGGTCAGTCCGCACACGAAATGGCGACACACTTAACAAGACCCCTTTGGCCGACATGTGGCTCATCCACCGTCTTGTTCCACGTGTGATGCACCAAATTACAGTTCGGAGCAGCGGTTGGAATTGGAGGCACCCTGGTCGTAGCGCCGCAGTAGTAGAAAATGAGCGATGAGGGGTCAAATCACAAAGCCCCACCTTTCCCGCATTAAGATGGACGGACGAAGCAACCATCATTTCACTCTAGGGCGCAAGAGCATAGAGAAAAGAGAAAACTAATGATGTGTGCGGCAGCTACCTAGGGCACCCTAGGGTAGGGGTCTCCACTACTGATCATTTTTTAAAGCGCCTCCACTACAAATCGGCTTCTCTCTCATCCTCTTGAAGAAAATCGATGATGCGTGCGGCAGTAGGGTTTGTAGGAGTACTACTAGGGCGTGCAGGGCCACGTCATAGTAAACGGGAGAGGGATTGAGTTCAAGCCGACGCCTTAAATATGTGTGGGCCACGTGGTTTTAGGGGAACGAGGCAGCATTTTGGGTTCGGGGACCAGTGGAGATATAGTACGTACAAAAAATTGTGGATGTAGGTTCGACCCAAAGGCAATGATGGATGGGCCCTGCATTTTGATATACCCGGGGCCGCGTGAAATTTGCTACTCTACTCAAAACTAGTAAGGTACACATGCATTGAACGCATGATATTTCGAAACCAAATTATGAATAAGTACACACTATAGCATGTAAAGCTTTGAGTCATATATGCATGATGTAGATGTTCGTTTAGTTCTTATAGTTCATCTCATTCAAAATCAATTAGTTTTATAAAAATGTTAAGATTCATGGGTTTTGAATCGTAAAGCATAAAGTAAAAAACAAATAATGGCATTTCATTTAGAAAAAAATCAATTATGATACGGAAGATTCTAGAACAAAGGAGACGTGCATGTGTTTTGAGGTTTGTCCATTATGCTTAAGTTCAACCATGGAGTCTTCTAAATTGTACATGTGGCAGATCTGGTGGAATGTTGATGATATGCAACGGCCAGGAGTGCTCGGATTTGCCATCTCTGCACTGTCGGATTAGCTTCATCCAGCGACCATCTTTCAAGTTATTCGCACACTATATAGTTCTTGTGCCATAGTTGCATGTCTTGGAAAAAAGCTACTAGTGGGTTGTACTAGCTATTTAGGAATATAAGATGTATACATGGAAGTTGTAGGGAAAGAGATGACATGGAGTATCTCAATTCCTATGAGTAGGGATTGGAAAAGAGATGTCATTTGGTTGACATCATAGGAACTTTTCTATTGAATCTAGAGATGACATGTATCTCAATTCCTATGAGGAGGGATTAGAAAAGAGATGTAATTTGGTTCATATCATAGGAACTTTTCTATTGAATATACGCTAATGTTTATTTTCCTTTGAAATTATGGGAGTATAGGAATCCATTCATATGAACCAAGTGGCTCTAAAGCTATAGAAATGATATCATCTTTATTTCCTTTGAAATGTGGAGTATATGAATCTATTCCTATGAACTAATTGGCTCTAAAGGAAAAAATCCTATAAAAATCATATCATATAGAGTTCCTATGATATTCCTCCACACCAAAGGATGGTTGAAATTGCTGCAGGTGATATGATGGTCTTTCTTTGTAGACTCCTCCCCCATCTTTATAGTTACCTCTCGAAGATGAATGAAATGATATATACAGGGTATTCTACATGTGCAATTTGGTACACGAAAACTCGGTAAAAGTTTGTGAGGTTCGAATTTTCAATAAAGCTATATGCACTGCATTATGGAACGGAGGGAGCATACGACAGTTGCTAACACTCACGTGGAAGGTTTGTGTGTAGGAGGAGTGGCCGTTCTGTTAAATGACATGGCAAAACTGACACCGTCGGATGCCGATCTAACAGTTCTTATGGCGTTCGTCAGGAAAAGGCTTGTGGCGAACGTTTGTCGGATAATGATTTACGGACACATGCATTGCATTGATATGTGCCCCCCTCTCTCTCACGCACACGCACCCTCCCGAGTCCTCTCGCACCCACCGTCTATCTGCAGGTAGACGTCACACACATATGTGCTCTTCACACCCTACCCTCAGAACTTCTAAAAAACAAAAGACGTCGCACACATTTTATTTTAGCTCACACGTCACACACTTACACTATTACTCTTGTGGTGAACGTTCTTTGGGCATAGTATATTGTACTCTCACGAAGAGAAGCGGTGCACGCACGCACTAGTTCTCTCACACCCACTCGCGGGTACACGTAGGTGCGCATTTTTTTGAAGCTGGTACAACAAAATCACTCCACTACATATATAAGCAGGAGCCTTAGCGCTTGCTTTACTAGGGTTCCTCTCGTTCACTCTCTCATGCTCTCCAGATCTAAGCAAGACATAGGTGGCCACACTCTCTCTCAGCTCATGGCTGGTCACAAATCCGGTCGGACAACCTCGACCGGGGCAGGGGTGTAGGTGCATTGTTCACGCTGTCGTCGGCGGCGAGGGAGGAGACCAACGGCTGCCCGCGCGTCCCGATCGGCGGCCGTGCCATTCTCTCCAAGAGAGCGCGGGCTCCGGAGGGCCTCCGACCCCTTCTTCCTCCTTGCGGTATTGTGGCCAAGATGCGGCCTCCCAATGCCATCTTTGCCACATGCCGACGACCCTCAGGTATATATTCCTTCGAAACCTGCCTTGCTCTACTACCCCAGCTCCCCACTTGGCTTCGTGTGGATCTTTTCCTACTTCCGTCCGCTGTTCCAAAGCCACCTAGACTTTTACTATTATTAGAGGTAAAGCTAGTTCGTACAGTCGACTCTAAGAGTTGGTTCAAACAAGGAAGAAAGTGGGAAAGCTGTAGCATGAATCTAGGACTTGGTTCTAAGAGGAAACGGGGGAAAGTAGTAGATACTGGCTACCCAACCGGTTTCTTGGTTGAAAAGACGAAGAAAGCATGGTGGATGGCGAAGGGTGGGGGGAAGTGGACCTATCTCTTGGTTGAAAAAGGAAAGAAAGTGACGGGTGTTGGGGGACAACGCAAATGAGAATGAGCAGGTCTAGATTTCCTCTGCTCACATAGGAAAATGTCGCCGAGGAGATAAAAATGGGACAAATGCAGACATGCTGCCTGAGTGTTTGCCGCTCTCGGCAACCACATCTGCCTCACCACTTTATGCCTCTGCTGTCCCTACGCCCATATCGCTACCGTTAATGTAAAATCACATGAAGCATTAAGCAATGCCACCTAATGTCACTATAAGTAATGGTCTAGAGCCGTCGATAAATTGAAGCAATGCCACCACCATTTTATGAAGTGCTTCCGTCTTGCTTTATTTCCCATGAATTGTGTTTTTGCAGTTACACTTAAATCTCACACCGCTAACATTGCTTCATCCCAGTGGAACTGCACAAATTTGATTGTACATTTACTGACCATGTGCTACTCTCATGACAGTAATACTAATTATATTGTTCTGCATGTTAATCTAGTGGCAGTGTTGATGTGATGTGATGCTACTTACTTAAGGACACTTTCATACTGTCAATCTAGTGCCAATTATAACACAATAGATGCTGCTGTTAATCATACGCCACTACAAATATCTGTCACTGTTTAAATAACCGTATTTCGTATTTGCGCAAACAGGGATGTCTGTCGCCATATCGTTTCGGGATGTCTGTCTCCATATCGTTTCTATCCGCGCAATCAAAAGCACACACCTCAGTTTTAGTAGAACTGCACAAAATGAGATGGCTATCCCTCGTTGCCGTCATCTAACCAGCCGTCTTCCAGGTATTCCTACATTGGTAGTTACTAGGTAGAATGACCAACGCAATCTAAAAGAAGCTGATTCATACATTTTACTTCCTGATTGCAGTGCAGGGACGAGCGAAAACATCTGCATCCTAGTCCGGAATGCACTTTCCTCCAGTTCATCCATGGACCGAGGACAAGCTGGCACGACTACATGGAGGTTTTTGGGACAGGTGCACGGACAAGAGGCATTGTGGTCTGCTTATTTCTGCAAATAGCGGCGCTTAAATTTAGTGGAATGCACAAGACTTTCAGCTGGTCAGTACACTACATGGTTCAGTTCAGCATTCCAGCTGAGAACACAATTATAATTGGTTATTCTGGAATGAGAGAACCTAACCCTGGATGGTGGCAACAAGAAAAAACCAGAGTGAACTCCAGGAAATTTAAGCCTGCCGGGAGGCCCTTTGCTCAGAGAAGCCTTGCTTGTTTTTCCTGATTTGTAAACCTTCTCACAACTTTGTCTTTTGCTATTAACTAGTATATGTTTGTTATGTTCTATGAATCATTGAGATGTATAAAATTGCTTAACTTATGCTTTTTCAAGTTTTTTATGAAGCCGAGTTTAATGTGAGTGTTGCACATGAACGCTGGACTAGCGTGTGAACGTTTGGAATTTACATTGTGGCCTCAGTTAACTGCATGAACCACTGTAACAAGATACATAGTTGCTTATATGTCAGACAACAGATTGTTGATGTTTAGCTGGTCGATAGCCTAGTGTTGAAGCGAGCTGAGCCAATGTGTCGTGTTTTGCGCAACTGCTTACAAGTGGGGTAGCACCAACAGTGTTTACAAGTACTTATGTATACGTCGGCGCACAGTTCTCGAACGAGTACTCTATTTCATCAAAACACACACTGCTCGTATGATAAAACTAGTGAGGACGCATCTGTTTCGGCAACAATTACGATGATTCAGGGGCACACAAAAGTAGCAGCAGTTCCCATAGACGGATTCAAACAGAGTACTAGCCCCAGAGGGCTCGATAACAGGCAAGGTTCGGATAATTAGGCAGAATCCAAACTACTATTAAACACTAGCTGGGGCAAGTATTTCATGCCTCGATCTAATTTGGGCTGGACACAAGACGGACCTTGCCATGAACATCATCGAGGACTTCTGGCAGCAGCTTAATCCTGTGAACCTTCATGAATACAACCTTCTGTCCTTGCCACTCATAAACTTGTTTGTGGAGGCATGCCATGTCATCTTCCTGCGTAAGCTTGACAAGAACAGTATGCCTCACAAACGAAGGAGTAGCTTTGAACTTCTTGTGCTTCAGTACACCCTGGACAACACGCCTGACAACAGTGAGGCTAGAATACAACTCTTCATTGGTATAAGCGCAAATGGCTTCCAGGATCCAACAGCCTAAAAACTCTGTTTTCCCAGTGTGTATATTCAGGTCATCCGCCTCATAGCGAGTGACATGTACAACCACACAATCCTTGTCTGCATCAGGGCTCTAATTGAAACATAAACAAATTCTGAGTTACTTTCCAGCATAAGAAACACAAGTTATTTAAACCACTATGTATAGCATGGCATTGAAGCTAATAAAATTTTGCATTATTCATCACCACAGTGAGGCTGACACCAGGGACCCAGCAGGTCGTGCAGTTTTTTAGGAACAAGCAGTTGTTATTTATACTGGTTTTAGCGACGGATCAGGGTAACAACGGGGCTGTGCGGGGGCTGTGGCCCGTCTAGCCAGGGTTTTATTTATGTTTACCACATCATGAGCCCAGTTGTGTTTTTTTCTTGCTGAAAATGGCTAGCCCAGTTCTATTTTTTTAAAGAAATACCCAAACGAGGCCTACTTGCTTTATCAGCCCTGCTGGGAAATCTTTCAAGAGGAGGAGAGTTTCATTCGGTTTGCCCAGAAATGGGCTGTACATTTTTAAAACACATCAAACCGGGAATTAGTTTCAATTTTTTTTCATTACAAGATTTTAAATTCCATTGATTTTTATGCGTGGACAATTATTTGGATTATATATTTATATAAATTATTTTTCAAAATAGTTTGAATGTGAATCGATATTTCGGGATTAAAAATAGTTGACCACACCGAAATATGCAAAAAATTCATATACTTTTTAACCGTGGCCACAATATGGGGTGTAATGCTAACAAAAAGAAGATGGGCCCCAAAACAATTCTTAAGAATTAGCAAATGGGTTCTACATTATTAGAAATGATGCACACGAGAGCAGTGACTGTTGGATGTCCATCCAACGGCTGTCGTGCTTCTTCAATCTCTGCTTTTCCTGCTCCAGCCGCTCAAACAAGCGCCGGCGGGACTACCTGCTCCCTCCTCCCGCGGCCGACTGTGCTGTCGCGCAGGCCTCACCGCCCCACCGTACTCCCATCACTGGCCTAGCCATCCCTCTACTCACCCACACCTGTTGTTATTCTCCGGCGACGGTAGACGAACCAGTAAACCCTCGTACAGTCATACCCCCCCTCCGCGTGGGAAACAACTGCCGAGTCTTCCCTGCCTCCGTGTCGTTCCCTTCCTAGGCCTCGCCGTCGTCCACCGCCCTGGTGCTCTCGGCGCGGCCTGGTCAACGTGGTCAACGACCGACATGCATCTGAAGTGGATTGTACGTGGAGAGGCTGACAGCCAGGTCCACGGTCGCACGCAAGTAAATGCCTCCTTATTACGTGCAAAATAATGATTCCTTCACCTGACATCTGGGACCCACCGAAAGGGCCTCTGTATTTTGCGAAAAAATGTTAGCGCCGCTGACAGCTTGGACCCACCAGCTATATCTTCGCACACAAGGAAGTGCCTCCTTATTACGCAAAAAAATGAATACTCCCCCTGCTAGCTGGGACCCAGTATAGTGGCAGGCTGACTTGTGGGCCTACTAAGTTGTCAACTTAGTCAATGTGCACGATTCTAGCTCCACTGACCGTATGATGTCCATCCAACGGCCGTAGTGCTTCTTCAACCTCTGGTCTTCTTGCTCCAGCCGCCCAAACCAGCGCCGGTCGTGCCTCATGCTCCTGCCTCCCATGGCCGGCTGCGATGCGGCGGAGGCCTCACCGCCCCCTACTACTCCCACCACTGGCCAGGCCATCCCTCTACTCACCCACACCCCCTGTTATTCTGCGGCGATGGCAGCCTCACACCGCAGCGAAGTAGTGAACCCTCATACTCCTCTACGCGTGGGCATCCACTGCCGCGTCTTCCCCGGCTCCGCGTCATCCCCTTCCTAGGCCTCGCAGTCGTCCACCGCCCTGGTGCTCTCGGCGCGGCGTGGTCAACGTGCTCAAGGAACGGCTTCCATCGGACGTGGACTGTACGTGGAGAGGCTGACAGCTGGGTCCACGGCCACGGCAAGGAAGTGCCTCCTTATTATGTGCAAAATAATTATTCCTCCACCTGACAGCAGGGACCCACCGTACGGGCCACTGTATTTCACGAAAAAAACGTTTCCCCCCGACTGCTGGGACCCACCAGCTACATCTTCGCACGCAAGGAAGTGCGTCCGGGCAAAAAAAAAACGATTAGCCCCCCTAACTGCTGGGACCCACCAGCTACATCTTCGCACGCAAGGAAGTGCCTGATAGTTGGGACCCACCTGGTCGAAGCGTACGTAGTGTTGTCATTCTGGTCGCAAACGTGTACGTACATACTGGCCAATGTAGAGGCGCGCACGTGTCGTAGTAGAGGCGCGCACGTAGCATGTACACGTACGTACAGCGGCCAGTGTGCAAGAAAGAATATATGGCCACGTACGTACATACGGGCAGGGTGTCGAACGCCTACTCACGCATACGTACGGCCAGGGCTCATGTACATGGCTGTGTCGGAATGGAGAAACAGCGTCGTCGTCGTGTTCATGGGGAGCCAACCGGCTGGGTCGGAACGGAATGCGTCGTCATGTTCATCGGGAGGGCTTGGACGGAACAGCCGATGGAAACGAGGCCTGGCGTACCGCAGAACGGAGGAAACGACCTTGTGTTCGACCAGCCACGTTCGAAACGGGATCCTGTTCATTGGGAGGGGTCTGGCATACCGCAAAACGGAGGAAACGGACCTCCTACAGTCGAAACGGGGGTCCTGTTGAGCGGGAAGGGTGTGGCATACCGCAAAACGGAGGAACCAGACTTGTGTTGGAGCGCTACGGTCGAAACGGGGGTCCTATTCATCAGGAGGGGTGTGGCGTACCGCAAAACGGGACTCCACGGGACATTGTTCATCTCCACCGTCGACCCCCTCCAGCCTCCATGGGCTACTGTTCATCCACCGTCGACCGCCTCCAGCCTCCACCTGCGACTGTTCATCCACGGGCTCCTGTTCATCCAGCCTCCACCGCGCGCTACTCCACCAGCTACTGTTCAACCAGCCCTCTCCACGGGCTCCTGTTTAACCACCCCTCCACGGGCTACTGTTCATCCTGCCCTCCACCGTCTACTATTCATCCTGCCCTCCACGGGGTGGTCCTGTTCATCCAGCCCTCCACGGGGTCCTGTTCATCCAGCCCCAACCGGCTCGATCGATCGGGGTACTGTTCATCCAGAGGCAACACCACGTGGTCCTGTTCATCCACCCCCACCGGGAACTGTTCATCCAACCCCTCCCCCCCCGCAGCACTCACTGTTCATCCAGAGACAGCATCGATCGGCTTCAGTTAGCAGCAGTAGCAAAGGAATCGCTCAATCGGGTTCAGTTAACAGCCATTGCTTAATCGCTCGGGTTCAGTAACGCGTAGCCTGCAGTGCAATCGCTCGGGTTCAGTTAGAGCCCAACGCCTCACTCGGGTTCAGTTAGAGCCCAATGCCTCGCACACACGCGCGTACGTACGAGAGAAACGTGCATCGCTCGGCCCCCGACCACCCACCGTAACCGAGGACTCCCCGATATTTTCCACACCCTCGCTTCTACCACGGTTTTTTCCATCATGGACGGCCCAAAGAATGTCATGCAGCTGCGTCTCCGGCCCGCCCAGGACGAAAAGCCCATTTTCTGTCATGATTTTTTGTCATAGAAGTAGGACCCCACCACATCTATGATGATACCGGGTTTTGTCACAATTATCATCATAGAAGTGTCATAAGTATGACAGAAAAAATTTCGTTTGGCCCAAAATGTCACGGATGTGTCTTTTTTTTGTAGTGTATGCTCTGGAGAGATATTGTCCGATTGAGCTTTTGGGAAGGGTGAGGCCGTGAGGGCTGTATGATAGAGCTTGAGAGATGATCCAGTCACAGACATGTAGATATATTTTGTGCATGGGAGGAAGCAAGGTCAATTGATTACATATATAAAGGGAGAGAGATTGAGCGAGTGTGGATCGTCGTGCGATCAAAAGAGTGATACGGGTTGGATAGAGTGACCTAGATAGACAATGTGCGTGAGAGAGTATACAATATGAATATGTTGAATTGGGCTCAAACATGGAGATATATCGTTTGTGTCCGAGAAAGAGCGAGGTCAATCGAGACATACAAAGAGAGACAGACAGAGAGAGGGAGAGAGAGAGAGAGATTGAGCGAGTGTGGCCCGCCATGAGGTCGAAAGAGTGGGGGCAGCTTGGATGGACTGACCTAGATAGACAATCTACGTGAGAGAGTGTAAAGTGTGTTGATCGAGGCCCGAACAGGGAGATATATCATTTGTGTGTGAAAGAAAACGAGGTTAGTCGAGACTCAGATAAAGAGAGCGAGATTGAGCGAGTGTGGCCCACTGTGCGGAAGAAAGAGTGAGACGGTCTCGAGGGAGTGACCTAGATAGACAACGTGTGTGCGTGTGCACAAGAGGTTGGGGGCTAGATAGGCAATGCATGTATCTAGCGAGAGAGGGCGGGAGGGAGAGAGAGAGAGAGAGAGAGAGAGCTCGGCATGGGGTGCCATGGCGGGTGTGTGAGGTAAATACATTTGGTAACAGAGTGGAAAAAGGGGGTTGTGTAGTTGAGAGAGTTAGAGATCGAAACATGGAGAGAAAGAATGAACGTGTGTCGGAAACCGATAGCTTCCTAAGGTGGTTAGGAGAGGAAGATTGACCGCTAAAGGAAGTATGTAGCATGTGTCGGCGTTCTGGGAATGGGGGTCCCCAGACTTGCCTGCCTGCGGCCTATGGCGTGGCTCCACTCGCGGCCTAGGATGGCCCATCTTCACCAACAAACACCCAAGACCCTCGCGAGGCGGACGACACAAGACCTCCTCGGGAGCGGCCTCACCAAGCTGGCTCGCGAGGGGCGGAGAGATCAAGGTAGGGCGAACCTCGCGAGGTTCCTACAATGTAAGCCATGACGACCAAGGCCAGGCGGGCGCCAGCGTGCACAGTGTCCTCGTTTCCTCTTTGATGCTAAGGAGGCAAGCGCAGGCGAGGAGTACCGAGGCACGAGGCAAAGGTTTCCATATCGGTGCAACAAGACCAAGGCCAGCAGGACGGCAGGACGGAGGTCACCATGGAGCCCAAGACGGCGTCACCACCAGAGCCTTTGGAAGACAAAGACCACCTTTAGTCAGGATAGCTTGTACTTTTTGTCCCCTTTCAAATTGGCCGTTGTTGGTTCCCTTCCCGCTCAATATTTGGGAAGAGGACCATGGCCTCTATAAATAGGACTAGCCACCAAAGTAGGAGGGGATCGAACTCACCTTGGACTAGATCCATCCTCACCCACAAAAGTTCACCAAGCACAAGAACACCTCTCCTCAGGAGGTTGTTCTTCCCCTTGTACTGTTCATCCTCAGCCCGAGAGGCAATCCACCACACCACACTAGAGTAGGGTATTACACCACAACGGTGGCCCGAACCAGTATAAATCTCGTGTCTCTTGTGTTGCGAGTTCGTGGAGCTAGGCCTTGAGATCGCGGTGAGGCTGAGGGCGTGATTCGGTAGGGGGAGATCTTCGTGCGCACCCTAGTGTTCGAACCTCAAGGGTTTTGCTGGAACCCGAAATCCGACATTTGGCGCGCCAGGTTGGGGTGTGCTGGAGCTTTCCTTCCGTCAATCCGCGCTTCGCCGCCACTGCGCTTCGCCCCCATGGCAGGCGCCGCGCTTCCCACTCCGACGACTGATGCCAGCGGCGGGGCTAGGGGGCTCCGAGCCTTGGCCCCCGCCTTGCGGCGGGTACGGTGGCCGCCCAAGTTCAAGCCGGAGATGCCATCGCGCTATGATGGTGCGGCGGACCCGATGGCTTTCCTTCCGGCGTACGAGGAGGCCGTCCTTCAGGCCGGGGGTGATGACAAGGTCATGGCCAACTGGCTTCCCATGGCCCTCACTGGCGTGCAGCGCACCTAGCTGCTCAACCTCCCCGGATCCACGGTGGCGTCTTGGGAGCAGCTGCGCGGCCTCTTCGCCGCGCGCTTCGCGGCACCGCCGCCCCACGCAGTCGCAGCCCTCCTCGGCGGCTCGCAGGCGCCACCCTCGGACCGTCATGCAAAGCCGTTCTTTTGCCAGATCGCCGCTTCCGCGCGGCACGGGGCTCCCCCGGGTTGGGTGGCGCCCAAGGCCGACCTGACCTTCGATTCAGAAGATCACCCCATCACCACCGTCGGCTCAGGCGTGCTCCCAATGCTTTGCACGCGCACCATCTGCCACATAGCCGTCACCAAGACCCTCATCGACAGCGACGCCGGCTTCAACGTGCTCTCGGTGGAGGCCTTCAGCCTCCTTCACATACCACTCGAGCGGCTCCGCCCCAGCAAGCCCTTTTGCGGCGTCGGAGGCGGCTCCTCCAGCCCCCTGGGGCAGATCCGTCTTCCCATGACCTTCGGCACCCGCGGCAACTATCGCACCGAGCTGATCGACTTCGACGTCGCCCACATCGGCCTCCCATACAATGCTATCCTTGGGTACCCAGCTCTTGCTCAGTTCATGGCGGCGACCCATCCAGCCTACAACCTCATGAAGATGCCTGGGAGCAAGGACGTCCTCACCATAGTGGGGGATACCAAGGAGGCTCTGGCGGCACTCAAGCTTGCCCTCAAGACCGCTACGACAGTGCAACCGGCCGATGTGGGCACCTCCAGAGCTAAGGCGGCCGCACCGACCAAGAAGAAGCAGTTGTTCACTCAAGACCGGGCAGAAACCAAGCAGGTGTCGGTCGAGGAAGACGGGTCCTTAGGGGCCACCTTCACCATTGGCGCCAACCTCGACCCCGACCAAGAGGAAGCGCTGGTGAAGTTCTTGCGTGCAAACAAGGAAGTATTTGCCTGGGAGCCCGATCAGCTGGTAGGGGTCCCAAGAGGAGTGATTGAGCATCACTTGAAGGTGTGCCCGAACGTACGCCCTGTGAAGCAGAGGGCGTGGCGGCAGTCCACGGAGAAGCGGACTTTCATCATCCAAGAAACCCGCAAGCTTGAGGCACCATGCGTCATTCGCGAGGTCCGGTACCCTGAATGGTTGGCAAACCCTGTCGTTGTGCCCAAGAAAGGCGGGAAGGAGCGCATGTGTGTCGACTTCACCAACCTGAACAAGGCCTGCCCCCAAGATCCGTTCCCGCTTCCACGCATCGACCAGATCGTAGACTCCACCGCCAAGTGTGACCTGTTGTGCTTCCTAGATGCGTTCTCGGGCTACCACCAGATCAAGATGGCAGTTGAAGACGTCGAGAAGACGGCCTTCTTGACCCCGTGCGGGGTATACTGCTACACTTACATGCCGTTCGGGCTGCGCAACGCGGGCGCGACCTTTCAATGGCTGATGCATCGCCCTGGGCCGGCAGCTCGGGAGGAATGCTGAAGCCTACGTCGACGACATTGTGGTAAAGTCTCGGGAGGTGAGAACCTTGATTCAATACCTGAGGAGACCTTCGAAAGCCTGCGCCAGGTAGACTTGCGACTTAACCCGGAGAAATGCGTGTTTGGCGTCCCTTCCGGCAAGCTGATGGGTTTCCTCGTGTCCCACAGAGGGATCGAGGCGAACCCGGAGAAGGTCAAGGCAATCGAAGACATGAGTCCACCACAAACCCTCAAGGAAATGCAGAAGCTCGCTGGTCGTGTGACCGCGTTGGGGCATTTTATCTCAAAGTTGGGAGAGCGCGCCCTGCCGTTCTTCAAGCTGATGAAGAAGAAGGGCCCATTCGAGTGGACTCCGGAGGCTGACCAAGCCTTTCAAGACCTCAAGAGATACCTGACCATCCCTCCGGTGATGGTGGCGCCCCGACCTCTCGAGCCTCTGGTGCTGTACCTTGCCGCCACCCCTTACTCCGCCAGCGCAGCTCTAGTGGCGGTCCGGTAGGAGCGCCGAGCCAGGGATACGCCGCGCCAAGCCGTTTCCTCAGCCGGAGCAGCGCAAGACCCAGAGGGCTCCGCTGGAGCTGCGGCGACGCCAGCAAAGGACCAGGCTCAACAAGACGGCGCACTTGGGCCTGCGGAAGCCCTAACGGGCGACCAGGCTTTGGGGGTTTCATCGCCTCAGGAGGCGCCCCAACCTCCGGAAACCGCGAGCCTCGTCAATGCACCCGCCCTCGTCGAGCACCCCGTGTATTTTGTCAGCACGGTGCTGCGGGACGCGAGGGCACGGTACCCCGTGCCTCAGAAGCTCCTGCTCGCGCTCCTGGTGGCCTCGCGCAAGCTATGACACTACTTTCAAGGTCACCCCATCAAGGTCGTCTCGGTCTACCCGTTGGAGAGGGTGCTCAGGAGCCCCAACTCCGCTGGGAGAGTCGCTGAGTGGAACATTGAGCTATAGGCATTCCAGTTGGAGTTCAGCCCGACCAGGGTCATCAAGGGGGCTGCGCTCGCTGACTTCATGGCAGAATGGACAGACGCCCCGCAGCTCGAAGAAGGCGAGGATAGATACCTCTCGCTAGGGAGTGAAGCGCCAGACGGCTGGGTTATGTATTTCGATGGCGCCTTTGCGCACCAGGGCGCAGGGGCTAGAGCAGTGCTCATCTCACCTACTCAGGACAAGCTTTAGTACGCGTGCAGCTCTGCTTCTAGCAGGGCGAGAAGGTCTCCAAAAAAAAGCAGAGTACGAAGGCCTCATAGCTGGCCTCAAGGCTGCGGTGGCCCTGGAGGTGAAGCGCCTCACCACAAGGGCGATTCGCAGCTCCTCGTCAACTTCTCCAACAAGGTGTACGAGCCAAAGGACGAGCACATGGAGGCATACCTCGCGGAGGTGCGCAAGATGGAGAAGCAGTTCTTGGGCCTGGAATTGCAGCATGTGCCCCATGGCACCAACAAGGAAGCCGACGACATCGCCAGGAGAGCATCCAAGCGGCTACCTCAAGAGCCTGGTGTCTTCGAGGAGCGGCTCTTCAAGCCATCGGCAAAACCACCGCTTTCAAGAACAGCGCTGCCTCGGGAGGAACTCCCCCAACCACCTGCCTCGGGAGCCCCGGCCTGTGGCCCGACCTCAGGAGCGCGCTTGCTCTTGGCGCTCGAGCCTCAGGAGGGGTGCTGGACCAAGGAATTCAAGGAGTACCTGATGAGGGAGTCCTGGACTAAGGGGTCCTCGGGCGTACGGCCTGTTAGCCATGGGCCGGACTGATGGGCTGTGAAGATACGAAGACCGAAGACTGCACCCGTGTCCGGATGGGACTCTCCTTGGCGTGGAAGGCAAGCTTGGCAATCAATTATGTAGATTCCTTTCTTTGTAACCGACCTGGTGTAACCCTAGATCCTCCCGGTGTCTATATAAACCAGAGGACTTAGTCCGGAGGGGAGAGATTCATTACCATAGTCATACAGGCTAGACTTCTAGGGTTTAGCCATTACAATCTCGTGGTAGATCAACTCTTGTAATACTCATATTCATCAAGATCAATCAAGAAGGAAGTAGGGTATTACCTCCATGGAGAGGGCCCGAACCTGGGTAAACACCGTGTCCCCTATCTCCTGTTACCATCAACCTAAGACGCACAGTTCGGGACCCCCTACCCGAGATCCGCCGGTTTTGACACCGACATTGGTGCTTTCATTGAGAGTCCCACTGTGACATCGACGACAGGATCGATGGCTCCCCTTGTTCTCAAGGACAATATCACCGCCGGAGGAGAACTGGCCCCAGGCCAAACCCTACGGCTAGGCGGCTTTACCATGACCGCTCGTTCGGTCGTTGAGCCGACGATGACCTCCCGGGTCATCGAAAATCCCCTTCGTATCGACTCCGAACACTCCAAGTAGATGGATCCAGTGGAGCTTTCATCTTTAAACGAGCTCCTAGATCGCATCACCGCCCTGGGGGTCGCTACAGACTACGATCGAATTGGGCTTAAACCCGATCAGAGAGAAATCAAATGTCCACTGATCGCCCACCAGATAGCGGTAGTCGAGGAGCGAGACGACAACTCTTCCTCCATACTAAGGATGGACTATGTCCGCGGCTTCGAAGAGCCGGATACCCACCTGCGAGGAGATGCATCCTACCCTCCAAACATAGAATCGGACGACGGGCCTAAGAAATCAGTGGATATCCCGAAGCCCGATCTGTTAAGTTCGGAAGACCTTCAGACTTTGGATCCAAAACTGGGTCAGGATTCAGATTTAAAACCACCCACCCACCCAAATATAAGCGCTCTCATGAGCATACAACAACAGTCTCAGGAAACGGTCCACCTCATCTGGGCCAGATTCCTTCTTGTCAAAGACAAGATTAAAGATTGCCGTGACGAGGAAGCGATCTCAGTGTTCCGCAACAATTGCATGGACGAAGGAATCTTCAACGCCATCAACCGCCGTCGCATACTACACTTCGCTGACTTGGCAACTATCGTACAGAAGTACAACACAATGGAATGCTCCTGGGAAACTCAGGCAGCCCGTTGGGAACCATCGATCCCCACTCAACCCCTCATTCAGGCGAAAAGGGCGCACCTTTGTAACATGCCCGACCCAATAATAAAGAAATATAAGTCTAGTACGAGGCGCGGAACCGTTCTGGAAGGATGGCTCGATGGGCCATGCAAAATACACGCAACACCGGATAACATACCAACACATAGCCTTAGAGCATGTTGGATACTCTGGCAAGTGGCCAAGAGCGGCAAGGATATCCTCACCAAGAATACCCGAGAACAACACCCCCCAGAAGACGACGACCCCAAAGTACTGACGGTCTTCGAGACATTCACCTCAAACAATAGGCGCAAAAGGGCACTCCGCGGACTCGCCGAAGTCTGTCAGATAGCAGCAATAAACCCTTGGAACGACACAGCTATAACTTCTAATGCTGGTGACGAACGAAGATACAGGACAGTCCGAGCACCAGTCGCCTTGGTCCTCAGTCCAATCGTGGACGGCTTTCGGCTCACCAAGGTTCTCATGGACGGCGGCGGCGGACTAAACCTCATCTATGAAGATACACTCCACAAAATGGAAATAGACAGGAGCCGCATCGAGCAAAGAAACACGACCTTCCGAGGAATAATTCCCAGTCAGGAGGCGCGGTGTGCGGGAAAAATAACACTTGACGTGGTATTCGGCACGCCGGAGAATTATCGGTCCGAAGAAATAACCTTCCAAGTGGCCCCTTTCAACAGTGGATATCACGCCCTCTTGGGGCGAGAGGCATTTACACGCTTCCAAGCTATACCTCATTACGGGTACATGAAGCTTAAGATGCCCGGGCCCAACGGCATAATCACTCTCGCCAGTGATCCGGACATAGCACTCTGCGCCGAAAATAAAACCGCATCCCTGGCCCTTGAGGCGTTATCTGAAGCCCTCGCTGCCGAAGAATTAACCACACTGTGCTCCATGGTGGACATGGACGATGTGATCTTAGACAAACGCTCCAAATCCACCTCCTTCAAGCCAGCGGAAGAAATAGTCAAATTCCAGGTCCATCCAACGGACCCAAGAAGACAGCATCTATTGGGGCACAACTAGACCCAATGGTCGACGCCGCGCTGCGGGAATTTCTTCACGAAAACTGGGATATATTCGCCTGGCACCCTTCTGACATGCGAGGAATCCCGCGCAAGCTGGCCGAACACAGCCTCAACATATTAAAGGGATATAAACCGGTCAAACAAACACTGTGGCACTTTTCCGAACCCAAACGCCAAGCCATGGGAGAGGAGCTAGCCAAGCTAATCGAGGCTGGATTCATTAGAGAAATAAAACATCCGGACTGGCTGGCAAACCTGGTGATGGTACCAAAGAAGGATAAATCCTGGAGCTTGTGCGTCGATTTTAAAGACCTCAATAAGGCTTGCCCTAAGGACCCCTTCCCCCTCCCCCGCATTGATCAAAGCATTGATGCTACCGCAGGACACGACTCACTGTGTTTCCTCGACGCATATTCCGGATACCATCAAATCAAAAGGAAAGAGTCTGATCAAGCTGCAACCGAATTCATCACCCCATATGGGCCATTCTGCTTCAACACCATGCCCTTCGGACTCAAGAACGCCGGCGCCACCTACCAACGCATGATCCAAACATGCCTGGAGAAATAGACCAGAAAGACCGTTGAAGCCTATGTGGACGACGTCGTAATCAAGACAAGGCACGTCGAAACACTAATAGACGACCTACATCTCACGTTCGACAACCTCCGTGCATATGACATTAAGCTCAATCCGAAAAAGTGTGTTTTTGGCGTCCCCGCGGGAAAGTTGCTAGGCTTCATCGTTTCCAATAGAGGAATTGAAGCAAATCCAGCCAAAATCCGAGCTCTGTCACAATTGGCCACGCCAACAGACCTTAAACAAGTCCAAAAACTCGCGGGTTGTGTGGCAGCTCTAAGCCGCTTTATCTCTAGATTGGGAGAAAAGGCACTGCCACTCTATCGCCTTTTACGGCGAACCGGTCACTTCGAGTGGACGGACGCGGCAACAGCCGGACTGGAAGAAATAAAAACCCTTCTAGCGAGCAACCCAATCCTGGCCGCGCCGAAAGTCGGCGAACCCATGTTACTATACATATCGGCAACACATCAAGTGGTGAGCGTCGTGCTCGTCGTTGAACGAGAACATGACGGACACAAATTCCCGCTCCAGAAGCCAGTATACTACGTATCCACTGTCCTTACACCATGCAAACCCCGGTACCCCCATTATCAAAAGATAGCATACACGGTATTCATGGCATCCCGAAAGCTACGACACTACTTCCAGGAGTGTTCGATCACGGTGGCTTCTGAAGTACCACTCAACGACATAATAAACAACCGCGATGCTACGGGCCGGATTGCCAAATGGGACATTGAGCTCCTTCCATTTGATATTATATACAAACCACGTCGAGCTATTAAATCCCAAGTACTCGCTGACTTCATCGCCAAATGGACAGAGGCCGAACTCCCTAAAGAGTACGACACATATTCAATTGGGTTATGTATTTTGATGGCTCCAAAATGCTGGCAGGGCTGGGAGTGGGCGTCATTCTCACGTCCCCCACTGGAGACATCGTTCAGTACGTACTCCAAATATTATACACAGACTCCAATAACGCAGCCGAATACGAGGCCTTATTGCATGGTCTCCGGATGGCTGTCTCCATGGGCATACAGCACCTGGAAGTGCGCGGGGACTCAAACCTTGCAATATCTCAAATAAATGGAGACTTAGATGCCAAAGATCCGAAGATGGCGGCTTATCGTAATGCCGTCCTGAAGATGTCGGCTCGGTTCGAGGGGCTCGAGTTCCATCACGTGGCCTGAGAAAGTAATCAAGCGGCAGACGTACTTGCTCGTATCGGCGCTAAGCGCGACCCCGTCCCACCTAACATCTTTCTGGAAAGGCTTTTTAAGCCATCCGTGGTGTGGTAGGGGGAAAGCGGCAACACTAGTCCGGATCCGAACACAACCCCAGATTCCGAACACACCGATATCATCGGAGGCTCAGCCACCGAAATAACACCATCGGCCCATCTCAATATGGCAGTCATTGCCCCATGGACCGAACCCTTCTTGGCCTACCTTAATAGGAAGGAAATCCCTGAGGATCCGAATGAGGCCCGCCGCATTGTCCGGCGTTCGAAGGCCTACAAGGTTCACGACGGAGAGCTCTATAAGAAAAGCGCTACCGGAATCCTTCAAAGATGTGTCTCCGAGGATGAGGGGCGGGAGCTCCTGGCTGAGATTCATGCCGGTCTCGGCGGGCACCACGCCGCAGCTCGGGCCCTTGTTAGCAAGGCCTTCCATACAGGGTTTTATTGGCTGACGGCCCGAGCAGATGCATAGGACCTTGTCCAACGTTGCGTCGGATGCCAACTCTTCGCCAACCAAAGCCATATGCCCCCACTGCCCTACAAACAATCCCCATCACTTGGCCGTTTGCGGTCTGGGGACTGGATATGGTTGGACCCCTTAAAGGAGGAAGCCATAAGAAAACATATCTACTGGTCATGGTGGATAAATTCACTAAGTGGGTAGAGGCCAAACCAGTTAAAACGGCCGAGTCTGGGCCGGTGATAGAATTCATATCCGGCGTCGTACACCGTTATGGTGTTCCACACAGCATCATCATTGATAATGGCTCCAACTTCACTGCCGACGAAGTGAAAACCTAGTGCGCTAATCTGGGCATCAAGCTCGATTACGCCTCTGTCTATCATCCGCAGACAAACGGTCAAGTCGAACGAGCCAATGGTCTTATTATGAGCGGCATCAAGCCTAGACTAGTGCGGTCTTTGAAAGAGTCACACAAGCACTGGGTTGAGGAGCTCGACTCCGTACTCTGGGGGCTATGGACCACGCCCAATGGCACTACCGGATACACACCTTTCTTCATGGTGTACGGCGCAGAGGCAGTGTTACCCTACGACATTATTCATGACTCACCTCGAGTGCGCATGTACGAAGAGAGAGAGGCCGATCTTGATCGGCAGGACAGCTTAGATGTCCTGGAGGAGGAGCGCGACGTCGCAAAAGCCCGATTCGCATTTTATCAACAGCAGGCCCGCAGGTATCAAAGCAGAGAAGTGCGGGCCAAGACTTATAACGTTGGCAAACTCGTTCTATGCCTGCCGGAGAAGAAAAAGGACAAACTCAAGCCCAAGTGGGAGGGTCCCTTCATCATTGACAAAGTCCTCACCGGAGGAGCGTACCGCCTGCGTGATGCGTCAGACAATCGCCTAGAGCCGAACCCCTGGAACGCGGCCAAACTCCAAAGATTCTATGCCTAGACCCGAACTCTTTGTTCATCCCCTTCCCCCTATTGTTTCCTTCATTTTTTTCCCTCTTTTCATTTTTTCTCTTTATCCTTAAAGCTTTCGTGCGGTTAGACCGCGCACCACCGACGCACACATCTTCAAATATGTATGTCCATTATACCTGGGGGCTTCTTGTATAGAAGCTTGCTATTATTCTCCGAGCATCAAGCTCATCACATATGCGTTTTTCCCATATGTACCTTTTCTTCGCCATTATATGCATCGATATGACTTAAGTTTTGGCCAAGCTGGGTTGCCTGGCTCCTGTGCTTATGCCCTACGTTCCCGTTAGTTTGGCTAGGGCATAAAGGGAGCACCTCTGTGATTGTTACTGTCGGGTCATCCGGATGTGTACCTCAGACGGGGTGAAGCCGAAAGCTAACGTTCTTAAGGGAATATTCGGTCGGTGGATTAAAGATGTTTTTTCGCATTCACTCCATTGTGAACCCCCAGAAGATATATATGCTGCGATTTTTTCAGTCACAGTTCGGACATGCACTTTAACGCATGCGCACCCAGGGAAAGGAACCCTTAACAGAACTATTCTCCCTGGAAGATGTTTCTTACAACCTTAATGTAATATAACATACCTAGACGGATACAACTTGTCTGTTCAAGCAACTATGACCCCTACGCCTGATTTCCAAGCATGCCCCGGTCTATTTTACCGCTCGGGTATTCGGAAATACTCCGCACCTTCAGGTCCAGAGGTGAAAGCGAAAAGGTCTGCCATGACAATCATTTTACAATTCAGCTAGATGGAAAATACACAGTCATTTCGACTCAAAAATTTCCTCCTCTATACCATCCAGCAGGCTATCTAACTTACAATCCTGCTGGGAATACTTGGCGGCTACTTCTACCTGGTCATACACAAAATTAACGGGAATTTCCTTCCCATCTGACCCTAGCGGTCCGACCCGAGCCATATGATTCGGGTCAAGCTTGGTGCACCGTGTCTTCACCATGGCCCAGGCTTCTCGCGCACCCTCCCGGTAGGCCGATATTTTCCATAATTGGATACGTTGCTGCGCTCCCTTGAATAGCTCTACAAGCTCCTCCATACTTCCTGGAGGGGAGGCGGATGTCCATAAGGCCTTGGCAACACTCCGCATTGCCTGCCGAGCTTGTTCGTGCATTTGCGACAGCCCTTGTAGCAGATCGTCCGACAATCCGGACATCTCCTCTTCGGGACGGCCCGTCAGCATACCTGCAAACATAACTCTATCAGTTCCTTTCATCTTCGAACTGCTATAAGGTAAGTTCGGCCTCATACTGAATATGCCACCTCGCAGCCTTTTATTCTCCTTCACGGAGTCGGCCAGTTGGGCTCACACATCTTTCAGTTCCTCGCCCAGCTTGGTGTTGGAGTCCTGGAGCTTGTTTTTATCCTCTCTGGCTCGGGTCAGAACGCGCTCGCCTGCGACATGTAGTCTTTTCACCTCTTTCTCGCCCGTTTGAGCGGCTTTCAGTTTCTCTTCCAGTTGGTCCGACGACCCTGTTATGAGACAAGCAATAGTATCAGCAAAGCTGGTATATAATTATTGTTTCTTGATGGAGGGAAATATTACCAGAGGACGCCTTGTTGGACATTTCCAGTTCAGCGGTAACAGCAGTTAGCTGTGTCCGACACTTTTCCAGCTCTTGGGCTAGCAGGTCATTCTTCTCCGTAAGAACCTAGTTATACAGCGATCCTTAAATCATTTGTACCAACTGCTTCAAGTCTCGGGGGCTACTGGCACATGGTTATCAAATTCGGACAAGGTAAACCTACCTGCACATCTTTTAAATGCTGCTATGTAGCTTTGTTAAGCCCATCTCGAGCAGCCCGGATGTACGCATCAGCCGAGCTGAAGGCACCGAACGCCTCTTTTGAGAAGAGGATATTTCGTAAAACGGCCCTCCGGCGCCGATGATTCATGGCGCTCTCCACTTCCGAGTTGGTGATGGACATATCTTCCGAGTCCTCAGCAGAAGGGCAGTCCGGCGCCTATCGGGTCCCGTCCTTGGCCGGGACCGAATCCTGGCTATTGGGAGTACAACTGGCCGGGTCCCCGGACACATTCTGTTGAATCTATTTCCTGATACAAGACGAACATAAAGAGTCACAGTTGGACGCGACTGCTAAAGAACATAGTTACGAACCCATACCTCTTCGATGAAGGCTCGGATGTATCCTTGTTTGCCGTCCTCTTCAAAGGCCTGCCCGGCGTGGGGGCCGCTCTCTTTGGAGATGCCCATGGGGTAGCACGACGCGCCGAACGCCTCCCCTTTTGAGCACAAGATAGTGCAGTGGGTGAGGAAGAATGAGAAAACTCTCTTGGACAAGGCATCTCCTGATTACTTACGTGTGAAGTGGGGAGAAGACCGGGATAATCAGCGATGATGGCTACTTCTGTGCCGTCATAGCTCGTTTGGTAAAACACCCCTTTCTCGAGCACCACGAATATATCCGGATCCTCTTCGGATCCAGGGTCAAGTTCCCGATTGTGGCCCTCGGGCTGCGGGGCGGGGCTATAAAGCCCCTCGGAAGTCTTTCACCAGTGCTGTTATAAATGGACGGGTTAACGTTCGTTGAATGTAGCTCAGGGAGTAAAATGAGTAGAGCAGAGGAGTTGGGGGCTTACCCAGCTAGGAGGATTATACATAGAGTATCCTTCCCTGTGCTTGATGCGCAGGAACTCCTCTTCCTCCCCTTTGAACAGTTCGGCCAATATTTTGGCCAGGGCGGCAGGGGTGTCTGGACCCTTCCGGCCGCAGCGGGAGGCGTCATCTTCCCCGTTGTAGTGCCACATGGGAAGTCCTTTGTATTGGAGTGGCTAGAACCCCCGCACTATGGAAGTCGCCATTACTTTGACTATTGTATATCCGGACTGGGCGAGCATCTTTATCTTGCTCAAGAGTTGGCGAACCTCCGCACTATCTTCCTCCTCGAGGCTCCGTGGGCGCCAGCTATGGCGTTTCTTCAAAGGAGCACTTGTGAACTCGGGAAGACCCCTTCGGATTGGGTCTGGAAGTACGACGTCCTCGATGTAGAACCACTCGGAAGTCCACTCTTCAGAAGCCTTCTTCGGTGTGCCGGATAGGTATCCGGTCCCGGCAATGCGCCATATTTCGGCTCCGCCCACTTCAAATATTGATCCCTCGTGGTTACGCGGGACAAGACAAAATAACCTTCTCCATAGTTCAAAGTGGGCCTCACAACCCAGGAATAGTTCGCATAAAGCGACATAACCCGCAATGTGCAGGATGGAGGCTGGGGTAAAGTTGTGCAGCTGGAGGCCATAATATTCCAAAAGCCCTCGGAGGAATGTGTGAATTGGAAATCCCACGCCCCTTAGCAGATAGGGGACGAAACACACTCGTTCCCCCACGGATGGATTGGGGAAATCCTCCGCCTGGGTTTTGCCATTGAAGGAAGCCAACCCTGCTCGAACAGGGACCAGATCCGCAGGGGGGAGAAAACCCTGCGTTTGCAGCTTCACCAGTTGACCGTGGGATACAGAGCACTTCTCCCACTCGCCTCTCTCTGGGCCACAGGGACGGGAGGAGGTGCTGGGGACGCTAGACATGTTGGAGTGTTCTTTCCTGGCAACCTTTGAGGATTTTCTCTGCGAGATGTTGAATGGATTTGGGATCCAATCTTGTTAAATAGACGCTGTCCCTCACGTGGCTGGGGTGTTATGTGCAAAAATACCCTGACCTCTCGCATTCGCTCGACATGTGGAAACTGAAGTTGTTGATACACAGAAGCCGAGGGGAACAACATTAAATGGAAGGCTGAACACACTACTTGGAAGTCATCGGTGGAGGAACCCGCCTTGCAATGCCGAAGACAATCTATGCGCCGAACACCTCGTTATTGAAGACTGGTTCGGGGGCTACTGAGGGAGTCCTGGACTAAGGGGTCCTCGGGCGTTCGGCCTGTTAGCCATGGGCCGGACTGATGGGCTGTGAAGATACGAAGACCGAAGACTGCACCCATGTCCAGATGGGACTCTCCTTGGCGTGGAAGGCAAGCTTGGCAATCAATTATGTAGATTCCTTTCTTTGTAACCGACCTGGTGTAACCCTAGATCCTCCTGGTGTCTATATAAACCGGAGGACTTAGTCCGGAGGGGAGAGATTCATTACCATAGTCATACATGCTAGACTTCTAGGGTTTAGCCATTACAATCTCGTTGTAGATCAACTCTTGTAATACTCATATTCATCAAGATCAATCAAGCAGGAAGTAGGGTATTACCTCCATAGAGAGGGCCCGAACCTGGGTAAACATCGTGTCCCCTGTCTCCTGTTACCATCAACCTAAGACGCATAGTTCGGGACCCCCTACCCGAGATCTGCCTGTTTTGACACCGACACCTGATGCAAGGGACACTGCCGGAGAAGGAGGAGGACGCGGAGCATGTGGCCCGACAAGCCACGGCATACTGCATCCAGGACGGTGAGTTGTACAGGAAGCGGCCGAATGACGTTTCCCTGCGTTGCATCTCCAGGGAGCAGGGGAAAGAGCTACTGGCCGACATACACGGCGGGGACTGCGGGCACCACTCGTCGTCACGGACCCTCGTCGGCAAGGTGTTTCGCAGCGGAATCTACTGGCCTACGGCACTCAATGACGCGGCTAAGCTGGTGAAGTCCTACGAAGCCTGCCAGTTCCACGCCAAGCAGATCCATCAGCCGGCTCAGGGCCTCCAGACCATCCCACTCTCGTGGCCATTCATGGTCTGGGGCTAGACATCTTGGGCCCGTTCCCTCAAGCGCCTGGGGGCTACCGCTACCTCTACGTCGCCATCGACAAGTTCACCAAGTGGGCGGAGGTAGAAGTCATCCGCACCATCCCGGCCGGTTCCGCGGTCAAGTTCATCAAAGGTCTCGTGAGCCGGTTTGGGGTCCCCAACCGCATCATCACCGACAACGGCTCGCAGTTCACTAGTAACCTCTTCAAGACATATTGTGCTAACCTTGGAACGCTGATCTGCTACGCTTCGGTGGCGCACCCCCGGAGCAATGGCCAGGCCGAACGCGCCAACGCAAAGGTCCTGAGAGGCCTCAAGACCAGGACCTTCAAGAACAAGCTCGAGGCCTGCGGCAGGGGCTGGCACGACGAGCTCCAGTCTGTGCTGTGGTCCATCCGCACCACCGCCACCAAGCCAATGGGCAAGACCCCATTCTTCCTCGTCTACGGAGCTAAAGCGGTTATCCCTCACGAGGTCAAGCATCGCTCCGCGCGGATCCTGGCGTTTGATGAGACGCAGCAGGACACCATGCGGGGGATGGACCTTGTGCTAGGGGAGGAACGTCGTCGTGAAGCCACGCTGAGGGCGGCAAGATATCAGCAGGCGCTGCGACGGTACCACTGTCGCAGCGTTGCATCCAGGACGCTCGAGGTGGGTGACCTCGTCCTACGGCGGGTGCTCTCCAGGGAAGGGCTGCATAAGCTCTCACCCATGTGGAAGGGCCCATTTAGGGTCGCCCACGTCTACAGGCCTGGCGCCGCGCACCTGGAGATGCAGGACGGGGTACCCATCCAGAATGCCTGGAACATCCAGCACCTCCGGAAGTTCTACCCATGAAGAAAGGCCCAGCGCCTGTGAAGAAGGCCCCGTGCCTGTGAAGCTCTCCACTCGTGACACTCTCACATAATAATGAGTGGGGCCGTACATGCCCCGGAGTCTCAGGAGTGCCGCCCTCGGGCCTCTGGGGCTCCCTCCCACGTCCTAGTGGCAACACTTAGCTCCGCGCTGGTGAGAAGACAAGAAGACTAGACGGCGCCGGACGCGGCTTTTCATTTGCTTCCATAGTTGGCTTGCCCCTCTTTAATCGAAATTTGCTTTCTGATGTCGCTTGCTGGTCTTGTTTCGACGACTTCTGTCTTTGGTTCTTTGTTTGACCTGTACCCTCTCTCGCGTCCCTTGCGAGGGGGCTGGACAGGTGCCCTCGTTCCCTCGTGAGCATCTTGTCTGTTTTTCGCGAGGCACCCTCGTTCAAGCCTCAAGCTGGCGCGCCTCTCTCAATCCGTGCCCCTCGGGTACCACGATACGAGGCACTGTGTCGTGGCTAGAGGCGCCTGCGACCAGGGCTTAGATCTCCTAACAAATTTTTGCAGTTCCTCCTCGCCAGGTACTAGGAAACGCGCGCCTCGTGAGGCGGAAACTACTTCAAAGCGCGTCAAGCTAAGTTATTCCTACGTGCCTATATAAAACATTGATATTGCGACGCGGCATGGGAATGATAAACACAACATAACTACTTGGAAATCATAGTTTGTTGCACGCCCCCACGGGGCCCCATACTTGTCTCTCTCAATGCAGGAAGGAAAAGAAGAACGAAACAAGAGCGGCACGTGCCCCTGCAGCAGCTCGCGAGGACGGGCCCATGGCGCTCTCCCGAGCTCAGTCGGACCCTTCCTCGCGCTTTACTGGGGCGCGGAGGGGAGACGACCCGCTGCCACCTTCGAAGCGAGCGCGGCGGCGTGTTGGCTGGTCGTAGCCACCGCTGCTGGAGTTGTCGCCGGAGGGAGAACCGCCGTAGCTGGGCGCGAGATCGTCCTCACCCTCATCCCGACCGTCGCCAAGGCCAAGCACCTCGTCGCCGTCGTTGTCCTCGGGGCAGCACCCGGCGCGGCGGCCGTCTTCTCCGAACACCCTCACGTAGAGGGCCGCGTTGCCGTCGTACTTGAAGTGGAGGGTGCACCTCCCGCCCAGGCCACGCACGTGGGAAAATGTCTGCCAGCCGCGAGCCAGAGCCACATTGCCAGCGACGGAGGTCTCGACCGCGACCCAAGAAGCTTTGCTGCAACAACCGTCCGCCTACAGCCAGAGCCCGCCTGGACCCGTGGCCGGCAGTTCACCGGCGAAGAAGTGCGGGAGCTGAAGCCAGGAGCCGGCAGGGTTCTCCGACCACACCACGAACTCCGGTAACACCTCTGCCGAGTGGAAGCACGGCTGGGGAGGCCGTGCGACCATGGCGCGCCTCCCTTCATCGACGGGGCTGCTTCGACATAGGCGGCTCCCACCACGCGAAGGGGCACCACCGCGGCCGCGGGGGGCCGTGGCGGGGTTCGTGGAGTGCTTGCGAGGACGACCGCGTCCACACTTGGGCGGCGGAGAGGCAGGCCCCTCCTGGCGAGCCTTCCTCTTCTCCACGGCCGAAAAACTCTTCGCAGGCGCCATGGGAGTCGCTACTGGCAATGGAGCAAAGGAGGAGAAGCGAGTGGAATGGGAAGAGATGGGCGACGGGGGCTCTGCCCCCCTCCTCATTTATAGCAGGAGAAGGCCAACCGGCGATCCCCACAATCACAGGTAATGATGGTTTTTCCTTGCATGCGGCAAGGACTCGTCGATTCGGGCAGTTGCCGAGGCAGCGTGGGGAAGCGGAGGCGCCCACGACCAATCAATCGCCACGCATCGACCATGGCCGCAGGCTGTTGGGGCCCGCGGTGCTCCGCACTTGCCCTTTGGCTTCGCCTTGAAGCCAAGTCCGAGCGCACCTTGGGCTCGGGGGCTACTATCGGCGTTATGGGAACGGGGGTCCCCAGACTTGCCTTCCTGCGGCCTACGGCGTGGCTCCACTCGCGGCCCAGGACGGCCCATCTTCACCAACAAACACCCAAGACCCTCGCGAGGGGCCAAGCCTCGCGAGGCGGACGACACAAGACCTCCTCGTGAGCGGCCTCACCAAGCTGGCTCAGAGGGGCGGAGAGATCAAAGCAGGGTGAACCTCGTGAGGTTCCTACGACGTAAGCCATGACGACCAAGGCCAGGCGGGCGCCAGCGCGCACAGTGTCCTCGTTTCCTCTTTGGTGCTAAGGAGGCAAGCGCAGGCGAGGAGTACCGAGGCATCAGGCAAAGGTTTCCATGTCGGTGCAACAAGACCAAGGCCAGCAGGACGGCAGGACGGAGGTCACCGTGGAGCCCAAGACGACGTCACCACCAGAGCCTTTGGCAGGCGAAGACCACCTTTAGTCAGGATAGCTTGTACTAGATGTCCCCTTTCAAATTGGCCGTTGTTGGCTCCCTTCCCGCTCAATATTTGGGAAGAGGACCAGGGCCTCTGTAAATAGGACTAGCCACCACAGTAGGAGGGGATCAAACTCACCTTGGACTAGATCCATCCTCACCCACACAAGTTCACCAAGCACAAGAACACCTCACCTCAGGAGGCTGTACTTCCCCTTGTACTGTTCATCCTCAGCCCGAGAGGCAATCCACCACACCACACTGGAGTAGGGTATTACACCACAACGGTGGCCCGAACCAGTATAAATCTCGTGTCTCTTGTGTTGCGAGTTCGTGGAGCTAGGCCTTGAGATCGCGGTGAGGCTGAGGGCGTGATTCGGTAGGGGGAGATCTTCGTGCGCACCCTAGTGTTCGAACCTCAAGGGTTTTGCTGGAACCCGAAATCCGACAGCGTGTGTGCCAAGGGGGGTCTAAAAACAACATTTGAATGTAGATAGTACTAGACTTAATATCGATGTTTCAATTCGGTGTACATTGTAAGATTTGAACTGAGGACCATGCATATGGGTAATTATTTCGAATTCGTGCCATACTAGGTTTGGAAAAGTTGACATTGACTCAATTGTTGTGCTATTTTTGTAGGTCATATGTTTGAATCCATCCAAAAGTTTTCTCACTACCATGGTGTTCATCATACACGTATGAATTTGTATTAAGAAAGTAGCGTGGATACAGTAAAATGCGAAATCCACGTTAGAATTGGAGACCGCTATGTGACACACACTCTAATTCAAACAACTAATTATGTGACACACACTCTAATCCACGTTAGCGTAGATATCGTTTTTTTCAAATAACTCTTCATTAATTAATTTATAGTATCTCGCTTCGAATGACTAATTATTTTCAAGGAAAACGCGGGCATGGTAATACATACAGATTCGTTTGCAAAGGAAAGAAGATTCGTTTGCATTCTCAAATCTCCTCTCAAATGTAGGCACACCAGGCAGACCAGGGTCGTGTCGTGGTGGTCGCGTGTGTCGTACGGTGGCTTAGCACCCAGCCAACCACCCCTCCCTCCCTCCGTCCCTCCCCCCCCCCAAATAAAGGACGACGACAAAATAAGTTTGCGCTTCCACGTTTTGGATTGAAATATCTGGTGGCCCCAATTCCAGCCCTGCAAAATCTCCCTTCTCCACCGTCCCCTTCCGCGCCAAGATTGCTCAAATCCCCAATTCGCCGCCAACCCAAGCAAAGTTCGAATCGCCCGTCGTCTTGTCTCTTTCCCCATCTCTGTGCCGGACGACGACGACGAAGACGACGGTCGCGCTTCACCACCGCACCGGAGCTACCTCATCTATGCCCTCGTCCACCGCACCGGGTGGTCCACCGACAACGTCGGCCGCCGCATCCGACGTGCCTCACAGACACCGACTTCCACCGCATCAGGTGCGCTTTACCGACGCCGCCTCCCACCTCACCGGGGCTACTTCATAGAGCACATCATCGCACCTCTGCCCCCCGAGGCCGTTGGGGCTTCACCAATGGTCTTGTCCACCGCATCGTAGTGCTCCGCTGCCCCACAAGATCTGCATCCGTGCGTTGCCAGCCAGCGCATCACCCTCAACGGCTCTGAAGTGACCCGCACTCTAGCTAGGAGAGCATGCCCAAACGCCAGCCCGAACTGGGTATCCACACATCACTCCCTTGTGCACTGTTCCGACGATGTTTGGATATCCTTTCATTGCTCTCTTAGCTTACACGCCTATGCAACTCTGACTTTAACTCTTATTTCTTCTAGAGATATCATCTGAAACAAGCAAAACCATTTTTTTAGCGAAGCATGACGGTGCTACGGGATCTGGTACACATCCTGCACACCCGTATAACCTTGTAAGTATCTGTCCTCCGGTACAACAGCAAGGTCAATTCCTCTTATTTGATCAACCATTCGCCATGTCAAAAATGCAGAGGGGGATGCAAGAAGCACAAGGCCTGCACATCCAAGCAAGTGGTAACATGAACTTGTACATGGAACATCCCAAGCGCAAGCAGAGCTGCAGTGAGCCTGTACAACGAGCTAGCGTAAGTCCCTGCATTTCATTTAATTCATACTAGCATGAGTGTATGATTTGTGTACAGTGGCGGATCCACGAATTCAAGTTACTAGGGGCGAACATTTAACTTAAAAAATACGAAGGCACTTGCACTTCGGAAATCAACATAACTTGAGAAATGAGAAGCTACATGCACTTTGAAAACCAGCTAATGATCCAAAGTAGTTCAGATTATAAAACACTAAATGATGCAAGCACCAAAAAACACAAAATGCAACATGGTGTACAAGGACTACTAACATGGTCTGTACCTGCTTGAATTATTCGTTCTCTGGCTGAAAATATCAAAGTGCAATTGCACCTATAACCAGTGCGCAAACTGCATATCAATATATCTATCATGCACAAGTATGCCTATAGTTTCAAACAATAGATTAGAAAATTATTTATGCTATGTTGTCATGATACGGGGACTTTCTGGTAGATGGCCTCGACGTTTCCTCAAGCCATGAAAATGTACTATAATTTGCTTGTCATCAATGCCTGCAAATCTCTATGTCTCTCTCAACATAGCAGATCATCATTAGACACTAAATCCTTCAATGGGAGCTTGCAAAATGCTTGCATTAGATCCCTCATTAGACACTATATGTTCATCACCAGGAGCATGTAAAATGTTTGCATCAAATCCTTCATTAGCAGTCTGTTCATTAGACACTTCAGGCTCAAGAACAACATGAGCTTGTATGTTTGCACCGGAAACTTGATAGATACATCAGATTCAGTCAGTTCAGTATTGATTGGGGGAGTTGTAAAATCAGCAGAAATTGGTTTCATGTTCTCATAGATTCCCTACATACAAGCAGTTTTACAACACCGTCAGCTTTAACTATTGGCCAGAAATTGAACAGTTGAATTCAAATATAATCAGGGATGTGATGTACCTGCTCGTTGCGCATGCTACTATTGCAAGCTGCGACTGTCCGTTTGCGCAAGCTCGATGCCATGCTCCTGCTACCGCAGCTGCCTCCCACGCAAGCTACACCCAGGGTTGGATCTTCATCTTCTTGTCCTTCCGTTTGATTGAAGCCCGGCGACCGCCCTCCAACGAGGGCGCGAGGAAGTGGTGTGTCGGTCTGTCCAGCGGCGGCTAGGTTAGGAGCGAACCAGACTGGAGGCTGGAGCGAACGAATTGGGATTTTTCCTACTGTTGATCGATATGGGAGGCGCTCATTTGGGCCACGAGCCTGCTATAGGGCCTGCCTTGCACTTACGTTATTGGCCCATCCAAATTGAAACATTTTTCTTCATTTTTTACATTGCCTGCTTGTGCGTTGGGCCGAACAAAACTAGCTTCGGCCAACCTGGACGACTCAAACTAGGTGCACACTTTCCAGCTACCCGAGGCGGCCGCCCATACCAGCCCCTATGGTGGCGTCGCCCCTTTTTTGTGTATGATTGGGTTAGTGAAAAATATTCTAGTGGCGCTTTTGATTTACCCACAGAATGGTTGAATTGCTTGTTTCTATGAACTGAGTTCGCCAATAATGTGAAGGATGCCAGTCATTTCATCCTATTATAGATTGCTTAGATCTCGATATGCCAAATGTAATCGCATGAAATATACAGTAAAAGCCAGTGTGATGTGTGTGGCTACAACTAGTCTGACTACACGTCCTCATATAACATATCAAGGTCGCACCATCTTACCAGATTAACCATTCGACTTACCAATGCAGTGTGGGAAGAAAGAAGTATTGGGACTGCGTATCCAAGCAATTGATGCCATGGACTCCTTCGTAGAACCTTGTAAGCGAAAAAGAAGTTGCAGTGCCTGTACAAAGAGCTAGCATAAGTTCAGCTATCCGCTTCTCGAAATTTTAGTTAGCCACTTATTGCAAAATTGTTCAATTATGTTGCTTGGCTTAATTTATTTTCCTACTGATTACATAATGCCATAGCCTGTTAATCCTATTTTAGACTGCGCCTATCTATGTGTTTGATACTTACAATTAAGAATTACCTGTTTGCCTGAACTTAAAGAGCTACTTAAGCACGTAGATAGCTGGTCATATGTACTTCTAGGGTGCAGCAGAATTCACGTGTAATTTACGTTCTGATACCCTGTTTGTTTAAATGGTTTGCTATTATCACTTGTAGCACTAGTAATGTTTGCATGTTCATAGATAGACAACTGTCAGGTTTATATGAGGGACACCGTCTTTTTAACTTATATATGTGTTGGAATCATTTTGCTTACATCAAAGAAATTTACAGATGTCTGTGTTGCTGGTAAACGGTACCGACTTGTTACTTTAATACGTTGCCAAGAACTTGTTAGTTTTACGAGTTCATGTGTAATTAAATACGTTGCCAAAACCGGTTAGTTTTACTAGTTTGATGTTAGTTTCTTATGGCTCTTGCAAAACTTTATTTATTGATTGCTAACATTCAAGTTTGCAGGATCCAACTGAAACTCCGTTGGCACAACAGGTATGTTTTCAGAAAATACCTTGTTTAGCTGGTTTGCTGCTGTAACTTGTTGCTGTAATCATCTTTCCAACTTCAAGTTTTCAGGATCGAATTGGAAGTCCAATTGCACAGCAGGTACAATTTCAAAAATATATTTGTGTAACAGGTTTGCTGCTGTAACTTGTTGCTCTAATCAAGTTACTGACTACTCAACTTTTCAGGATCCAAGAGAAACTCCAATGCCACAACAGGTTCCTTTTGCAAAACTTGTTTGTTTAACTGCTTTGCTGCTGCAACCGGTTGCTCTAATCACGTTACTGGCTACTCAACTTTTCAGGATCCAAGAGAAACTCCAATGCCACAACAGGTACCTTTTGCAAAACTTGTTTGTTTAACTGCTTTGCTGCTGCAACAACCAGTTACAATGATGTTAATAACTACTTTTCAGCATCCAATTGAAACTCTTTAATTCCTTGTTTGTTTAACTGGTTTGCTGTTATAACTCCCAGTTGAGATGTTTTGCTAACTTCAACTTTTCGGAGTCCAATCGGAACTTTAATGGCAAAACAGGTTAGCCCAAGATCAAAGTGCGAGGTCCCCATGGACGTTGTATCATCCCACAGCAGTGGCACCATCCCAATCATGCATCATGAATTGCCAACTGCTGATGCTCTAGAGGCTAAACTAGTGGTAGAAAGAGATTCTACTTCTGCACTTAGAGATGAAGTTGACATGTTGAGGAAGCAAACAACACAATCACAAGTAGTACTCAAGACAACCATTAAATATTTGGTGGATTTCAAAACGAAGAAAGCTGAGACTGACCGCATTGTTAAGGTCCTGAAGGAAAAAGGAAATTAAATTCCCACTTGGTAAATCATAGGTGAAATGTTCTTTCCATCGTTGAATAACCTTTGTGTTGTTTGTTCATGTAATCAATCAAACCATTTGTTTTAGAGATCATGTAATAATTGTTTTTTGTTTTTTGTTTTTTGGTTTGTAATTTTATTTGTGCACAAGTCTGTATTAATTGATAAGACTTGGAGACATTTCATTTTGATTGCTGTGCCAGACCTACAAATATGCCAATCGGGCTGAATGTGCATTCAACAATAATAGTATTCCCTCCGTCCGGAAATACTTTTCATCAAAATGGATAAAAGGGGATGTATCTAGATGCATTTTAGTTCTAAATACATCTCTTTTTATCCATTTTGATGACAAGTATTCTCGGACGGAGGGAGTAGTATAGATGGACCATAAGAGGCACGCATCGGAAAGGGCAAATATGATGTAGTAGCTTCGCTAAAAAAAGGATGTTGTTCTAGCAAAAAAAGTACAGCGGCCTGGCTTATGTATGTTAGTTGATATTATTGATCCATATACTCTATAAGTGTTTATATGTCTGTTAGTTACGTACATTCTTGGTTGATTGACTCAGTATTTGAATCTTGATACATCGCTTGTGTACATATCTAAATGGGAGTACACATTATGCTGCGTGTGACATTTGAGTTGGACATAAAGTGTTCCAAATATTCAAATTCACCTTAAACTGGATTCTAGCTTCTGAATTTGAGTATCGACATTTGTAAATCATATTCATATATGACAGTGGAATACATCTTTGTCGTGCTTTTGAAGATATATAAAACCACATAGAATGATTTATAAAGATTCGTATAGGAATACAAAATGGATTCGAATTTAGTTGCCAGGGTAAACGTGGATGCTTATTGTCCCAAAATTTGAAAGAAGCGGCAAAATGTCCACTCCCACGTTGGCTGCCCGCAGCCAAGTGTTTGGGAGATGGAAATTACTGTCTACCCATTACACGGACAATCCATTGGCCCGATTTCCACTGCTTTCAATAGGGGTAGGTTAGTAATTTCAATTAGACGTGACACGACCGCCTCTGAGCCCATTCCAACACGGTGGGCGCCAAACACGGGCGGCAAAACACATTTGATTCAAGCTTGTCCGAAAGACCTCTGTTTCTCCCTCCATTTCCCCATTCATACACAGTGGGCGGCAAAACAAACTTGACTCGGCCGAAATCGATGTGGGCAAATATTTTCAATAGGGGCAGGTTTGTAACTTCACGCAGACGTGACACAACCGCCCTACCTGTCAGCCCTGTTCATACACCGTGGGCGCCAACCATGGGCGCCAAAACACCCTCTCGTCGCCCGAAATCGCTCTGGGCAAATATTGGCGACATGCGAGATTACCGTCCTATCCCCAACCGACGAGACATCCAAATTTTAAACGGGGGCTAAGGTCGTAACTTTCCCATATTTCAGACAGGCGTGTCCCAAAAACATGGTTCCCCGTACCTCTCCCTCCATTTTCCCACTCATACACCGTCCGCGCTAGAACACCATCCCCACACCAACCTCCTCAGTCCGCCACCCCATCCATCGCCACCGTCCTCCACCCCATCCATCGCCACCGTCCTCCACCATGCCAGAGCGCCTACCAAGACCGCGTCGTCCACTGCTAGAGATGGACGTTTCTCATCCACGGTGACGGACCAAGAGCCTTGCATCGCGTCCTCTCGCTTCATCGGCGGCGTCGTCCTCTTTGTCGGGGCTGCTCACACGACCTTCTCTTCCACCGCAACGAGACTTATCCCCTGATGCACCCGTCTACCGTCGCAGATCTGCTTCAACGCCACCGACAGCCATCGCACCCCCGATGCCTACACGGCGCCGCAAGAGAGGTGGTACTTCATATCTCCTCAACTTTTTGATCTCAACCAGAAAATAGATCATAACTTGGTTACTCTACTTTCTTTTCAGCTCTTAGAATTTAGTTCGAAGCAAACAATGGATGCTAAATATCATTTCTGTGGTTTGCAGCTTTAAATCTGCCATGGCACAGTCATAATACGGTTTAATTGATCATGCTTAGGGTTTAATTGATCATGTTGGTTCCGTGGTCGTTTCTTTAATAGAAATTGGAGGGGAAACCATCTTTTGCTAAAAAAATGCTTAGGGTTTCCCCCTTTTATGATCACTATACGATCAGAATACGTGCTTCGTGTCATAATAGCACTACTCCACCCATCAAGCTAAACAAGCTTAGTTGTTCAAATATGAATCTGATATTATTAAAATAGAGTCATTTAATTGGTCAGCTAAATGTTCCTAATTTAGTTTCGAAAATGCATGTTTGCCGCTCGGGTGTGTATCTCTATAGGGTGCCCATGGTGGGCCGACCCACCCTGGGATTTTGGGTCATCCCAGGCCCCGATTCCCCTCTGTTCTGCTGCGCGCTTCTGATCTCTACTCGCCCCCAGCCGCCTGCCTCACCGGCGACTTGCCGTCCCCGGACGGCATGACTCTAGGAGGAGACGCCGGACTAGCAGGAGGTCAGGAGCCGCTCTCCCTACAGTGTCACCGCTGCCCGGGCGCGCCGTCGTGCCTACCTTCCCAGTTCGTTCAGGGCTTAGGCATGCAGCACCCATTACGCCAACCCGATTTATCCTGAGATACATCCTCAACACTCAGCACTTCAGCAGCCACTCCTCATCACCCATTTTCTAATTGATTCATTACTCATTAGGTAGGACTGTCATTAGGGTTTGTTGTGTGCTGAGTGCTACCTACACTTAATGGTTCAGATGTATTTCAGTAATCTTTAGTACCTGTAAAGTTCACAGGGTTTGAAAATTCTGGCCCTAGGAACAGACACTAGTCATTTTGGATTGTTGGTCGTAGTGACATTGACCCAGATTACTACTACAGGCCGGGTTTGTTGACAATTTTACTTGTCTTTCTTACTCATTCGATATGATATCCAATTATTCATGCCGATTAGTTGCAAACTGTAAGTGCTAGACAAACTTCTTGATACAGATTTTGGACGGTCTCTTACTGTAGTTACAATTATGAATACTTGTCATAGTGAGCTCACAAGTAAATGATTGATTCACTACATCTATGCTTGCCTTCTCATATTTGTTGTCAATATTCTTTTAGGGTGGACCACCCTGTTACAAAATAGTGGAACCGTAGTCATGAGTGAATAGTATTTCTCTGTGTGATCTCTTCCGTCGTGTATGGGCAACGAACACTGCATTGTATAGAAAGAAAGTGTCATTTTCCAGCTTTTACATAGGCTACGATCTTTTACATGGAATACAATCTGCCTACTTGCTTTGTGTCGCACTACCAACACTCCACCCTTGAAGCTAAACATTATGCCACTCATAATTCCTTGGTTTATTTGTTCAAATACGAATTTGATATGATTCTAATGTTCCTACTTCAGTTTTGAAATGCGTGTCTGCTGTTATAGAGACATAAGGGGTTTGTATTTCTGTGTGTGGTTTGGTCAGCACAGTTGGGGGTGAACTTTGCATATGCAGGGGTTTATAGGGAGACACTCTTTCGAGTTGAATACGCGATGCATTCCATAGGTAATCTGACTACTTTTTATGTTTTCATGGATCTCATATTCTGAACAGCATCATAATGATTATGAACTTGCGCGAATGAAAACAATAAAGCAGAACAATGACATGGCTGTCAAACTTGGCATTAAGGGACTAAAATCAAGTCTGGATGCAATGCAATGCAAACGCTCTCCACCTACAAATTCATGCTCAGAATATGATCCTAACAGTGATTCCGAGCTAGAGGGAGACCTAAGTCAATGTAGCTCCCTAGTGGAGGATTCAGAGGTAGATGCCCTATCTTATTCACCCATCAAGGTGCTTGCTCTAACTTTCCACGGTTATATTGGTCGCACATATCTTGCAACTGATGCTTTGAATTGCTTCTACTTTGTTGCACTACCATTTGCTTAGTTTACACATCGTGTATGTGAATACGCCCTGCCTATCCATTTTCAGTACATATTCCATCTGTCATCATACCATATTTATCCATTCAAATGTTGTTCTTGTGTATCAAACGTTCAAAAGGAAGAGGGCGATTGCTGATCACGGAGGAGCACAAGCAAAGTATTTGGAAAAGGTAGTGACACCTGATAAGTCAAATAGCCCATTAGGTGTAGTTGCAATATCACCTGACCCGCAAAACACCCCAACTCTAGCAGACTCTAGCCCTACTACACTGGTCATTTCTGATGCCCCAACTCAGCAGACCCCAACTGCAGCAAACAGTATGATGATGCCAGTTGACATAGCACCAGCTCTACGACGCAAAACTCCCATTCCAGCGAAGAGTACACCAAATCCAGTTGCCAAATCCCTTTTCGAACCAAAGAGAGCCCCAATTACAGCAAATAGGACCCCTGTTCCATTTCTTCCCGGTTTAGAAGATGAAGCTTATATTGTTGTCAAGAACTTTGTGCGCATCTTTCCTTCATGGAAAGATTATACCGCAAACACGGAACAATTTCCATTCTTCCTCCGCAACTTACGCGTAAGTAATGTACTAATGTTATTCATGGTAATTACTGCATATGTTTCTGCTGACAGAAGACACAAGATTTCATTCTTTTAAATAGGCGAGGACCAAACTGGATTGTAAAGACGGGCAAGGGTTGGTTGCGCTTTTCAAGCACTCGTTGATGAAGTATCGTTCCTACCTGAGGCAAGCGCACTTCGATGGCAAGCCTCTAAATGAAATTTCTGTAAAGTCTCCGGTCCTACACTTATCCGACAGTGACTGGAATAATCTTGTTACACATTGGTCTCGTCTGCAGCGTAAGGTACTGTCTATGATATCACATCACAATTTGAACTACATTTCTGCATTTGCCTTAACGTCTCACTTGTATGAAAACTGTTAGCAGAAGAATATTCGTTCTCAAGGGACCACAGAATCTCGCAACTATACTGCACACTGCATTGCTCTTGTGAGTGCCTCTTACCCTGTATGACCATACTCACTTTCATAGCTGTTTGATTATGTAGCATCACTGCACATGTTAGCCTCGTTATCGTCCATTTGGTGGACATTATAAGATCCGTATGGACTCTTACATAAATTTAGAATCAACCCAATGCTTTTGAAGAGGTTTAGCTCTGCAGTCCTCTTGTAAGGACTAAATGTCGTCTATCACTGTACTTACATTAACAGCTACTCCCTCCGCCCCATAATATAAGAACGTTTTGTACAGTACACCAGTGTTCAAAACACTCTTGTATTATGGGAAGAGGGATTGGTTCATTGTGTAGCATTCTGCATCTTATCTCCCTCACCCACCATTTACTAAAAGATATCAGATCTATATTTAATCTTACCAAAAAGTTGAATACACAGACAATGCCAGTGCAGAAGTGTAGCCCATTGGTCTTGTTAGTACATTTTGTCATGTAACGCTTGTACTTCCAGGGATTGGTAATTGATTATGTAGCATGAATCTGCATCTTATCTTCATTATCCTCTATCCCTTCTGGTATTATCATATCTATAATTACTCTCTACAAAATGTAGAGTACATGCAATGCTTATGAAGAAGATTCTGTGCTGAAATTCTTGAGTTATCCTTCCCTTGACATGGAGAAGGGCATTATAAAGCCGGTGTTAACTGTTAATGTAAGTCAGTCCTTCTAAAGCCTTTATCCTCAACTGCTATTTAATTTGCCCATACTCCCTATCGTTTACTGATATTTAGTTTGTTGTTTCTATCAAAATGCATGTTCGCAAGAACCGTAAGTTCCAAGTTTTACTTGAAACCAAATTCCTTATTCATACCATGCACATTACTCAATACTCCCTATATGTATGCTTGTTTTTGTGGATCTATAATCCAGTGTGTGGTGAAGCAGCCCACGTTTGCACCTTGTCATCTCGTATTTTATCTTACTGATGTGGCTGATGATATGAACAACATGTCATGCACATTAACCAAAATAGATACAATGATTGTCTTTGCCCTTCATCTATGCTTGTTATGTTGACATGGTAATCCAGTAGTGTGGTGAAGCTCCCCGCATTATGAACAATGCCAGATTATGCTATTGATATTTTGAACTTACTCTTTATTTTCTAATTTGAAATTGGATGGAATTGACAGCATAGTTATCATCTTTGTTTATACACGTGGAAAGCCTGTCATCTCTCTGCTTGTTTCAGGGTGATATGCCTGATGGCATGCACAAGTCTGCTGAAGGCTGTGAGACAAACCCAAGATATATTGCAGCAAAGAAGGCAAAACATCTTGAAGATAGCGAGACAACTACAAAGTCTTGTCTTGATGCAGTGTTCAAGTTACTTGAGATAGCAGTCAGACAAGCTCACAGAATTCGCTGTCTGAATCAGTTCGACTTCTTCAGTCCCAAGTTCTAGCAGAAAGGCATTCTGCAACTCAACTTCGACTTGAAGTCCTATCTCTAAGAAAGATTGCGGAGAACACCAATGAGAACCTCATTGCTAAACAGCTACACCTGGAAGCTATGATCGACATGCTAGGCCGGTCTCACAGCCTTGCTCAGCAGCTTGCGCAGCAGTTCCCGCGCGAGGCTAATCTTTCTTGAACTGTCTTGGAAGTGGTCTCGGTTCAGTATTATTTTGTTATGCTGCAATGGTGCCCAGTTTTTGTAATCTGCTTCTTCGTTGCGCTTTATGATCACTGGTGGCGAACTTCGATGCCCAGTGGATGTAATATACCATAAATCCTTTATTGTATAGTGTAGGTTTATTCTAAGTTACTATGCCATAATTTCTTTATTGTATAGAGTAGATTTGTTCTTAATTCCTACTAGTTACTGCCATCATTCGCTATCTGAAAAAAAATTGATGTAGTCGACCGGGCCAAAACATTCGCCTCTAATGGGCCTGGTTTTTAGTGGGCCACAATTGGGCCGGCCTGCATCTTTCTTGGGCCCGAATGGCCATTGGGGCCTTCACACCTTGCGCCAGGCCCACAACTTACTCCGGCCTATATTAGGCCCAAATTTTAGTTGGGCCTTTGGTGGACCCAGCGCTTAGATTGGCCCAGGTAGCATTGGGCCATTAACATGCTGAATATTCTACTGGCTTGTTACGGCCCAGAAGAAACCATGGGCCTTTAGCAGGCCAAAATGCATGTTGGACCTCAATTTTCAATAGTCGTCGACAGGCCTTCAGCAGGCTGAAATGTAGACCGGGCCTTTTTTGGCCAGTTATATGACGGGCCGTTACCAGGCCGAAACATATCTTGGGCCTTAGTTGGCCCACTGATATCATGGGCCTTTAAGAGGCCGAAAGCTTAGTACATGCATGAACGGGCCGAATTATACGACAGACCTTTAACAGGCCCAAAGTCACGTTGGGCTGAACTGTGGCCACCTTTATCACGGGCCGTTAGTGGGCCGGATGTCGCGTCAGACCATATATGGCCCATGGGCAGCACGGGCCATTCCCAGGCCGAAAGACACACCTGGCTGAAATGGGCCCATGTCTACATCGGGCCTCTAACAGGCCGAAATTCACTGGGCTGTAATTGGGCCCAAATATTCGGCGAACAATTAACGGGCCAGATCTGGCTTCGGGCCGTAAATGGGCCTTTATTAAACAGGTTGTTATTGGGCTAGTCCACTAGTACCTGAGTAAGTACTACGGGCCTTTGACTGGGCCGGCCTTTTTAACCTATATGGGCCTCTGTTGGGCTCTGCGACGTGTCGACGTATCATAGGCATGTCTCCTCCAATGGACGGGCGACATCTGGCCCACCGAGGAGCAGACACGTGATTCCTCTGGCCAATGAGAATTTTACATGTGGAAAATCACCATTGGTCCGGGCTGTTAACGGGTTATCGGATCCAAGACCGGACCCGATAGCTTAACGGCGAGCCGTTACGGTCGATGCCACGTGTCGGTCACCCTTGACGAAAGCACTTCTATGACACATGATTTATTGTCATGGAAGTGGACACTTCCATGATGATAATTTTGGTAATGTCATGGGACACTTCTACGACAGCAGAGGTATGACTATCTTGATTATGTCATAAAATTGTCATGGATGTACATGCATGACAGAAAACGTGACCTACTGTGACAAACATGTATCATCACGGAAGTGTCTTTTTTTTGTAGTGATACTTGTGGGTCATCAAGGCTATTTTCTGGCACCGTTGTCGGGGAGTGAAGCGCCTTTGGTGAGTGGAATTTGGTAAGGAAACATTTATATAGTGTGCTGAAATTTATTGTCACTTGTTACTATGGAAAACAATCCTTTGAGGGGTTTGTTCGGGGTATCTTCACCTCGACCGGAACCACAATTAGCTACCCCTCAACCTACTGCACCTACTGGAAATATTGAATATGAAATTCCTTCGGGTACGATAGAACAACTGCTAGCTAATCTGTATGCAGGAGATGGAACCGAACATCCTAATATGCATTTGATATATGTGGAACAAATTTGTGGATTGTTTAAGCTTGCAGGTTTACCCGGAGATGAGGCTATGAAAAATGTTTTCCCTTTATCTTTGAAGGGAAAATCATTGGCATGGTATAGGCTATGCAATGATATTGGATCTTGGAATTGGAATCGATTGAAATTGGAATATCACCAAAAAAATTATCCTATGCATCTAGTTCATCGTGATTGGAATTACATATATAATTTTTGGCCTTGTGAAGGAGAAAGTATCGCTCTAGCTTGGGGAGGCTTAAGTCAATGTTATATTAATGCCCCAACCATGAGCTCTCAAGAGAAATTATTATCCGGAACTTTTATGCTCAGCTTTCTCGTGATGATCAATCCATGCTTGATACTTCTTGTACTGGTTCTTTTATGAAGAAGACTATTGAATTCCGATGGGATTCTTTTGGAAAGAATTAAACGCAACTCTGAAGATTGGGAACTCGACGAAGGTAAAGAGTCATGTATTAAGCTTAAGTATGATTGTGTTAAATCTTTTATGAATGCCGATGCTTTTCAAAAGTTTAGCACTAAATATGGACTTGACTCTGAGATAGTAGCCTCCTTTTGTGAATCATTTGCTACTCATGTTGATCTCCCTAAAGAGAAGTGGTTTAAATATCACCCACCTATTAAAGAAGAAATTAACGAACCGGTACTAGCTAAAGAAGAAACTATACTTTATAATGTTGATCCAGTTGTTCCTACTGCTTATATTGAGAAACCACCTTTCCCTGTTAGGATAAAGGAACATGCTAAAGTTTCAACTGTGGTTAACAAAAGTTATATTAGAACACCTAAACCTGATGAACAAATCAAAGTAGACCCTAGTATTGCTATGGTTAAGGATCTCCTGGAAGAAAATATAGATGGGCATGTTATTTACTTCTGTAATGAACCTACTAGAATTGCTAAACCTGATAAAGAGGATAAACATAGACCCGTTGTTGCCATGACTGTTGTCTCAGTTAAAATAGGAGATCACTGTTATCATGGTTTATGTGACATAGGTGCCAGCGTAAGTGCTATCCCCTTACCCTTTATCAAGAGATTATGGATGACATAGCACCCGCTGAAATAGAAGAAATAGATGCCACTATTAAACTTGCTAATAGAGATACCATCACACCACTTGGGATTGTTAGAGATGTTGAAGTCTTGTGTGGGAAAATAAAATACCCTACTGATTTTCTTGTTCTTGGTTCCCCACAAGATGACTTCTGTCCCATTATCTTTGGTAGACCTTTCTTGAACACCGTTAATGCTAAAATAGATTGTGAGAAACAAACTGTCGATGTTAGCTTCGGTGATGAATCTCATGAGTTTAATTTTTCCAAGTTTAGTAGAAAGCTTCATGAAAAAGAATTTCCTAGTGATGATGAAATAATTGGGCATGCCTCTATTGCTGTACCACCTACTGATCCTTTAGAACAATATTTGCTAGACCATGAAAATGATTTGCATATGCATGAGAGAGATGAAATAGATAAGATTTTCTTTGAACAACGTCCTCTGCTTAAACACAGTTTGCCTATTGAAACTCGAGGAGGTCCTCCTCCACCTAAAGGTGGTCCTTTGTTTGTATTAAAACAATTGCCAGACACTTTGAAATATATGAAAAGAAGATATATCCCGTTATTATTAGTGCTAACCTTTCAGAACATGAAAAAGAAAGATTATTGAAAGTTCTAAGGAAGCACCGAGCTGCTATTAGATATACTCTTCATGATTTAAAGGGCATCAGTCCCACTCTATGTCAGCACAAGATTAATATGGAACCTGATGCTAAACCCGTCGTTGATCACCAATGTCGGTTAAATCCGAAAATGAAAGAAGTGGTAAGAACGGAGATATTAAAACTTCTGGAAGCAGGTATAATCTATCCTATAGCTGATAGTAGATGGGTAAGTCCTGTTCATTGTGTCCCTAAGAAAGGAGGTATTACTGTTGTTCCTAATGATAAAAATGAACTCATTCCACAAAGAATTGTTACAGGCTATAGGATGGTAATTGATTTTAGAAAATTAAACAAAGCAACTAGAAAAGATCATTACCCTCTGGCTTTTATTGATCAAATGCTAGAAAGATTATCTAAGCACACACACTTTTGCTTCGTTGATGGATATTCTGGTTTTTCACAAATACCTGTTTCTCAACCTGATCAAGAAAAGACCACTTTCACTTGTCCCTTTGGAACTTATGCATATAGACGTGTGCCTTTTGGTTTATTCAATGCACCTGCTACCTTTCAAAGATGTATGACTGCTATATTCTCTGAGTTTTGTGAAAATATTGTTGAAGTTTTCATGGATGACTTCTCTATTTATGGGAAGTATTTTGATGATTGTTTAAGCAATCTTGATCGAGTTTTGCAGATATGCGAGCAAACAAATCTTTTCTTGAATTGGGAGAAGTGCCACTTTATGGTTAATGAAGGTATTGTCTTGGGCCATAAAATTTCTGAAATAGGTATTGAAGTGGACAAAGCTAAGGTTGATGCAATTTAGAAAATGCCATGTCCTAAAGATATCAAAGGTATTAGTATTTTCCTAGGCCATGCTGGTTTCTGTAGGAGATTTATCAAAGACTTCTCTAAAATTTCTAGGCCTCTTACGAATCTTTTGCGAAAGGATGTTCCTTTTTTTTATGATGATTGTTTAGAAGCCTTCGAAGCACTCAAGAAAGCCTTAATTTCTGCACCTATTGTTCAACCACCTGATTGGAACTTGCCTTTTGAAATTATGTGTGATGCTAGTGATTATGATGTTGGTGTTGTTCTAGGACAAAGAGTTGATAAGAAACTGAATGTTATTCATTATGCTAGTAAAACTCTAGACATTGCTCAAAGAAATTATGCAACTACTGAAAAAGAATTCCTAGCAGTGGTGTTTGCTTGTGATAAATTTAGATCTTATATTGTTGATTCAAAAGTAATTGTTCACACCGATCATGCTACTATTAAATATCTTATGGAAAAGAAAGATGCTAAACCTAGACTTATTCGATGGGTTCTCTTGCTACAAGAATTTGATTTACATATCACTGGTAGAAAGGGAGCTGAGAACCCCGTAGCTGATAACTTGTCTAGGCTTGAAAATGTGCTTGGTGACCCACTACCAATTGATGATAGTTTTCCTGATGAGCAGTTAGCTGCAATATGTGTTGCTCATAATACTCCTTGGTATGTTGACTATGCTAATTACATTGTTGCTAAATATTTACCACCTAGCTTTACATATCAACAAAAGAAAAAATTCTTCTATGATTTAAGACACTACTTTTGGGACCCAAGTCTTTATAAAGAAGGAGTAGATGGTATTATTAGACGTTGTGTATCTGAGCATGAACAGGGACAAATCCTACGGAAATGTCACTCCGAAGCTTATGGAGGGCATCATGCTGGAGATAGAACTGCTCACAAGGTATTGCAATCTGGATTTTATTGGCCTACTCTCTTCAAGGATGCCCGTAAGTTCGTCTTATCTTGTGATGAATGCCAAAGAATAGGTAATATCGGTAAGCGTCAAGAAATGCCTATGAATTATTCACTTGCTGTTGAACCATTTGATGTTTGGGGATTTGATTACATGGGACCTTTTCCTTCCTCTAATGGGTATACACATATTTTGGTTGCTGTTGATTATGTTACTAAATGGGTAGAAGCTATTCCAACCAGTAGTGCTGATCACAAAACCTCTATTAAAATGCTTAAGGAAGTTATTTTCCCACGGTTTGGAGTCCCTAGATATTTAATGACTGACGGTGCTTCACACTTTATTCATGGTGCCTTCCGTAAAATGCTTGCCAAGTATGATGTTAACCATAGAACTGCATCACCCTATCATCCTCAGTCTAGTGGTCAAGTTGAACTTAGTAATAGAGAAATAAAACTAATCTTGCAAAAGACTGTCAATAGGTCCTGGAAGAATTAGTCTAAGAAATTAGATGATGCACTTTGGGCTTATAGAACAGCATATAAAAAATCCTATGGGTATGTCTCCTTATAAAATGGTTTATGGAAAAGCTTGTCATTTGCCTCTTGAGTTAGAACATAAAGCATATTGGGCAATCAAAGAACTCAACTATGATTTCAAACTTGCCGATGAAAAGAGGTTATTTGATATTAGGACATTAGATGAATGGAGAACCCAAGCTTATGAAAATGCCAAGTTATTTAAAGAAAAAGTTAGAAGATGGCATGATAAAAGAATCCAAAAGCGTGAGTTCAAAGTCGGAGAATATGTTCTTTTGTACAACTCTCGTTTCAGATTCTTTGCAGGAAAACTCCTCCCAAAATGGGAAGGACCCTATGTTATCGAGGAGGTTTATCAGTCTAGAGCTATCAAAACAAATAATGCCAAAGGTACTAACCTGAAGGTTGTTAAAGGGCAACACGAATAAAACATTATATCTCAGGTACGCCCATTATTGTTGAAAGTAATATTATCCAAACTTTGACACCGGAAGAACACATAAAAGAGTCCTCCCGGAACAATCCAGAATCATGAAAATAAGGAGGTACGTGATGCAGTAAGTAAACGGACTCCGAAAAATCCGCAAAAATATTTTTTGTCAGTTTTGGAATATTCAGAAAATTAGGAAAATAAGAAACTTCTAGGAAGCGTACCCTGGCAGGCACAAGACACCAGGGCGCGCCTGGCTTTCCAGGCGCGCCCGGGTGGATTTTGCCCACCTGGGACACCTTCCGAACTCCGTTTTTGTTCCGTTTGCTTGTCTCCCAAGATAAAAAAATTCTTTATATACCCCCCGAACCTATTTACCACCGTATCGCGGAGAAACCTTTTGTTCTCTTTTCTTGCTGTTTTTGGTCAGATCTGTTAAGCCAGGAATCATGTCTTCTTCCTCCTCCAACAACGTAGATGAGGATGCTTGGTTGATGAAGATCAAGTTGAAGAGAGAAGAGCCCATAGAAGCTGTCAAGGGAGACGGGAGCAAGGAGGCTACCGTAGATCAACCCCAGGTGTTCGAGCAAGCACTGGTAGCTGAGGAGGAAGAAGATATCCTTAAACCTTACTATGCTCTTCTTACCCCTACTAAGATTGAAGCCTTTCGCATCATTGAAATGGTTCGTGTGCAAAATAAGTATCTCACCCATGAAAATATTCTGCATCAAAAGCACATCATCCACCTCCGGAGCGTCATCCGTCGATTGGTGAATCTCTTGATCCTTAAGGGCAGGATCACTTCATCACCACCACCTTCTTCTTCGTCACCAAAAGAAAATTGAGTATCGGGTATGGGCACTATAGGATTTCGGGTTCTGGCAAAACCCTTGAGGTTCGAACACTGGGGTGCGCACGAAGATCTCCCCCTACCGAATCACGCCCTCAGCCTCGCCGCGATCTCAAGGCCTAGCTCGACGAACCCGCAACACAAGAGACACGAGATTTATACTGGTTCGGGCCACCATTGTGGTGTAATACCCTACTCCAGTGCGGTGTGGTGGATTGCCTCTTGGGCTGAGGATGAACAGTACAAGGGGAAGAACAACCTCCTGAGGAGAGGTGTTCTTGTGCTTGGTGAACTTGTGTGGTTGAGGGAGAGCTCAATGATTCGTCCCCTCTCTATGGTGGTGGCTAGCCCTATTTATAGAGGCCCTGGTCCTCTCCGCAAATATTGAGCGGGAAGGGAGCCAACAACGACCAATTTGAAGGGGACAACTAGTACAAGCTATCCTGACTAAAGGTGGTCTTCACCTGCCAAAGGCTCTGGTGGTGACGCCATCTTGGGCTCCACGGTGACCTTCATCCTGCCGTCCTGCTGGTCTTGGTCTCGTTGCACTGATATGGAAGCCTTTGTCTAATGCCTCGGTACTCCTCGCCTGCGCTTGCCTCCTTAGCACCAAAGAGGAAACGAGTACACTGTTCACGCTGGCGCCCGCCTGGCGCCTGCCTGACCTTGGTCGTCATGGCTTACGTCATTGGAACCTCGCGAGGTTCGCCTTGCCTTGATCTCTCCGCCCCTCGTGAGCCAGCCTGGTGAGGCTGCCCCCGAGGAGGTCTTGTGTCGTCCGCCTCGCGAGGCTTGGCCCTTCGCGAGGGTCTTGAGTGTTTGTTGGTGAAGACGGGCCGTACTGGGCCGCGAGTGGAGCCACGCCGTGGGCCGCAGGCAGGCAAGTCTGGGGACCCCCATTCCAAGAACGCCGACAGTAGCCCCCGGGCCCAAGGCACGCTCGGACTTGGCTTCGAGGCAAAGCCAAAGGGCAAGTGCGGAGCACCGCATGCCCCAACAGCCTGCGACCTTGGTCGACGCGTGGCGGTTGATTGGACGTGGGCGGCCCCGCTTCCCCATGCAGCCTTGAAATCCGCCTGGCTAGGCGGCCACGGCATCCTACACAGTTATTTCCCCATTGCTGGCAACACACTCCCCAATCTCTTCGCTTCCTCGTACCTCTGCTTCCTCTTCCAATCCGACTCGAGCTCACTCTTCTCTATTGCCATGGCGCCGAACCGGACGGAGAAAGGGAAGAAGCCCCTGTCCTTAGCCAGCCCACCTCCAGTCGTCGAGCCCGCCATCGGCCGATCGCGGGTGCTCAACCAGGAATCCATGGATAAAGTCCGCCCTGCGCTTGCTACCAGCTTCAACAAGTGGGGAGGGACGGTGGCCTGGCCCGCGTCCCGAGCCACCATCGATAGGACGGCCACCGAGGTCCAGTTCTTCATCGATGCCTTGTGGGCTGGCCTGGTTCCTCCCTTCTCCGCCTTCTTCGATGTCGTACTTACCCATTACCAGATCCATATGCTGCACCTTGATCCCCAATCTATCGCCCTTCTCGCCGTCTTCGCCTTCGTTTGCGAGGCCATGGTGGGAATTGCTCCTTTTGTGGCCCTCTTGCACAATTTTTCTTCTCGCTGCACCTGACCAACCCCCGGCAGTGCTCGGGGTGCCTGAGCTTCCAGGCTGTGGTGGCGACAGCCGGCTCGGGGATTGACTTTGATCTCCCGCCATCTACGAGCGAGTTTCGGACGCGATGGGTGTATGTTGATGTCGGAGTACTCAGCCCCCTGCTCTTGTCTCTGTCATCACCCGCCGTCCCCAGCTTCGGCTGGGGTCACGAGGAGCTCGCGAGTCCCCGTCTCTCTTTCGTCTGGCTTCGGCTGAGGAGGCTGAAGGATCTTGGTGTGACCGCGCCCAAGGTGATGAAGGAGTTCCTCCGACGCTGCCCACTCCAGCGCCATTCCCGACCGATGTGGGCCCTCAGCGGCAACCAGGATCGCATGAGGCTTCAGGAATCGGGGCTTCCGGCCGAGGCACGAAGAACGATGCTCGAAGTCTTGGCCGGTGACCCCTCGCCGGGTGATTTGCCGCAGGAGGGTTGTTGCTTGTACAACGGCTCGAACAGGGTGGAGTTCGCGGGGCAGATGCCCTCCTTCAATGAATGGGGGCTGCGTCCAGTCGGCCTTGTGGGGCCTCGTGAGAATCCCGTCACCGTGGTTCCTCTCCTTGTCGTCGGCGACGAGCTTGCCCCAAGAGTGGACGCAGGGAGGCAAGCACCGCTAGAGGCCGGAGGCGCGGGTGTTGAGGTGTCGATGATGCCTGAGGCGCCTGCGGCGTCATCCTCAGGAACCCGTGATTCTCGTCCTGGGGCGGCAGCTGAGGGGGCGACGCAGTCCGCTACTCCGGAGGCCGAAGCTCGTGAGGCCTCGGCAGGTTGTCGAGAGGCGGGGCCCGATAGCTCTCCCCAGCCTGGCGCTCCTGAGGTCGTCTCCTTGGGTGCTCCACCAGCCGCGCACCACGCTGGTTGCCACGTACAACGCTTGGGCCGGTTCCGCGTGGACTTCGCGGCGCTCCGTAAGAGGAAGGGGTCTCCAAGCTACAGTAATGGCACCGCCCGGCCGTTGAAACATAGGAAGTACATCGCCATAGACGAGTAAGTACCTTATCTTTGTAATTCCTCGAGTGCCGCTTCCCTTCCTGACGGTGGCTCTTCAGGATCCCTTCCGCCAAGGCCGTGGAGTCTCCTAAGGAGCAACCTCCTCTTGCCTCTACTCCCCCGCTAAACTTGAGCGCCCCAAGCCTGCGCGCCGCCCCCGGTGCGGGGTCAGCTGGAGAAGCGAGCCTGCCTGCAATGCACCTCGAGCCCGTGCCCTTGCCATCTCTCCTTCGCGGCCTTGCTTGGAGTGCGGCCGGCGTGCCAAGGGCTCCTCCTCTGGTCGTTGACGGCAGCTGGATGGCTTCGATCCTGGGATCCTCTTCAACTAGCGGGTCTATGCCTACCCGGGCCCCTCTCGGGGCCCGGCCAGCGACCGAGGGGACACCAGCCCCCAGCCCCTGCTGAGAGGGGGCGAGCCGCTTCGGACTTCGTCGGCAACTCCCGTGGCGGACGATGGAATCGGCTGCGCCCTTAAGTTTGCATACGAACGAAGCGTCGTCCGCCACGAGCTTTTCCGGGAGGCGATGGGCACGATGAACTGGCTCGGTGGGGAACTCGCAGATGTAGACGCGCGCCTCGAGGCCGAGGGTCTTCGGTTGATGGAGGAGTGGCATAAGCTGAAGGTGGCCATCGACCTCGCGTGCCACCAGCGCGAGCTTGACAATGCGAAGGCCGAGGCATCTCATGAAACCTCGCGCGAGGCCTGCTCCCGAGCCTTGGAAGAAGCCCAAGAAGCCGACCGCCGCCGCGAGATCGCAGAGAAATGCGCGTGGGAGCTCCAGGCCTGGAGCGCCTCCTTGGAGCGGCAGGTGGAGGCGCACCAAGCCGCCCTTACATCGATGAGAGGGACGCCTGCCGAGGAGGAAGAGATCCTGAAGCGCTGGCGCTGGAAGCCATGGAATGCAGCCTCGAGTTTGAGCGGTTGGAGACGAGGGAGCACCAAGTTGCTCTAGCGGAGGATGCCGTCGGCGCGCGCGAGGCCTGGACCCAGGAGGATGTCGATCACCGCGTGGCCGAGGCTCGCGCGGATCTTGTGGGCAGGTACGACTTGAAGTTGAAGCTCGTAGAGGCCGAGGCTGCGGGCAGGACTGCTGCCCTCAAGGCTAGGCTGACTAAGGCGGAACGGCGCGAAGAGGCCGCCGCAGCCGCCCTGGTCTCGGCGCAGGCTGAGCTGGCATCTGCCCGCGCCGAGCTGCTTCCTCTTTAGCAGCGGGTCGCCAGCGCCGAGTCCTTCGCGCAGTAGAGCAGGGAGGAAGTGCTTCAACGGCGGACGCTGGAGCGCGTGCACGCCCCCATGCTCCAAGACCTCAGGATCAGGGCCAACACGGCGCTGGGCTACATCTGCGACGAAAGTGCCCCTCATCCCCACGCGAATGATTACGCCAGTCACCTTCGCTTCTTCACTGACATGGTGACGCGTCTAGAGAGCCGATCCGAGAGGGCTCGCCAGCTTGTTGAAGAGAGGAGTCGCGACTTGCTCGTGCGTGCGTTCTCCCACGTCTTCAGCCACCTTCAGAACACTTACCCTAACTTCAATTTTGACGCTGCCATTGCTCCCGTACCCGAGACCATCCGGGGTGACCTGGCACGATGGCTGGAAAACAATGTGGATGCGCTGATCAGGGCCTCCACTTCCGGTGATGATGCGGTGGTGGTCGCGGCGGATGAAGGCGACGTGGTCGATGACGGCGAGGGCGGCGTCGATGACGGTGATGGGGACGCCAGCGATGGCGATAGCGACGCCAGTGATGCATCTAAAGGCGACCCGGGGGACGCCGTGAGCGACATGTCCGGCTGAACCCGTGCTCCCCTGTTGTATATCCTGCATGCAGAACTCGAGCACGGTCGTGGAGGTTGTAAGAGCATTTTGGGAGGGGAAGCCCCTCATGTAAACAGATTGCTGTCTCTATTCCTTAGGCCAAGCTGGATATATGTCTTCATGAACCTGTGAATCCTGCGGCGAGTTCGTTTTTGTAATTTACCTTAGCTAGAACAGGTCCCGAACTGGCTCATGACATCGCGAGTTTCTGAGGAACCTCTGAGGAGCCTGCCGATCCGTCCGAGGGGGCCTCACGAGAAGCAAGCGCCAGTCATGGCAGGGCATGCGTGTAGCGTTCGCGTGCTATGCCCAGCCCCCGCTCGCGAGGGGCTCGCGAGGAGGAGGCAGCAGGCGCAAACTCTGAATTAAGGCAGGAACCAGATCGCAAGAAATCGCACGAACGAGAAAAGGCACCCCCATGCACATCAATGAAAATTCAACTTCAACTTAAATCCAAAGCCAGAAAGCAAGGCTACAGAAAAGAGGTTATAAGCAAATGGCCGCGTCCGGCGCCTAGTCTAGTCTTCTTGTCTTCTCACCAGCGCGGAGCTAAGTGCTGCCACTTGGATGTGGGAGGGAGCCCCCGAGGCCCGAGGGCGGCACTCCTGAGACTCTAGGGCGTGTACAGCCCCACTCATTATTACGTGAGAGTGTCACGAGCGGAGACCTTCATAGGCGCGAGCCTTGCTTCATATCGCTAGACGACGACCTCGCCTTGCGCCGCCCTCGACCGCCATTGGGGGCGTCCAAAAACTAGGACGTCACCAAGGGACAAAGGGGACGCCTGCGGCGCCCTCGGCGACCACGGGTCCTCTGCCGGGGGAAGGCTCTCCAGCGCCTCCTCGGCAGAGGGCCTACCTCTGGGGGACACCTTGCTCCGTGCGGTGCGGGGAGGGGCCTTGCTCCCGGCCCCCCTCCTGCAGCCCCCAGTGCGCTCCTCCTGGCGGAAGGGAGGCCGTCGAGCTGGGGCCGCCATCCGCTGCTGCGACCTGATCCTCCTACGACCCATGGTTAGCGTAAGCTTGCTCCTGAGAGACTAGTGGTACCCTGTAGCTGTTGTTGCCGGCGCGGTTGGTGAGGCTCCCGAGAGGCTCCTGGAAGGTCTCAGCTTCTAGCGCCTCCTCCTCCTAGCCCGGCTCGAGGAACGAGCTGGGGTCGTCTTCCAGCGCGTACTCCTGGTCCATCATGCGGGGCACGTAGGCCTCCGAGGCTGTCGCCTCGAAGACCTCGCCGTAGTGCCCCACGCTCCACGTTGCCCGGCCCAACGCACCGCCCTCAGGATGGTAGGGTGGCATCCCGCCGGGGCCATAGGTGGCAATGCTCATACCTGCGCTCATTGGAGGTGGCGCGGGCGCGATTGGGCGTCCGGTGCTGTTGGTCACGCCGGTGTCGATGAAGCCCAGGGGTGCACCCGAGGGTGCGCGGGCGCGGCGCGGCCCGCCATGCGATCTGGTCATGGCCTAAGGTGTGAGCAGGGAGCAGAAGGGCGGTGCTCCCGAGGCCGCGACGTCTAGGAGCTCGGTGACACGCTCCAGCAACACATCCCGGCCGCGCTCCATTAACTGGCATCGCAGCAGCTCCCGAGCCACCGTGAGCGCCGCCCTCATGTTTGCTTGTTCCCGTCGGGTGCGGTGTCGTGGCCGCGGCATGGCTTGAGGCCCTTCCGGCTGCCCGCGCTTTTCGTGGAGTAAGGGCGGACGGAGTGTGACCGCGCCACCCGTGCCCCGCAGCGTTTGGCGGTGCGCGCGATGCCTGGGGCATGGGGTTGGGGTCTTGTTGGGCAGACGGGGCCGCCCGGGCTGGCCAAGCTCCCCAGCGGTCGGCGTTGGTCCTCGGGTCGCCGGACATCGGAGCCGCGGAGTGTCGGCGGATCAACTGGTGGAAGGAAAGCTCCGGCGCACCCCTACCTGGCACGCCAAATGTCGGATTTCGGGTTCCGGCAAAACCCTTGAGGTTCGAACACTGGGGTGCGCACGAAGATCTCCCCCTACCGAATCACGCCCTCAGCCTCGCCGCGATCTCAAGGCCTAGCTCGACGAGCCCGCAACACAAGAGACACGAGATTTATATGGTTTGGGCCACCGTTGTGGTGTAACACCCTACTCCAGTGTGGTGTGGTGGATTACCTCTTGGGCTGAGGATGAACAGTACAAGGGGAAGAACGGCCTCCTGAGGAGAGGTGTTCTTGTGCTTGGTGAACTTGTGTGGTTGAGGGAGAGCTCAATGATTCGTCCCCTCTCTATGGTGGTGGCTAGCCCTATTTATAGAGGCCCTGGTCCTCTCCCCAAATATTGAGCGGGAAGGGAGCCAACAACGGCCAATTTGAAGGGGGACAACTAGTACAAGCTGTCCTGACTAAAGGTGGTCTTCACCTACCAAAGGCTCTGGTGGTGACGCCGTCTTGGGCTCCACGGTGACCTTGGTCCTGCCGTACTGCTGGTCTTGGTCTCGTTGCACCGATATGGAAAACTTTACCTGATGCCTCGGTACTCCTCGCCTGCGCTTGCCTCCTTAGCACCAAAGAGAAAACAAGGACATTGTGCGCGCTGGCGCCCGCCTGGCCTTGGTCGTCATGGCTTACGTCATTGGAACCTCGCGAGGTTTGCCTTGCCTTGATCTCTCCGCCCCTCGCGAGCCAGCCTGGTGAGGCTGCCCCCCGAGAAGGTCTTCTGTCGTCTGCCTCGCGAGGCTTGGCCCCTCGCAAGGGTCTTGAGTGTTTGTTGGTGAAGACGGACCATACTGGGCCGCGAGTGGAGCCACGCCGCGGGCCGCAGGCAGGCAAGTGTGGGGACCCCCATTTTGAATGCCGACAGGCACTCTCCTTGGCTTTCGGCAAGCTTGGGGGAGGTGCCCCGGTATCGTATCATCCCTACTACCTTTTGCCTTTACTTATTTTAGTTTGATCTTTTGCTTTAGATGAATAAGAGTTTAGTTCGATCCTTTCTTTTTGAGAGCTTGCTTAGTGATCTATCCTTGTAATCGTGTGCAAGATATATAATAAAGTTTAGTTTGAGTTTTTGTTTCTTTACTTTCTTGTTGCAATAAAAAGGAAAAGATATAAATAAAAAAGAAAGGAAATAAATGAAAAAGATCATATGCTAATCTTATGGTAGGTGATGGCACCACATAAGGAAAAGTATAAGTAGAAAATTTTATTAGAGATTGAAAAACATAGCATTAGTCAATGATGCAACTCATGAAAGAATTAATAACGGAAGAAAAGATTCACATATAAATATACTATCCTAGAAATCTTTTGTGATTGTGAGCCCCCATAAAAATATTATATGCCAAAATTGTTGACGTTGGACAAGGAAGACAACTTAATGATTTACGTTTATTCATATTGACATAGAAGTCATATTGTCGTAGATCCTTTAACATGTGGTGCTTGCCCCCTACTTTGCTAGCCAAAAATTCCGCACTAAGTAGAGATACTACTTGTGCATCCAAAAACCCTCAAACCCAAATCTTATTTTCAAGAGTCCACCATACCTACCTAGGGTTGAGCAAGATCCCTCAACTAAGTTGTCATCAGTGAAAAAAGGCAATAAAATTTGCTTCTAAATGTGTGAGATCATTTAGTGTAACAAAAAATTGAGCGTTGCATGAACTTGTGATGGTGAAGAATAAAAGCGACAGACTGCATAATAAAGGTCGCTATCACAAGGGGCAATGCAACGTCACGTTCTTTTGCACTAAGGGCTTGAGCATACAAACAAATAAGTGCATGGCAACCTCTGCTTCCCTCTGCGAAGGGCCTATCTTTTATTTTATGTATTTACTTTTATGTAAAGAGTCAAAGGTTTCTCTCTATTCCTTTTTATTTTCTCCTTTGGCAAGCATCATGTGGTGAGGAAAGATCTAGGCACATATGTCCAGTTGAATATGGGTGGCATTAGTTATTATTGTTGACATCAACCTTGAGGTGAATACGTTGGGAGGCGAAACTATAAGCCCCTATCTTTCTATGTGTTCGGTTGAAATGTTTTGCTCATGTGTATGCGGTGAGTGTTAGCAATCATAGAAGACTATATGATGGTTGAGTACGTGGACTTGCCTAAAGGCTCTGATAAGTGACCCTTCCTGAAAAGATGATGAATTGTATTTGCAAAGTTGACTGAGAACATAGTTTGTTGGTTTCTAATAGAGTTTTTGCTTTATACTTCAATTTTGTGATGAACTATTACTTATTCATGATAAGTTTATGATAAAAGCTCTATGATAAAATTCTTATGTTTAAATTTGTTGCTGTTATAATAATCTACATGATGCTTCTATGTCCTTATTTTGTTTTTATCGACGCCTCTCTCTCTAAGCATGTGGACATGTTTTTCGATTTCAGTTTTCGCTTGAGGACAAGCGAGGTCTAAGCTTGGGGGAGTTGATACGTCCATTTTTGCATCATGTTTTCCTACTGTTATTTATGATGTTTTAATCCATAATAATGCTTTTTGGAGTAATTTTACTGCCTTTTCTCTCATAATATGCAAGCTACACACAAAGAGGGAGAATTCCGGCAGCTGGAAATCTGGACCTAAAAAAGCTATGTTAGGCTACCAATTCTGCACAACTCCAAACAAGATGAAACTTCACGGAGAATTTTTATGGATTATTTGAAGAATATTGGAGCAAATAACTACCAGAGGGGGCCCACCAGGTGGGCACAACCCACCTGGGCGCGTCAGGCAGCCCAGACGCGCCCTGGTGGGTTGTGCTCACCCAGGCCCACCTCCGGTGCCCATCTTCTGGTATATAGGTTATTTTGACCTAGAAAAAATAAGGAGAGGACTTTCGGACAAAGCGCTGCTGTCTCGAGGCAGAACTTGGGCAGGAGCACTTTTGCCCTCCGGAGAAGTGATTCTGCTGGGGCAACTTCCCTCCCGGAGGGGGAAATCATCGTCGTCATCATCACCAACAACTATCCCATCTTAGGGAGGGCAATCTCCATCAACATCTTCAACAACACCATCTCATCTCAAACCCTAGTTCATCTCTTGTGTTCAATCTTGTTACCGAACCTATAGATTGGTGCTTGTGGGTGACTAGTAGTGTTGATTACATCTTGTAGTTGATTACTATATTGTTTATTTGGTGGAAGATTATATGTTCAGATCCGATATGCTATTTAATACACCTCTAATCTTGAGCATGATTATCATTTGTGGGTAGTTACTTTAGTTCTTGAGGTCATGGGAGAAATCATGTTGCAAGTAATCATGTGAACTTGATATGTGTTCGATATTTTGATAGTATGTATGTTGTGATTCCCGTAGTGGTGTCATGTGAACATCGACTACATGAAACTTCACCATATTTGGGCCTAAGGGAATGCATTGTGGAGTAGCAATTAGATGATGGGTTGCGAGAGTGACAGAAGCTTAAACCCGAGTTTATGCGCTATTCCGTAAGGGACCGATTGGATCCAAAAGTTTAATGCTATGGTTAGAATTTATTCTTAATACTTTTCTCGTAGTTGCCGATGCTTGCGGGAGGGTTAATCATAAGTCGGAGGTTTGTTCAAGTAAGAACAGCACCTAAGCACCGGTCCACCCACATATCAAATTATCAAAGCAGCGAACACAAATCGAACCAACATGGTGAAAGTGACTAGATGAAATTCCCGTGTGCCCTCAAGAATGCTTTGCTTATTATAAGAGACCGTTTTAGCCTGCCCTTTGCCTCAAAAGGATTGGGATACCTTCCTGCACTTTTGCTACTATTGTCGTTACTTGCTCGTTACAAATTATCTTGCTATCAACTACTCTGCTACTTACAATTTCAGCACTTGCAGACATTACCTTGCTGAAAATCACTTGTCATTTCCTTCTGCTCCTCGTTGGGTTCGACACTCTTACTTATCAAAAAGAGCTACAATTGATCCCCTATACTTGTGGGTCATCAGGTATCCACGCCACAAAGAAAAAATGCACCTCTACCCTCTCACATTCTATTCTAGTAGGCCAGCCGCCCTGTATCTTTGACATGGGCAAACAAAAATTCGATGGCTCTCTTTATCGATCGCGCACCCACACACTTCATCCCTGTTGTCGATTCTATCGATATCTCACGCCGATGATCCCTCCACTCTCCTCGTGGATCGCTCCCTCTATATATGATATATCCATGACTCTATTTCACACACATTGCATATGATACGTTTTTTGTTTGAGATAACATCGACACGTTGCCTCTGTTTCGCACAAACCATCTCTCTCACACCCACCCACGTACATACCTGCACCTAAAGGAGAGGTGCACGCATGTAGCGATCCGACCTCACACGATCAAATCTCCGTGCATAAGTGTCATCCCTGGATCGGTAATGCTGACACACACAGTACTCGAAGGATTTATAACAGAGTGAAATCACACACTTATTACAACTAATGTCTCAAAAGAGAACCTATTACAATAAATATGGCTTAAGGCCATCTAAATACGATAACAGTGGAAGGCTTGGAAGAAAAAGTGAGTCCATCAACTCCAACGGCATAGCTGAGTGCACGACAACGACCTAGCGCACCTTACTCTTCATCTGAAAAGTCTGCAACATGATATGTTGCAGCCCGAAACGGGTCAGCACAAGGAATATGCTGGCAATATAATACAGTAGAGCAATGAACAGGATAAATGCTATCACTACATGCATATATGGCTGGTGGAGGCTCTATGGTTATAATGTTTTGCAAAAAGCCAATTTTCCCCTACATCAAAGGAATATATTTTATTTAACTATAATGGTAGTTGTTAAACATTGAGAAGGTTCCTCCAACTCAATCCCAATTCAGCTGTATTTTAATAACCCAACAAAATTAAATTAGAGTGATGAGATCAACATGATAATCCAAGAACCAGATACTCAAGATGTCCATAACTGGGGACACGGGTCACCATGATTAGTTTGTACACTCTGCAGAGGTTTGCGCACTTTTCCCCACCAGACTCGATCTCCTCCGTTGGATTTCTCGCACTACATGGTGTTTGAGAAACGGATGACTGAGACACAGTCTTTCAGAAGCACTAACTCTTTACTCTGGGTGGACACTTACACCTACTTTCCCCTACATCTGCTAGCCCACCACTGAAAGAGGTCATGCAACATACTCAACTATGCTAGAGCCCATAATAGCTTGTGGCTGCACACGGAAGTTTGTAGCATGAATAATCTTATGATCCCTTTGAGCCTGGGTGGTGAACCACAGGATGATCACACGGGTACTCCGGGATATCCTAGGACAACACTGGATTCTCCAGGTGCCCAGACAACCACTGGGTGCTCCAGGGTGCCTCAACCAATCCACCCAGATGTGTATTTAAGTAGCCACCTTAAGTTAACCATCAATTAACAATCTCACATCTGTCATGGATACACTCAAACCCAATCCACGTCCATGAGCATAGCATGGCAATATAATCATAACGTAGAAGTAACTCCCAAGGGTTTGATAATAAAAGGGCAATAGGTTCTACCTCATCATCTACTTCCCAATACCCACAAGTTAATCACATCCTAATCATGCAGTGGTTCAGGATTGTAACTAATGCATAAAAACTGGGTAATAAAGGGGTATGGTCAATGTGTTACTTGCCTTGCTGACGATCCGCAAAACCTAGAGACTCGTAGTAGCACGCTTCGCACTCCGGGAATTCTATCGCAAACAAACAAAAACCATACATAAGAACTCAAGCATAGATGCAAGGGTAAAACTCAAATAAGAAGATCCAAACTAAAAGTTCAACTGAAGAGCTTCGATTTGCAAAAAGAATCGATCAAAACAGAGCTACAGAACTGAAACTACGATCAAAAGAACTTCGAATACAAATCTGCTTGAAACCAAATTTTAATTTTTCAAAATCATGTTCAAGTTGATTAACCAGAAAGAGGGGCTCGAGACGAAGATTCTGGCGTTGGTTTCTCTGGATTTGGACAGACGGTTAAAAAGTTGCGAGGGTTTGAAGATCAGGGGCTAATCTGCGATAAAAATAATCACAGATAGGTCCCTGGCCGAAAATAAACGGAAAAAGAAAAATCTATCGGACGAACGTCGCTAACAGAGACAAACGAACGAATTCATTCGTTAAAATGAACTAGCGGGTGAACGTTCGCAAATTAGCGAACCGACCGGAAAATAAACCGATAAAACCGATCTATATAAAAAACCGATCTAGATCTAGGGTTTACCGAAATAAACCGACGCGAACCGGCGGCGGCGGATCCGAACGGTGGCGGTTTCCGGCAAGGCGGTGGCTTGGGCCGGCGGGGCTGCGGGCGGCGGCGTTAGCTGCGCGTGCGGCGGCGCGGGCTGCAGCGGCGGCGGCGGTGGTGGGCGGCTGCGGCGGCTCGGGGCTCGGGACGGGCTGGAGAGGGGCGGCGGCGGCACTGCTTATAAAGGCCTCGGGGGGTGCAGTGGCTTGCGCAAGGGGCACGGACGCTGAGGCCGACTCGGGCTCCGGCGGGAGTCCGGCGCTCACACGGCTGCGGGAGGCGGCGGCGCTGGTTGGGCTTGGCCCGGCTCGGCTGGGCCGTTGGCACAGTCGGGCGAAACGTTTTTTTAATAAATTCCTCCGAAGGAAAAAATCCTGAATAAATATTAAAAAAATTCTAAAATGCCAAAAGCAAATTTTCACCGTCTAAATAAAATATTTAGAACAAAGTGAACATTTTTCTGGCCTAATAATGCAATTTTCAAGAATGCATATTTTTCTAATTCAAATAAAATAGCAATAAAATCCAAATGAAAATATTTATTTGATTTTAACAATTTTCCTCCAATATATCTTTTATTTTGGAGAAGTCATTTTATCTCCTCTCTTTTATTTTTGATATTGGAAATATTTGGAGAGAAACATAATTAAAACCAAAATGATCCTCTTTTCAATATTTGAGAAAAATCAAATATGAAAATAAATGGAATCCCCAGCTCTCTCCATGGGTCCTTGAGTTGCTTGGAAATTCTAGGATCAAAACCAAAATGCAAATAAAATATGATATGCATATGATGCCCTATGTATAACATTCCAAATTGAAAATTTGGGATGTTAAAAACCTACCCCCCTTAAGATGAATCTCGCCCTCGAGATTCGGGTTGGCTAGAAAATAGGTGTGGATGGTCCTTCCGTAGATCTTCCTCTTGTTCCCAGGGGGCTTCATCCTCGGTATGGTGGCTGCACTTAACTTTGCAAAACCTGATAACCTTGATGCGTGTAACTCGGCTGGCAAATTCAAGAATCTTGACTGGTTTCTCCTCATAGGTGTAACGCCCCGGATTCGATGCGCCAGGTGTCTTCCAGTTATTTGCTGTCCATGCCATGTCATTTGCTTGCGTGTTGCATTTTTCCATGTCATCATCTGCATTTCATCTGCATGTTTTTCAAAACTTGCATCCGTTCGGGTCCTCCTGGTTCTCTCCGTTGGCCGTTCCGATCCTTTTCACTCTCGCACGCGCCCGTCGCCCCTCTCAGTCTTTGTTTCGTGAGCGGGAGAAAAATGTTCTCGGAATGGGTCGAGATTTGCCGAGTGGCCTTGGTATAGCACCGACAGACCGCCCGTCAAATTTCGTTCCATTTGGAGGTCGTTTGATGCCCCAACGGTTAACCGCGTAGCCCGAAACCTCTCTCTCTTTGCAGCCCAGCACCCCTTGACCACAGCCCACTAGCCCAGCAAAACCCCCTCCATGCTCTCGCTCGTTCGATCACGATCATGTGGGCGAAAACCGCACCTCGTTTGGACACTCCTAGCTCCCTCTACCTATATATATATGTGTGCCCTCCCGAAATTTCGCGGTGCAACCCTAGCCTCCTTCCTCCTCGCGCCACCGGACGAAATCGCCGCCGCCAGACGTGTCCGCCGGACATCTCACTCCGACCAACCAGCAGCCGCCACGTCACCCCGCCGCCGCTCTCCTCCAACCGGCGCCCGCCACGTCACCCCGCGCCTCCTCTCTCTCTCCTCCCCGCCGCCGCGGCCCGCGGAGCCCATCCGGGGCCCGCACGGGGCCGAGCCGCCGCCGCCCTGAGGCGCCTGCCTCCGCGCCCGAGCGCCTCCCGCCGCCCGCCGGCGCCGCCCATCGCCGCCTCCACGGGTCGCCGCGCCGCCGCCTCCCGCGGGCGCCCGAGGAGCCCCGCGCCCGCCGCCTCGCCGACCCCGCGCCTCTCCCTCGCCGGCGCCGCCCCATCCCCGGCCTCTCCTTCCTCCCCCGAGCTCCCTCGGCTCCAACTCCGGCAATCCCCATCCGGCCCGATCTGATCTGACAGTAGAGGTTGACTCTCCCTTCCCCTCGAATTTCTCTAAGTCTGGAAACTATTGCACTCTGTTGCCCTGTTCTCTGCATCATAACTCCATGCATACTACTCCGTTCCGTGCGTGTAATATGTCGAAATTTTCATTGAGAGATGCTCTACATTTCATTCCATTATGCCATCTTCATTTGGGTCTATCTTGATGCCCAAATCATCGTTGCATTTTGTGTGTGCGTCGTATGAGTAGGAGATCTACATGTGATTTGATCTATGCCATGCTATCTTTACAGTGGTGCTTGTCTTGTATTTTTAGGAGCTCTATGGTGACTAGCACAAGCATGCAAAGTAGCCTCCGTGATGTTGCTGATTTCTGTGACTCAGTGATTTCTGCCAAGTCCGAGTCTGTTATATTTTGTTGCCATGTAAACCTGCTGCTACAAGTCATTCTATGCATAATCTGGAGATGTTCACTAAGGATGTTTTGTTATACATGTTATGATGAATCCATCCATGGCCTTTTTTGCATTTATAGACTGCTGTAGCTTGTTGCAAACTTGCTCTCAAATTACTAAATAATGTTGCTGTCAGCCTGTTAACATTAAGTCCAGTTTTTGCCATGTGTTTTGATAGTGATCCATGCACCCTATGAACTTTCTCTTGCAATTCTTAGCTTCATACTTGTGCCATCTTACTTCTGGTTACCTTGTCATGCTATGTATTGCTCCGTGGTGAGTGGTTCAAGCTCACCAACATGCCTACTTATCGTTATTTCTGCCATGCTCTGTTTTTCTTCCAAGTCTGAATCTGTCATATAACTTGCTATGTTTACATGGGTGCCATCTTATCTTCTGTGCCTTTTTGGCTAATGTTCAGTAAGGGACTTTTGATCTATGCTTTGAGTAGTATCATGCCATGCCTTTGTTTGCTCTGATCTGTTCCTGTAGCATGTTGTTTCATAGCTCTAAACATTGCAACCTGATATTATTTCTGTCATATCCAGAGATTTCTGCCAAGTCTGTGATCTATTATTATTTTGCGATCTTGTCATGTCCTTTTGAGCATGTTCTAGTGATTTATGGAGATAGCTCAGTGTTCATGTTTTGTCATGGTTTACCTGTACATCATGTCCATGCCTTTTGTTTTCATGGTGAGTTGCTGTAGCATATTGTTTTGATGCTTGCTAAATGCCTAGTTGCTGTTTTGGACAGATTGTTGCTATGTCTTGTTTAGAGTGTATGTGTTGCATCGTTGCTCCGTTTTGAGCATGCTCTATATGGAACTTGCTTAGAATTGCATGTAGTTTCATGTTACCTTGTTGCATCCTTGTTTTGAGTCTGTTTGCTTGATGTTTGAATGCATTTTGCATCAATGCCATGTTTACTTGTTTTGCTCATATCTTCTAGGCCGTAGCTCCGAATCTAATGAACTTTATATGTAACTTGACTAGAATTTCGTGTAGATCATCTTGGTGCATATTAACTTGCTGTTTAACAACTTGAACATAAGGTTAATTCAGTTCTGGACCAATTTCGAAATTTGCATATGAGGACTTACCGGATTTGTTATATCCTGTTTCCGGCCTCATTTAAACTTGCTTTGATGTGTTGTTCTTGTATGCATCATCTCTTGCCATGAGTAGCTTCATGTAACCTTGTCATGCATCATACTTGGTTGAGCATCATGCCTTGTTCATGTGTGGTGTGTTTACCATGTTGTGTGCTTCTTCTCGATAGTTCCCATGTCGTTGCGATCGTGAGGATTCATTCGTCTTCGTGGCTTCATCTTCTTCATGGACTCGTTCTTCTTCCTAGCGGGATTTCAGGCAAGATGACCGTCACCTTGGATCTCATTACTATCATTGCTATGCTAGTTGCTTCGTTCTGTCGCTATGCTGCGCTACCTATCACTTGCTCTTCAAGCCTCCCAAATTGCCATGAACCTCTAACCTTTGTCACCCTTCCTAGCAAACCGTTGTTTGGCTATGTTACCGCTTTGCTCAGCCCCTCTTATAGTGTTGCTAGTTGCAGGTGAAGATGAAGATTGCTCCATGTGGGATTATGTTTATGTTGGGATATCACAATATCTCTTATATTCTTAATGCATCTATATACTTGGTAAAGGGTGGAAGGCCCGGCCTTATGCCTGGTGTTTTGTTCCAATCTTGCCGCCCTAGTTTCCGTCATACCGGTGTTATGTTCCTTGATTTTGCCTCCCTTACGCGGTTGGGTGATTTATGGGACCCCCTTGACAGTTCGCTTTGAATAAAACTCCTCCAGCAAGGCCCAACCTTGGTTTTACTTTTGCCTCACCTAGCCTTTTTCCCTTGGGAGTCGCGCTCTTGAGGGTCATCTTTATTTACCCCCCCCCCCGGGCCAGTGCTCCTCCGAGTGTTGGTCCAAACTAGAGCCCTTTGCAGCGCCACCTCGGGGAAACTTGAGGGCTGGTTTTAGTTGTATGGACTGCTCATCCGGTGTGCCCTGAGAACGAGATATGTGCAGCTCCTATCGGGATTTGTCGGCACATTCGGGCGGCTTTGCTGGACTTGTTTTACCATTGTCGAAATGTCTTGTAACCGGGATTCTGAGACTGATCGGGTCTTCCCGGGAGAAGGAATATCCTTCGTTGACTGTGAGAGCTTATAATGGGTTAAGTTGGGACACCCCTGCAGGGTATAAACTTTCGAGAGCCGTGCCCGCGGTTATGTGGCAGATGGGAATTTGTTAATGTCCGGTTGTAGAGAACTTGACACTTGACCTTAATTAAAACGCATCAACCGCGTGTGTAGCCGTGATGGTCTCTTCTCGGCGGAGTCCGGGAAGTGAACACGGTTTCTGGGTTATGTTTGGCGTAAGTAGGAGTTCAGGATCACTTCTTGATCATTACTAGTTGACGACCATTCCGTTGCTTCTCTTCTTGCTCTTATTTGCGTATGTTAGCCACCATACATGCTTAGTCGCTGCTACAACCTCACCACTTATCCTGTTCCATACCCATTAAGCTTTGCTAGTCTTGATACCCATGGTAATGGGATTGCTGAGTCCTCGTGGCTCACATATTACTACAACACCAGTTGCAGGTACAGGTTTGCGATGATCATGACGTGAGAGCGATGTTGTTTGTTTTGGAGTTCTTCTTCTGCTTCTTCTTCGATCAGGGGATAGGTTCCAGGTCGGCAGCCTGGGCTAGCAGGGTGGATGTCGTTTGAGTTTCTGTTTATGTTTCATCCGTAGCTAGATGTTGATCTTATGTATGATGTTTTGATGTATTCTTGCAGCTTGTGTATGCCTTGTATGTATCCCCATCTATTATGTAATGTTGATGTAATGATATCCACCTTGCATAAGCGTCTTCAAGATGCGCTTCTATCCTTGGTGGGACCTTCGAGTTCCTTTAGTATAGGGTCGCATCTTGGGCGTGACAGTAGGTCAGATCACTATCCAACTGAATTGCTTCCAGGGGCACTGTATCTCTTAGAGGAATATCGGCCATCTCAGCATGGCACTTGTTCAACTGGGAAACGTGAAACACATCATGAACTCCTGACAGCCCTTCGGGTAACTCCAACTTGTAGGCCACTTCTCCCATATGTTCCAAAACTCGGTATGGTCCTACAAATCTCGGGGCTAACTTTCCCTTAACTCCAAAACGTTTAACTCCTCGCAGAGGCGACACACGAAGATATGCTCTGTCTCCGATTTCGTAGACTACCTCCTTGCGTTTTGAGTCCGCATAACTCTTCTGCCTGGACTGAGCTACCTTCAGTCTATCTCGAATCAACTTAACCTTCTCCTCGGACTCTTTAATCAAATTAGGTCCAAACAACTGACGGTCTGCAACTTCATCCCACATATACGGTGTCCTACACCTACTTCCATACAAAGCTTCGAAAGGTGCCATCTTCAAACTGGCCTGGTAGCTGTTGTTGTACGAGAACTTCGCATAAGGCAAATTATCATCCCAACTAGATCCATAATCTAGCGCACAAGCTCTCAACATATCCTCCAGAATCTGATTGACACTCTCGGTCTGCCCATCTGTCTGCGGATGAAAGGCCGTACTAAACTCTATCCTGGTACCCAAAGTCGGGTGCAACTGGTGCCAAAACTTTGAAGTAAACTGTGTTCCACTATCTGATACGATGGTCCTCGGAACTCCATGCAGACATACGATCCTGGTTATATATATCTTGGCCAACTTTGCACTTGTATAGGTGGTTTTTTACTGGGATAAATTGAGCCACTTTGGTCAAGTGATCCACTACTACCCAAATAGAATCATATCCCGATCGGGTCCTGGGTAATCCAGTGATAAAGTCCATGCCAAGCTTGTCCCACTTCCATTCGGGTATCGGCATAGGCTGCAGTAATCCTGCTGGCTTCTGATGTTCTGCCTTCACTCTCTGACATACATCACATGCAGCTGCATACTCGGCTATATCCTTCTTCATACCAGTTCACCAGAAATGCTCCTTCAAATCCAAATACATCTTGGTGTTTCCGGGGTGTATCGAGTATGGCAAGTCATCAGCTTCCTGAAGTATTAACTTCCTGATCTCTTCATTATTGGGTACATAAACACGGTCCTCAAACCACAAGGTGTCGTGCTCATCTTCACGAAAACCTTTGGCTTTTCCTTTGCTCATTCTCTCCTTTATCTCGGAAATCTCTTTGTCATCCTTCTGAGCTTCTCGAATCTTTTCCAATAATGTCGACTGAACCTCCATTGCGGGGACAAAACCTCTAGGGACTATCTCCAAACGTAGATCCCTGAGATCTTCGGCTAACTCCTTTGGTAATCCCCCGCTTATGAGGGTATTGGCATAACTCTTCCGGCTCAAAGCGTCTGCTACGACATTGGCCTTGCCTGGATGATAGTGCAACTTCATATCATAATCATTTATAAGCTCCAACCATATCCTTTGCCTGAGATTCAGCTCCTTCTGTGTTAAAATGTACTTCAAACTCTTATGATCCGTGTACACATCACAACGATTTCCAATAAGAAAATGTCTCCAGGTCTTGAGCGCATGCACTACATCTGCTAACTCCAAATCATGCGTGGCATAATTCAACTCATGTGGTCGAAGTTGTCGTGAGGCATACAAAACAACTCTTCCGTCTTGCATAAGTACTCCTCCAAGTCCTAAGCGAGAAGCGTCGCAGTACACTTGGAAATCCTTGCATATATCCGGCAGAATCAGCACTGGGGTTGTAACCAAACGTTTCTTCAGCTCCTGGAAACTTGCCTCACATTCATCTGTCCATTTGAACTTGGTGTCTTTCTTCAACAACTCTGTCATAGGCTTCACAATCTTGGAAAAATTCTCAATGAATCTCCGGTAATATCCCGCGAGTCCAAGAAAACTGCAGATCTCTCCAACTGAGGTGGGTGCCAACCATTCAGTGACTGACTGGACCTTGGTGGGGTCTACTACTATACCTTCTCCTGATATAACATGTCCAAGAAATCCAACTTCCTTCAACAAAAACTCACATTTGCTGAGCTTGGCATACAACTGATGTTCCCTGAGCTTCTCGAGAACTAGACGCAAATGCTCCTTGTGTTCCTCTTCATTCTTCGAGTATACCAACATATCATCAATGAACACCACGACAAACTTGTCCAAGAACTCCATGAACACCTTATTCATCATACTCATGAAATAGGGAGGGGCATTAGTCAATCCAAACGACATAACCGTATACTCATATAGCCCGTACCTTGTGGTGAAGGCTGTCTTAGGTATATCCTGTTCTCGGATCTTCAGCTGGTGGTATCTTGATTGCAGATCGATCTTGGAGAATACGTTAGCTCCTTGCAGCTAGTCAAACAAATCATTGATCATCGGCAGTGGGTACTTGTTCTTGATCGTCACTTCATTCAACGCACGATAATCAACAACCATTCTCAAGGATCCATCCTTCTTCTCAACCAAGAGCACTGGGGCTCCCCATGGTGACGAACTTCGTCGTATGTAACCTTTCTCCAATAACTCCTTAATCTGCTTCTTAATTTCCTCCAGATCATTTGCGGGCATCCGATATGGTCTCTTTGATATAGGTCCGGTGCCTGGCAACAGCTCTATCAAAAATCAATGTCTCGATCCGGTGGCATGCCTGGCAACTCTTCTGGAAATACATCTGGGTAATCCTTCACTACTGGAACTTCCTCCTGAACAACTCCTGAGAGGGAATTTACTTGGGTTCTCCTTGGCGCATGTCTGGATACATACTTAATCCTTTTTCCCTCCGGGGTGGTGAGCAGAATTGACTTACTGGCGCAATCGATGTTGCCCCATACATCGATAGCCAATCCATTCCTAGTATCACATCCAATCCTCGTGACTCCAAAATTATTAAGTCTGAGGGGAATACGTAACTACCTATGGTCAATGGCATCTAAAAACATCCTTGGCTTGCCATATACTCTGCTACTGGCGAGCTTACTAACATAGGTGTCCTAAGAACTTTGGTGGGCAACTTATACTTATCCACAAATCCCCTTGAAATGTATGAATGTGATGCACCAGTATCAAAAAGAACGATTGCAGTAAATGACTTAACCAAAAACTTACCTATAACTGCATCTGGCTGCTCTTCAACCTCCTCCACGTTAACGTGGTTCACTTGTCCCCTGTTGAAAGGGTTGGTTTCTTCCCAGAGCTTCCATTGCCGTTACCATTCTTTGCTTCAGAACACTTGGTGGCGTAGTGTCTAGTCTTCCCGCACTTGAAACAAGTAATGTGACTTAGATCCTTCTTGGCGGGTGTGGCTGGGTTAGAGCGGTTCTGATTGATGCATGCTCCATTCCCATTTCCATTCTTGGGGCCACTGTGGTTATGTGAACTTCCTCCATTGTGGGTATGGCCTCCATGGTTATGAGTATATCCTCCCGAGTTCGGGGTAAAACGAGGCTTCTGCTGAGCTCCTGAATTGTACTTCCCTTGTCCATACTTCCTTTTGCGGCTCTCAATCTGCTGTTGCTGCTTCCCTTCAATCATAAGAGCCTTGTCTACCAACTCCTGGTAGTTGTTAAATGTTGCCACCATTAACTGCATACTCATCTCATCATTCAGCCCTTCCATAAACTTCTCCTGCTTAGCGGCATCTGTGGATACATCATATGGGGCATAGTGGGCTAACTTACTAAACTCATCCACGTACTGCCCCATAGTACGGTTTCCCTGGCGTAAGTTGCGAAACTCACGCTTCTTCATGCTCATAGCTCCAGTTGAGACATGTGCAGTGCGGAATACTTGCTGGAACTGCTCCCAAGTGACATTGGCTATGGGGAAAGTGGTTGTGTAATTCTCCCACCATGAGGCTGTGGGTCCATCCAATTGATGTGCGGCAAAACGCACCTTCTTAGCATCTATGCAACCTGCGGTGGTCAACTCCCTTCCAATCCTGCGTAGCCAGTCATCGGCAACTATTGGCTTGGTGCTATTGGAAAACACCGGCGGCTGTAACCTCAGAAAACGGGCTAAGTTGTCAACAGGAGGTGGTGGCGGTGGGTTGTTGTTGTTGCCTTGGTTCTAGACTAGTAGCTGCATCAGGGCATTCTGCTGTTGGATCAACTAAGTGAGCTCCGGTGGGAAGACAAATCCGGGGTCACGTCTCGGAGGCATCTGATGGGTTTAGAGGGGAGAGATTAGAATAGAATGAGGTCTAATGAGAAAACACTACCCATTTGCACATAAGACAAACACATTCATATCACACCAATTAATTCAAACAAGGGCATACAATCGATCTAACTATCGTTACAGTGCTCGGACTACTACTATATACATGGGGGAATACTACTGATAATATGGTGGTTGACTAGAAATTTTGATCGGTGGAAGACTCCATGATATCCGCTCCAGCTTCGTCTTCATAATCATCATCATTGCTGTCAGGGTCGGAGTCGGTGTCGTCGATGATGATATAGTCTTCCGAATGGACGTCACCGGGGTGGTCGTCATCTCCTCCTGGCGCGGGGTCTCCCATGAATACTCCTAGCTTCCTCGTCAGGTCGTCATTCTTCTCCACTAGTATTGCGATTTCCTCCTCGTATCCGTCGCATGTAGACTTGAGTTCCTCTTCTAGCTCCATGTTCCTGGTCATCACCTTCTTCAGATTTATCATGCTTGCACACATTTGGTTCTCCTGGCGACGAATATGCTGGTTTAACTCCTGGATGAAAGCTGCAATGGACCTATCCCTCCTGGTGCTGATCATCTCCCATTGCTCATCTCGGCGCCCACATATCTGGTAGATGGTGTCCTTAAGATCCTTGTGATAAACTTCGTCGATGCGTCCCATGGCGATGTGGGTTGCCATGCTCTTTCCTAGACACCAGGTTGGTGCATCAAAGGAAAACTCTATGGGTTTAGTAACTGGCGTGAATGTCCTTCCTGGAACTTGAACTCGAAACATCCAACGCTCCTCTTCTGGTAAAGTGGCGGTGTAGGTCCCGGTGAAGCTTGGTATTCCGATGTTCAGGTACCTAGTGACTTCCTTCAAGTGGCGTCCAAAAGGTGTATCTTCATCCGGTTGTGCAAACTTGTTCCTTGAGTCCGCCATCCTATAGAGTGGAAAATGGAGAGGATTCAGAAATGAGTAGAGAAGAGTGACCTATGGCTCATCTCAGTGGTCGTGTCCTACAATCAGCGTGTGCTCTGATACCATCTTGTAGCGATCCGACCTCAAACGGTCAAATCTCTATGCATAAGTGTCATCCCTAGATCGGTAATGCTGACACACACAGTACTCGAAGGATTTATAACAGAGTGCAATCACACACTTATTACATCAAATGTCTCAAAAGAGAACTTATTACAATAAATATGGCTTAAGGCCATGTAAATACGATAAAAGTAGAAGGCTTGGAAGATAAAGTGAGTCCATCAACTCCAACGGCATAGCTGAGTGCATGACAATGACCTAGTGCACCTTACTCTTCGTCTGAAAAAGTTCGCAACATGATATGTTGCAGCCCGAAACGGGTCAGCACATGGAATATGCTGGCAATATAACATAGTAGAGCAATGAACAGGATAAATGCTATCACTACATGCATATATGGCTGGTGGAGGCTCTATGATTATAATGATTTGCGAAAAGCCAATTTTTCCCTACATCAAAGGAATATATTTTATTTAACTATCATGGTAGTTGTTAAACATTGAGAAGGTTCCTCCAACTCAATCCCAATTAAGCAGTATTTTAATAACCCAACAAAATTAAATTAGAGTGATGAGATCAACATGATAATCCAAGAACCAGATACTCAAGATGTCCATAACCGGGGACACGGCTAACCATGATTAGTTTGTACACTCTGCAAAGGTTTGCGCACTTTTCCCCACAAGACTCGATCTCCTCCATTGGATTTCTCACACTACATGGTGTTTGAGAAACGGATGACCGAGACACAGTCTTTCAGAAGCACTAACTCTTTACTCTGGGTGGACAGTTACACCTACTTTCCCCTACATCTGCTAGCCCACCACTGAAAGAGGTCATGCAACATACTCAACTATGCTAGAGCCCATAATAGCTTGTGGCTGCACACGGAAGTTTGTAGCATGAATAATCTTATGATCCCTTTGAGCCTGGGTGGCGAACCATAGGATGATCACACGGGTACTCCGGGATATCCTTGGACAACACTGGATTCTCCAGGTGCCCAGACAACCACTGGGTGCTCCAGGGTGCCTCAACCAATCCACCCAGATGTGTATTTAAGTAGCCACCTTAAGTTAACCATTAATTAACAATCTCACATCTATCATGGATACACTCAAACCCAATCCACGTCTATGAGCATAGCATGGCAATATAAGCATAACGTAGAAGTAACTCCCAAGGGTTTGATAATAAAAGGGCAATAGGTTCTACCTCATCATCTACTTCCCAATACCCACAAGTTAATCACATCCTAATCATGAAGTGGTTGAGGATTGTAACTAATGCATAAAAACTTTGTAATAAAGGGGTATGATCAATGTGTTACTTGCCTTGCTGACGATCCGCAAAACCTAGAGACTCGTAGTAGCACGCTTCGCACTCCGGGAATTCTATCGCAAACAAACAAACAATAGCATACATAAGCACTCAAGCATAGATGCAAGGTTAAAACTCAAATAAGAAGATCCATACTGAAAGTTCAACTAAAGAGCTTCGATTTGCAAAAAGAATCGATCAAAATGGAGCTACGGAACTGAAACTACGATCAAAAGAACTTCGAATACAAATCTTCTTGAAACCAAATTTTAATTTGTCAAAATCATGTTCAAGTTGATTAACCAGAAAGAGGGGCTCGAGATGAAGATTTTGGCGTTGGTTTCTCTGGATTTGGACGAACGGTTAAAGACTTGCGAGTGTTTGAAGATCAGGGGCTAATCTGCGATAAAAATAATCGCGGATAGGTCCCTAGCCGAAAAAAGGGAAAAAGAAAAATCTATCGGACGAACGTCCGCTAACAGAGACAAATGAATGAATTCGTTCGTTAAAACGAATTAACGGGTGAACGTTTGCAAATTAGTCGGGCGAAACGTTTTTTTAAATAAATTCCGCCGAAGGAAAAAAATCCTAAATAAATATAAAAAAATCTAAAATGCAACATTTTTTCACCGTCTAAATAAAATATTTAGAACAATGTGAACATTTTTCTGGCCTAATAAAGCAATTTTGAAAAATGCATATTTTTCTAATTCAAATAAAATAGCAATAAAATCCAATTAAAAATATTTATTTGATTTTAACATTTTTCCTCCAATATATCTTTTATTTTGGAGAAGTCATTTTATCTCCTCTCTTTTATTTTTGATATTGGAAATATTTCAGAGAGAAAAATAATTATGATCCTCTTTTTAATATTTGAGAAAAATTCAAATATGAAAATAAATGAAATCCCCAACTCTCTCCGTGGGTCCTTGAGTTGCTTAGAATTTCTAGGATCAAAACCGAAATGCAAATAAAATATGATATGCATTTGATGCCCTATGTATAACATTCCCAATTGAAAATTTGGGATGTTACAACGCACGACGCACATTCTCACGTCTCATTCCCGGCCACACCCGCGCGGGTACATGGTGGAGTTCATTTCTGTACGAAAAGGCAGCACACGTGATAATTTTACTTGTGTAGTGGTTGTTTACTCGAAGGAGGGTCGTGTACCACACGTAGGCGGAACAAAGTTCGACTTGACGTGTTAGTATTAAATAAAGTTATATTCCTCAATGGGACGTACAGAATATAAAACGATTGTCATCGGGAAAAAAGAAAAATCCGCTCCACTATATACAATGGAGCCTGCCTGCCGGGGTTTGTCTCTCGTCACACTATCTCACACAAGGCGGTGGTGGCCTCTCTCTCTCTCACCGTTGGTCACTGATTTGACCGCATCCCGTCCGCCGGCGGAAAGGGAGGATGTGCATCGTTTCTCTGTTCGATGACGTTGAGGCAGCACGTCCCGATCTGTGGTACCCGCTGTTCTCTCTGACCAAGCTACGTGCGGTAGGGTCTTCACCACTTGCTCGATGTCGCCGTATGGGCAGATTTCGACCGCTGGCGCCCATCTAGTTACATCCCGACGACCCTCAGGTACAGCTTCCTCTGGCCTTGCTCCACTGCCCATCTTCCCACGTTGCTGCATGTGGAAAATCTTGCATATGGATCTTCTTTAGTTGTTTGCTTAAAACGTATCTCGGCCAGCATACTTTCCATCTTGCAATCTCGTCCTCAAACCATTTTTGATAAACCACCATGCTGCTATCTTTCCCTTATTACATGGAATATGCTCTTTTTTGTCGGTGTATGTGTCTTCAACTTGTGTTATTGGGCACTAATTGTTTCCTTTCTACCTCCTTTTGCAAACAGGGCTATCCATTTCACCTTGTTGCTATTGCGACCTTTTGGTGAACTACACAAATCACTTTTTTCTTAAGAGTGTTTTGTGCAGTTCCGTCAAAATGTCACACGGGCAACATTTTTACATTTTTGTGGGACTGTAGAATGGGAGATTGGTTTTGCTATCCTCCTCATCCAACTTCGTGCCTAATCTTCTCCAACAAGTAGTTAGTCCTAAAGAGAGATCGCAGAGGTGATCGACTTCTATTTGTGTGTGTTATGTTTCACCATCGAGTTCCACTATTATTGTAATCACACTTACTAAATATCTTTACAAACAGGGATGATCAGCTCGATTTTACTGGAGCTGCACAAAATGATCGGATTGTGATGTCCCCCATACACCTCTTTTTTGGCTACAGAGCTGGGTGAAACTAGCTGCCAACCAATGAACACTGTGCCCAGGAAATGGAGCCATGCCTACGAACAACATCGATCAATTATTATTTTTTCTTTATTTGTACACCTTCTCACAACTTTGTCTTCAGTTGTGATGTGAATATTGGCGGCGATCTGCGAACCATTGAGATGCATTAGCAGCCATGGTAGTTTCATTTGTATTTGATGGAATGTGGTAACGAGACAATCTTGAGGCAAGAGGACACATGAATCCTAAGTTGAAACCTTTTTTTCCTGTGGGAACCAAAGTTGAAACCTTCATAGAATCACGGTACAATTTCATTATGCTGGAAAATTATGCGTACATATAAACAAATCCTGAAGGATTGATAGCAATGCCAGAAACAATTCAACTTCGTTTCACCGGCATGTGGGACATCCTTCATCCGGCTCCACCTGCCATGCAGCAATATTGAGTGCACAACTGCAGGGAAAGATTCACCCTAGTCGTTGCGCCGCAGTAATAATGACTAGTGAGCAGTCAAATCATAGAGCCCCACCTTCGCCACAGTAAGTTGCTCGGAAAAAGCAACCATCATTTCTCTCTTTGTTGAATCCGCTGGTACTCCAATATTCCTAGTGTAATAAGTTGCTCGAGCGAAGCAACCATCACTTCACCTTTCCCACAGTAAGTACTACCTCCTCTTTTTTTCTAGAAACAACCACACGCGAATATTGGGCGGTAGCAGCACAGCAACTGAATCAAAATCGAAACCAACCAATGAACTACTACTAATGGTGAGCGTTTTCTAGTATCATCTACTCCGTCTGTCCATGTATATAGGGCTTACACTACTGCAGGATGCTGCTAACGCGACACTACGATCAGAGACCCTTCGACGAAACTGTGTGCGATGCAATACTCGCAAACGGTGGTGTAAAAAAACTGTCAAAAAAGGTGCAAAATGTTTGCGATGGAGGATGCATCAAACACATTTCAGATTTTAGATGCGTGTGCGATGCAGGGCATATGGTTCAGTTCAATTAACTGATTGCGATGAGGAGGAACAAAAGAAACGGGCAGCCAGATGGAGGTGTGTGCGCTATACAGCATACGGTTCACTCGGATGAACTGTTTGTGATTAGGCAACACAAAAGAAACGGTCAGCCAGATCAAGGTGTGTGTGATATACGGCATGCAGTTCACTCGGATGAACTGTTTGTGTTGAGACAAGAGAACAGAAACGGTTCAATATAACAAGATGTGTGTGATACGCGACAAACAGGTCTGTAATCAGAAATGTGTGCGAAGACCGATAATAACACATACGGTTGTTGCTAATAAGACGTGTGTGTTGTGCGATGGGATTCCATACAGAACAACAACATTATATACACACTTATAAGGACATGGTTGCATAACCAAATTAAACATCCACTTACATAGGTGGCTACTACAACCATGGCATTTGCACACACCAAAGTAAACTATTACATGCATAATTACATAGGTGGCTACTACACACATGACATTTCCACACACCAATAAAGTAAACTATATATTACATGCATGATTAACTAGCATAAACGATCATCTCATCATCATCTACTTCTTGTGATGCTTGCTCTGCTTGTGGCTCGATCCGGGCTCGTCGATTTGGGTAACGATGCACTTCCTCATGTCAACGATCTGCCTGTGCATCTCGTAGCATGTGTACACGCTCTTGGCTGCGAACCTGAGGTGAGGTTCATCCAGTTGCCCCATCCAGGCCCTGTGCCAGGATAGGGGACTTGTTCTCTAGGCATCCTGCTTCATCTTTTCGTAGTAGGGGTCGATGCTGGCCGACGAGAGTTCGACCAGGGAGTCCTTCTTCGTGCTGCCCCAGACCCTGTAGTGGTCATGGATTTCGACAAAGTTCTTGTAGGCCATGCCCGTAACACTAAGCGCATTAACATCGTCTTTGGTTTCCACCGTGGCGAACTTGTAGTCAGTGCTATCGACTAACCTGTTGAAATGGTCGCAAGGCTCTATGGCCATGCAGTAGTGGTAGATGAGGACATGATGGCGCACGCACAACTGGGCGACGACAACCTTCTGATCTATGCCAGGACGACCGGCGGTGTACTGGAGGTCGATGCCGACCACCTTGTACTTGTCTCGAGCAAGCAACTGCTGAACGCTGTTGATGTAGTCGTCCACCACGGCCGGGTCGATGGTGTACACCACCAAGAGATCCTTCTTCCTCCCGTGGGTCTCCACTCTATGCTCGCTGAACTCCATTGGAGCGCCACTAGACATCCCCTCTCTACGTGTCGTCGTGGGTGTGCTTGTTCTGTTGTGGGGCGCGATCGAACGGTTGAAGAGACTAAGGTTATAATGGCCGCGGGAATTATAGGGGAAGCCAGACGACTAGGAATATCGGCAGGCCCTGATGGCACTTCTAATTTGCAGCGTGTAACTCCATCATGCCGCACGTAATTGCATCGCGTGGCAACGCGCGTGGTGCAATCGCATGCATATGGGGCCCCCGACATGATCGTGCACACACCCAACCGCTGGAAGAGCACACGCGGAGGGACGAAGGCAGAGCGCTCCGTAGTCGCCTCAACAGTGAGCAACCATATATATATATATATGCATATAGCAGTTGAACACGCCAGGAAAAGCTGCACAAGCCGAGCGCGCTGACGGACGCGAGCAGAGCTCGCCAACGGACGCGAGAAGAGCGCGCCACGGCGCCTAATGGCAAGCACAACGCGCTGCGGCGCCTAACGGCGGGATAGACCTTCATTCAAGCCAATCAACATGTGTTCAAAAATCAAAAATTATCAAAAAGTAATGAGATAGACACTGGCAGCACAACTTATAAATTGAGGATGGAGTACTCACTGGTGCGCATCGGTCCTAAACAAACGGTTCTTTACCCCTTTCCGCGACGGCATTTGGAACCGTCGCCAAGTGAGTTTGGGCGATAGGGGGGTTCTTCCCACACGACCCAGAAACCGTCGAGGATATGCCCTCCTGGCACACACGTTCGGCAAAATGAGGTCGTGTGTGACTGGCGAGCGCTCAAATACGGAAATACGTACATTAGAGCTAAAAATACAATTATACGGCAAAATTGTTTCTGGTCGCAAGTACATCCCACACAGTCAATCCCCGCTAAACGTTTTCGTTCGTATGAACATCGCACACAGTCGCTACAAGGAAAACGTTTGCGCAAGGTGGCGTAACGCAAACAGTTTTGAAGAGAATGTCGTGTGTGATTGTTCATTGATCCAACACGGTTTATTCCTAGAAACTGTGTGTGTTGCCTTAGGTCATCGCCCACGGTGTTTTCTCATTAACCGTTTGCAATAGGAAAACCCAATTAGTAAGCTAATTGGCCAATTAGCGGGCTAATTGGCCTATTATTAATAATCCATTTACTAATCTAATTGACATTCATATTAAGCACATAATATATTCCATTTCCATATTAAGGAAGCAGGATTTCATAATTGAAATACATCGTAGTACAACATGATATAGCTTCAGCACTCAGCTACCCCATTACACAACTGCACCAACAGCAAGTTTCACATCCAACATCTAGAACCTTTCGAAATTAGCATCATAGACGGTACATAGAGAGATGCATCTCATCTGGAAAACTTCTGAAGCAGAAGGCGAATATTGAGCCTTCATTCATGTTGAAGGTCTTTGCAACTTTAGGCCAGTGCCTGTGGATGATTGACCGTCCATCCTTCGACCTCTTCAGGAACACTTCAATATTGAACCGTGGGTGTTGTATGAAAACTTTCCTCGCCTCCTGACCACAGGGGTGGCTTGAGAGGTAATCATCAGTGAACCCTAAAAACAAGGGTGTGCATAAATATCTTCTCTATATTGGAAACGAGGCAAAGGAATAAAAAAAGGCAAGGTATAATAGTTAGTACCATCTTGTAAACCTCAGTGCTTCCCATTGTTTCCTTGCAACACATATAAGGTAGTTAGTCATCAGGTTAAGTAAGGGTTCACATGCTATCAGTAAAATATGTTGATGAAAAATAAGCACATTGCAGATTCATCAGATTAATTCAAGCCACATGGAAAACCCATTTATCCAAACCAAGCATGATTAAGAACTAGGAAATATAGCACTTGTATATGTTTCTCATGTATTAAGTGCAGCAAAATTGGATTTATTCCTCACATGGTATACAATAACAGAATGCAGCCATAGCAATTGAACATCACATTGCAGAATTGAACCAAGCAGTTAACTAAACACCACAACAAATGAACCAAACGTTAACTAAGCACCACATTGCACAATATAACATACTCCTAATAGAAGATCAGACAATTAACCAAACCAAGCATGCTTAACAACTTGGAAATATAGCAATTGTATTTGTTTCTCATGTATTTAGTACATCCAAATTCGATTTATTCCTCACATGGTATACAATAAGAGAATGCAGCCACAGCAATTGAACATCGCATTGCAGAATTGAACCAAGCAGTTAACTAAACACCACAACAAGTGAACCAAGCCACAACAAATGAACCAAGCAGTTAACTAAACACCAATTGAACAATATAACATACTCCTAATAGAAGATCAGACAGTTAACCAAACCCAGCATGCTTAACAACTTGGAAATATTGCACCCTGAAGAATTGAACATCACATTTGCAGAATTGAACCAAGCAGTTAATTGAACACCACAGTGCAAGACATATAGAACATATACACTATAGCAGAAGATTGCATGATGAAAGTAGATAGCACAATTCACTAGAATTTGTTAAGGAAAGGCAGTAGCTAGAAAACTGAACATGGGTCCTTATAGTGAGCTAATAAGACAAGCTACTCCTCATTGTCGGAGATATCAATGACGATTGGCTCCTTGGACATGGAAGAGGGCGAGGCCTCCGCATCGTGGGTGTCCTCGTTGTAGTGGTGAGTTGCCTGAGCCGCTCCGGGCACCAACCTGCTGGCTCTCGAGATGAGGTAAGCACATGCACGCTGAGAAAACACCTCGTAGTCTTCGTCGAAGGCACCGACGGTGGCCTCGAGAAAACGCCACGAACTGTCATTTAAAGTAACCAACCGCGTCGCGGCATCGCTGCACGAGGCGTCAACGGTGGCCTCGACGGTGAGGTGCTCCTCCAAGATCTGGGGGTCTGCACGAATGGCAGCAATCATGACCTCATCCGCGCGTTCGGCCACGATTTGCTTCTCACACGGTTGGCTATAATAAACTGTCTGGGATCTACTTGATTTTTGGTCTTGATTTGAATTACATAATGGGGTAACAACGACCATGGACGGTGTTTGAATTGCTAGGCCTTTTATCTACAGTGATCATAAAAGAATTGGAATTATTCAGGGTTCGTTTGGACATTTTTATGCATTAAGTGATTTTTCAATGCATTTACGTGCATAATTCAAATTTGAACTACATGCACATGCTCCAGTGCATATATATTCGTTGAAAAATCAAATATTTGTCCTTGGGTGCATGCTTAAGTCCCATGCAAGAAATGGGAATGAATGAACAACCTGCCACCGTCACTCGGCCGCAAACATTGAGATACCTGGTTTTTAAATTCTAGTAAAACCAAAGCTCGTCTGAAATTCATGAAACTTGGCATGCTATCATGGAGAGACATCAACATGGCGTGGTAAAGTTTTTGTCCCATTTGGGGAAGGTTTGGGTATATGCTTCTCACAAACCAGAGCTTCACACAACAAGCATGATGGTTTCGGTAGGGAATGCCCCAACTTTGGGGACGAAACGATATCCATTGCCTCTAATTGCTTTCAAATTTTTTCTCGTGTCAACATAGACAACAGGAGTGTTGTATTATTTTTGTGATTTTTCGGGGTTTGTTTGGACATTTTTATGCATTAAGTGAGTTTTCAATGCATTTATGTGCATAATTCAAATTTGAACTACATGGACATGCTCCGGTGCATATAAATTGGTTGAAAAATCAAATCTTCGGTCCTTGGGTGCATGCTTAGGTCCCATGCAAGAAATGGGAATTAATGTCAAGCACCCTGCCACCGTCACTCGGCCGCAAACATTGAGATACCTAGTTTTTAAATTCTAGTAAATCCAAAACTCGTCTGAAATTCATGAAACTTGGCATGCTATCATGGAGCGGCATCAACATGGCGTGGTAAGTTTTTGTTCCATTTGGGGCAGGTTTGGGTATATGCTTCTCACAACAAGCATAATGGTTTCGGTAGGGAACGCCCCAACTTTGGGGACGAAACGATATCCATTGCCTCTAATTGCTTTCAAAAAATTTCTTGTGTCAACATAGAACAACAGGACTGTTCTGTTATTGTTTGTGATTTTCGGGGTTCGTTTGGACATTTTTATGCATTAAGTGAGTTTTCAATGCATTTATGTGCATAATTCAAATTTGAACTACATGCACATGCTCCGATGAATATAAATTGGTTGAAAAATCAAATATTTATCCTCGGGTGCATGCTTAGGTCCCATGCAAGAAATGGGAATGAATGCCAAGCACCGTGCCACCGTCACTCGGCCGCAAACATTGAGATAGCTGGTTTTTAAATTCTAGTAAATCCAAAACTCGTCTGAAATTCATGAAACTTGGCATGCTACCATGGAGCGGCACCAACATGCGTGGTAAAGTTCTTGTCCCATTTGGGGCAGGTTTGGGTATATGCTTCTCACAAACCAGAGCTTCTCACAACAAGCATGATGGTTTCGGTAGGGAACGCCCCAACTTTGGGGACGAAACGATATCCATTGCCTCTAATTGCTTTCAATTTCTTTCTCGTGTCAACATAGAACAACCGGAGTGTTGTGTTATTTTTTGTGATTTTTTGGGGTTCGTTTGGAAGTTTTTATGCATTAAGTGAGTTTTTAATGCATTTTTGTGCATAATTCAAATTTGAACTACATGCACATGCTCCGGTGCATATAAATTGGTTGAAAAATCAAATCTTTGTCCTTGGTTGCATGCTTAGGTCCCATGCAAGAAATGGGAATAAATGTCAAACACCCTGCCACCGTCACTCGGCCGCAAACATTGAGATACCTGGTTTTTAAATTCTAGTAAATCCAAAACTCGTTTGAAATTCATGAAACTTGGCATGCTATCATGGAGCGGCATCAACATGGCGTGGTAAAGTTTTTGTCCTATTTGGGTAGGTTTGGGTATATGGTTCTCACGAACCAGAGCTTGTCACAACAAGCATGATGGTTTCGGTAGGGAACGCCCCAACTTTGGGGACGAAACGATATCCATTGCCTCTAATTGCTTTCAATTTTTCTCTCGTGTCAACATAGAACAATAGGAGTGTTGTGTTATTTCTTGTGAATTTTCGGGGTTCGTTTGGACAGTTTTATGCATTAAGTGAGTTTTCCATGCATTTATGTGCATAATTCAAATTTGAACTACATGGACATGCTCCGGTGCATATAAATTGGTTGAAAAATCAAATCTTCGGTCCTTGGGTGCATGCTTAGGTCCCATGCAAGAAATGGGACTGAATGTCAAGCACCCTGCCACTGTCACGCGGCTGCAAACATTGAGATACCTGGTTTTTAAATTCTAGTAAATCCAAAATTAGTCTGAAATTCATGAAACTTGGCATGCTATCATGGAGCGCCATCAACATGGCGTGGTAAAGTTTTTGTCCCATTTGGGGCAGGTTTAGGTATATGCTTCTAAAAAACCAGAGCTTCTCACAACAAGCATGATGGTTTCGGTAGGGAACGCCCCAACTTTGGGGACGAAACGATATCCATTGCCTCTAATTGCTTTCAAATATTTTCTTGTGTCAACATAAAACAACAGGACTGTTGTGTTATTTTTGTGATTTTCGGGGTTCGTTTGGACATTTTTATGCATTAAGTGAGTTTTCAATGCATTTATGTGCATAATTCAAATTTGAACTACATGGACATGCTCCGGTGCATATAAATTGGTTGAAAAATCAAATCTTCGGTCCTTGGGTGCATGCTTAGGTCCCATGCAAGAAATGGGACTGAATGTCAAGCACCCTGCCACCGTCACGCGGCTGCAAACATTGAGATACCTGGTTTTTAAATTCTAGTAAATCCAAAATTAGTCTGAAATTCATGAAACTTGGCATGCTATCATGGAGCGCCATCAACATGGCGTGGTAAAGTTTTTGTCCCATTTGGGGCAGGTTTGGGTATATGCTTCTCACAAACCAGATCTTCTCACAACAAGCATGATGGTTTCGGTAGGGAACGCCCCAACTTTGGGGACGGAACGATATCCATTGCCTCTAATTGCTTTCAAAATTTTTTCTCGTGTCAACATAGAACAACAGGAGTGTTGTGTTATTTTTTGTGATTTTTTGGGGTTCGTTTGGACATTTTTATGCATTAAGTGAGTTTTCAATGCATTTTTGTGCATAATTCAAATTTGAACTACATGCACATGCTCCGGTGCATATAAATTGGCTGAAAAATCAAATCTTTATCCTTGGGTGCATGCTTAGGTCCCATGCAAGAAATGGGAATGAATGTCAAGCACCTTGCCACCGTCACTCGACCGCAAACATTGAGATACCTAGTTTTTAAATTCTAGTAAATCCAAAACTCGTCTGAAATTCATGAAACTTTGCATGCTATCATGGAGCGGCATCAACATGGCGTGGTAAAGGTTTTGTCCCATTTGGGGTAGCTTTGGGTATATGCTTCTCACAAACCAGAGCTTTTCACAACAAGCATGCTGGTTTCGGTAGGGAGCGCCCCAACTTTGGGGACGAAACGATATCCATTGCCTCTAATTGCTTTCAAATTTTTTCTCGTGTCAACATAGAACAACAAGAGTGTTGTGTTATTTTTTGTGATTTTTCGGGGTTTGTTTGGACATTTTTATGCATTAAGTGAGTTTTCAATGCATTTATGTGCATAATTCAAATTTGAACTACATGCACATGCTCCAGTGCATATAAATTTGTTGAAAATCAAATCTTTGGTCCTTGGGTGCATCCTTAGGTCCCATGCAAGAAATGGGAATGAATGTCAAGCACCTTGTCACCGTCACTCGGCCGCAAACATTGAGATACCTGGTTTTTAAATTCTAGTAAATCCAAAACTCATCTGAAATTCATGAAACTTGCCATGCTATCTTGGAGGGACATCAAGATGCCGTGATAAAGTTTTTGTCCCATTTGGAACAGGTTTGGGTATATGCTTCTCACAAACCAGAGCTTCTCACAACAAGCATGATGGTTTCAGACAGAACACCCGTATGCAAAGTGAGAGCAGGATTTGTGCATCTCTTGAACACAAACGGTTCTTTTGGATGACCCGTGTGAATCACTAGCGGGGCGGCGTAGTACTGTTTGATTTGACAGCGGGCGGCACACCTCCTGATACTGCTTTAATGCAGACGAGGAAGAGGGTAGCGGTTCCCGAAATGTTGAACGGCCAATGATGCATCCTCCTTCAATTAGCATCGTATGAATGCATGAGGGAAGTAATGGGAGGACCGGGAAAAGAGGCAGCACGATGTGAATGCAACGCAGTTTGCACTCATATAAAGGCGTCCCTCCATTCCAATGCATCTACCACATCATACGCACCTAAGCATTTGCCTAAGCACCTACACTAATAAGCGCAAAAGTGCCCACTCCAGACCCATGGAGGCGATGCGCGCGAGCAGCCAGCGGTTGTGCCAGATGGTCCACAACGCCGGCCTGCGGCATGGTACCGTGGATCGCCTCCATACGGTGTTGGCGACCGGCTGGTGGATGGCCGCCGTCGACGCCAGCTACGACTCTTAGTTGGACCAGATGATCGTTCGCAGCACCAACAGGTTCACCGTCGTCAAGAAGCTCGCGGACGACATCGCCGCACTCCTCCAGCCCGCGCGCCCGGGCTCCTCATTGCCTGCCACCCTAATCGGCCTCCAGGGTCGAAACCTCTTTGAAGCACTGGTGGCCCTGCGACTGCCCGCCGACGCCACGAAGAATGTCCACCTGGAGGTCGCGCTCGCCGCGAGGCGCCTCGCCCTGCAAGAAACCGTCAACCTTCTTCAGTCGGCTGGAAGCCTTGGATGCCTTAGTTGAGAAGCACCTTGACCTCGCCACACAAGCCGTCACTCCTTAGCCGCCGGTCGGTGGCCCGGCCAACACACTGAGTTGAGGAGGAGGAGGTCGTACGTTGATGGATGCATCTTTCTTCTTGCCTCATGTGGCCTTAATTCTTATTTTGCTATTGCATTCTCGTTCCAGTCAATACAGACAAGTGCGATCCCTTTGATCAATACAGACATGCCCGTTCCAATCTTATATTGATTGGCTTGAATGAAGGTCTATCCCGCCGTTAGGCACCGCAGCGCGCTGTGCTCGCCATTAGGCGCCGCGGTGGACTCTGCTCGCGTCCGTTGGCGCGCTCTGCTCGCGTCCGTCGGCGCGCTCGGCTTGTGGACAGCTTTTCCTTGCGTGTTCAACTGCTATATGCATATATATATGGTTGCTCGCCGTTGAGGCGACCACTGAGCGCTCTGCTCGCATCCCTCCGTGCGCACTCTGCCAACGGTTGGGCGTGCGCACGATCACGTCGGGGGCCCCGTATGCATGCGGTTGCGCCGCGCGCATTGCCACGCGATGCAGTTACGTGCAGCACGCTGGAGTTACGCGCTGCAAATTAGAACTGCCATCAGGGCCTGCCGATATTCCTGGCCGTCCGGCTTCCCCTTTAATTCCCGCGGCCATTATAACATTAGTCTCTTCAACCTTTTGATCGCGCCCCACAACACAACAAGCACACCCACGACGACACATAGAGAGGGGATGTCCGGCGGCACTCCAATTGAGTTCGACGAGCATAGAGTGGAGACCCACGCAAGGGAGACGGATCTCTCGGTGGTGTACAACATCGACCCGGCCGTGGTGGACGACTACATCAACAGCATTGAGCAGTTGCTTGCTCGAGACAAGTACAAGGTGGTCAGCATCGACCTCCAGTACACCGCCGGTCGTCCCGGCATAGATCAGAAGGTTGTCATCGCCCAGTTGTGCGTGCTCCATCATGTCCTCATCTACCACTACTGCATGGCCACAGAGGCTTGCGACCGTTTCAACAGGTTTGTCAACAGCACCGACTACAAGTTCACCACGGTGGATACCAAAGACGATGTAAAAGCGCTCAGTGTTAGGGGCTTGGCTTGCAAGAACCTTATCGAAATCCGTGACCACTACAGGGTCTGGGGCAGCACGAAGCAGGACTCCCTGGTCGAACTCACCGCGGCCATCATCGACCCCTACTACGAAGATGAAGCAGGATGCCCAGAGAACAAGTCCCGTATCCTGGCACAAGGCCTGGATGCGGCAACTGGATGAACCTCACCTCAGGTTCGCGGCCAAGAGCGTGTACACATGCTACGAGATGCACAGGCGGATCGTTGACATGAGGAAGTGCCTCGTTACCCAAATCGACGAGCCCGGATCGAGCCACAAGAAGAGCAAGCGTCAGAAGAAGTAGATGATGATCAGATGATCGTTTATGCTAGTTAATCATGCATGTAATATATAGTTTACTTTATTGGTGTGTGTGGAAATGTCATGTGTGTAGTAGCCACCTATGTAATTATGCATGTAATAGTTTACTTTGGTGTGTGCAAATGCCATGGTTGTAGTAGCCACCTATGTAAGTGGACGTTTAATTTGGTTATGCAAGCATGTCCTTATAAGTGTGTGTATATATATGTTGTTGTTCTGTATGCAATCCCATCGCACAACACACACGTCTTATTAGCAGCAACCGTCTGTGTTCTTATCGGTCTTCAGACACATTTCTGATTACAGACCTGTTTGCCGTGTATCACACACATCTTGTTAAGTTGAACCGTTTCTGTTCTCATGTCTCAACGCAAACAGTTCATCCGAGTGAACCGCATGCGGTCTACCGCACACACCTTTGATCTGGCTGACTGTTTCTTTTGTGTTGCCTAATCACAAACAGTTCATCCGAGTGAACCGTATGCTGTGTATCGCACACGCCTCCATCTGGCTGCCCGTTTCTTTTGTTCCTCCTCATCGCAAACAGTTCATTGAACTAAACCGTATGCCCTTCATCGCACACGCAACTAAAACCTGAACCGTGTTTGATGCATCCGTCATCGCAAACGTTTTACACATTTCTGACGGTTTTCATACAGCACCGTTTGCGATTATGGCATCACACACAGTTTCTCGAAGGGTCTCTGATCGTAGTGTCACGTTAGCAGCATCCTGCAGTAGTGAGTAGTTACAATGATGCATATAATTAAGCAAAGGGATCGCACATGTTTGTATTGACTGGAACGAGAATGCAATAGCAGAATAAGAATTAAGGCCACGATGATGCGATCGCAGTGGTGGTTACAGAAGATGCATCCATCAACGTACGACCTCCTCTGTAGCGACCAGACCTCAAACAGTCTAGTCTTTGTGCATTAGTGTCATCCCTGGATCGGTAATGCTGACACGCACAGTACTTGAAGGATTTATAACAGAGTATAAATCACACACTTATTACATCGAATGTCTCAAAAGAGAACTTATTACAATAAATATGGCTTAAGGCCATCTAAAAACGATAACAACGGAAGGCTTGGAAGATAAAGTGAGTCCATCAACTCCAACGGCATCACTGAGTATAAAACCATGACCTATGGCACGTCTGAAAAGTCTGCAACATGATACGTTGCAGCCCGAAAACGGGCCAGCACATGGAATATGCTAGCAATGTAACACATAGAGAGTAATGAACAGAATAATGCTATCACTACATGCATGTTTGGCTTGTGGTAAGCTCTATGGTTACAGTTTTGCGAAAAGCCAATTTTTTCCTACCACAAAGGAATAAATTTTATTTAACTATCATGGTCGTTGTTAAACATTGAGAAGGTACCTCCAACTCAATCCCAATTAAGGACGTGATTAACCCAATCAAATTAAATTAAGTAACATGATGATGAGATTCACATGATAATCCAAGAACTAGATACTCAAGATGTCCATAACCGGGGACACAGCTAACCACAATTAGATTGTACACTCTGCAGAGGTTTACGCACTTTTCCCCACAAGACTCGATCGCCTCCGTTGATTTCTCGCACTACATGGTGTTTGAGAAACGGATGACTGAGACACAGTCTTTCAGAAACAATACTCTTTACTCCGGGTGGACAGTGACACCTACTTTCCCCTACATCTGCTAGCCCACCTCTTCAAGAGGTCATGTAACCTACTCAACTATGCTAGAGCCCATAATAGCTTGTGGCTGCACACGGAAGTTTCTAGCATGAATAATCTCATGATCCCTTTGAGTCTGGGTGGCGGTCCATAGGATAATCACACGGGTACTCCGGGATATCCAAAAATACAAGCAACACTGGGTTCTCCAGGTGCCGCAATCCACCCAGATGTTGATTAAAGTAGCCACCTTAAGTTGAACCATTAATTAACAATCTCACATCTGTCATGGAAAAAATCACTCAAACCCAAACCACGTCTACGAGCATAGCATAGCAATATAAGCAAACGTAGAAGTAACTCCCAATGGTTTGATATAAATAGGGCAATAGGTACTACCTCAACTACTTCCCAAAACCCACATTTTAATCAGATCCTAATCATGCAATAGTTTGAGGATTGATCTGATGCAATAAAACTGGGTGGTAAAGAGGTATGATCAAAGTGTTACTTGCCTTGCTGATGATCCGTGAAACCTAGAGACTCGTAGTAGCACGCTTCGCACTCCGGGTACTCTATCGCAAACAAACAATACATACATAAGCAATCAAGCAAGGGTGCACGGGTAAAACTCATAATAAAATATCTAGCCAGAAAGTTCAACTTAAGAACTCCGGTTTGCAAAAAGAATCAAATCGAATGATGCAACGAATCTCAAACGGCGAAAGAAACAAGCTTCGTTTACTAATCTGGACCTAAGTCAAATTTTACAGTAGCAAAAACTTGTTTGAGTTCCTTAATCAGAAAGAGGGTTTCGAGATGAAACTCTAGGCGCTTGAATCGCCTGATTCCGATAAATGAGCGAAAAGTTATACTAAAACGAAAAACAGATCGGAAATCGCGATCGAAAATAATCGCGAAAAATCCGAGAAAAAGAAAAACTGACGAACAATCTAGCGAACGAATGTTCGCTGTCTGCGGTTAAACGACGAAAATGTTCGTTAAAACGAACGTACGGACGAACGTCCGCAAAATAAATAAACCGGAAAAAAACTAAACCGATCTATAAAAAAATCGCGGTTTCCAAAAAAACCCACGGTTTTCCGAAGAAAACCGGCGGCGGCGCGGGTGGCTACCTCCGGCGGCGGCGAGGTCCGGCGAGGGGCGGCGGAGCTCCGGCGATGACGGCTATGGGTGGGCGGCGGTGCGGGGCGGCGGCGTCGGCGGGCAGCGGCGATGACGGTGGCGGCTAGGGTTTCGCGGGGTGGGCGAGCAGCTCGGGCTGGGCTGCGGGGCTCGGCCTCCCGGCTTATAAAGGCCGGCCGGGCCAGAGTCCTAGCCGGACACGGCCCGGTAGGTCGGTTTGTTTTTTTTAAATTGGACGTGCAGAAAAAGAAAGAAAAGAAATACTAAACGGACTCCAAAAATCCCGAAATAAATTGTCCCTGTCCTCTAAAAATAAGCCGGACAAGATGAACATTTATTTGGGCCTAAAATGCAATTTTGAAATACGCGTATTTTTCCTAATTCAAATAAAATCAAATAAAATCCTAATAAAATCAAATATTTGTTTTTAATATTTTTCCTCCAATATTTCATTATTTTTGGAGAAGTCATATTATCCCCTTTCATATATTTGATATGAAATATTTTCGGAGAGAAACTAATTAAAACAAATGATCCTATTTTCAAAATTTGAGAAAACCCAAATATGAAAATAACAAAATCCCCAACTCTCTCCGTGGGTCCTTGAGTTGCGTAGAATTTCTAGGATCGCAAAACAAAATGCAATAAAATATGTTATGCATGACGATCTAATGTATAACATTCCAAATTGAAAATTTGGGATGTTACAAACCTACCCCCCTTAAGATGAATCTCGCCCTTGAGATTCGGGTTGGCTAGAAAATAGGTGAGAGTGGTCCTTCCGTAGATCTTCCTCTTGCTCCCAGGTGGCTTCATCCTCGGTATGGTGACTCCACTGAACTTTGCAAAACTTGATAACCTTGCTGCGGGTGACTCGGCTGGCATATTCGAGAATCTTGACTGGTTTCTCCTCATAGGTCAAATCGCTATCCAGCTGAATCGCTTCCAGTGGCACTACATCTCTCAGTGGTATCTCAGCCATCTCTGCGTGGCACTTCTTCAGCTGAGAAACATGGAACACATCGTGAAATCCTGACAATCCTTCGGGCAATTCCAACTTGTAAGCAACTTCTCCTATACGCTCCAAGACTTTGTATGGTCCTACTAAACGTGGCGCTAACTTTCCCTTAACTCCAAAGCGCTTCACTCCTCGAAGTGGTGATACTCGAAGATAAACTCTGTCTCCGACTTCGTAAACTGTCTCCTTGCATTTAGAATCCGCATAACTCTTCTGCCTGGACTGGGCTACCTTGAGCCTATCGCGAATCAACTTCACTTTCTGTTCAGACTCTTTAATCAAATCTGGTCCAAACAACTGGCGGTCTCCAACTTCGTCCCACAACAACGGTGTCCTGCACCTCCTTCCGTACAGAGCTTCGAAAGGGGCCATCTTCAAACTGGATTGATAACTGTTGTTGTAAGAGAACTCTGCATACGGCAAATTGTCGTCCCAACTAGATCCATAATCTAGCGCACAAGCTCTCAGCATGTCCTCCAAAATCTGAGTGACTCTCTCGGTCTATCCGTCTGTCTGTGAATGAAAGGCTATACTGAACTCTAGCCTGGTACCCAAAGTTTCGTGCAATTGATTCCAAAACTTTGAAGTAAACTGGGTTCCTCTATCTGATACAATGGTCCTCGGAACTCCATGCAGACATACGATCCTGGTCATGTATATCTTTGCCAACTTAGCACTTGTATAAGTGGTCTTTACTGGGATGAAATGAGCTACCTTTGTCAAACGATCGACTACAACCCATATCGAGTCATGACCTGTACGAGTCCTGGGCAATCCTGTGATAAAATCCATGCCTAGCTTATCCCACTTCCATTCGGGTATCGCCAATGGTTGTAGCAATCCTGCTGGCTTCTGATGCTCTGCCTTTACTCTCTGACATACATCACAAACTGCTACATACTCCGCAATATCCTTCTTCATTCCGATCCACCAGAAACTGTTCTTTAAATCCAGGTACATCTTGGTATTTCCTGGGTGAATCGAATATGGTGAATCATGGGCCTCTTGCAAGGTCAACTTCCTGATCTCCGGATCATTGGGCACATAAACGCGGTCCTCAAACCATAAGGTATCGTGCTTTTCCTTTACTCATCCTTTCCTTTATCTCAGCAATTTCCTTGTCTGTCTTCTGAGCTTCTCTGATCTTATCCATCAAAGTAGACTGAATCTCCAATGCTGCTACATAGCCTCTCGGAACTATTTTCAAACATAGTTCGCGAAGATCCTTTGCTAACTCCTTGGGTAACTCTCCGGTCATGAGTGTGTTGACATGGCTCTTGCGGCTCAACGCATCGGCTACTACGTTAGCCTTCCCTTGGGTGATAATGCAATCTCATATCATAATCCTTAATGAGCTCCAACCATCTCCTTTGCATGAGATTCAACTCCTTCTGCGTGAAAATGTACTTCAAACTCTTGTGATCCGTGTACACCTCACAATGGTTTCCGATGAGAAAATGTCTCCACGTCTTCAACGCATGCACTACGGCTGCTATCTCCAAATCATGTGTAGCATAATTCAACTCATGGGGTTTAAGCTGTCGTGAGGCATATGAAACAACTCTTCCCTCCTGCATTAGCACTGCTCCAAGTCCTCGACGAGAAGCATCGCAATAACTTCATAATCCTTGCGTTGATCTGGCAGAATCAACACTGGCGATGTAACCAAACGTTTCTTCAACTCCTGGAAACTAGCCTCACATTCCTCAGTCTAGTTGAATTTGGTGTCCTTCTTCAACAACTCCGTCATAGGCTTTGCAGTCTTCGAGAAATTCTCAATGAATCTCCGATAATATCCTGCGAGTCCAAGAAAACTCCGGATTTCTCCAACTGTCGTGGGTGACTCCCAATTTGTCACAGTGTTAACCTTGGTGGGATCTGCTGCTATTCCTTCTCCAGATATAACATGTCCAAGGAATCCAACTTCCTTTAACCAAACCTCGCACTTGCTGAACTTGGCATATAACTGATGTTCTCTGAGCTTTCCAAGTACCAAACGCAAATGCTCCTTATGCTCTTCTTCATTCTTCGAATAGACCAGAATATCATCAATGAACACTACGACGAACTTATCCAAAAACACCATAAACACTTTGTTCATCATGTTCATGAAATAGGCGGGTGCGTTAGTCAGGCCAAATGACATAACGGTGTACTCATATAGCCCATACCTTGTGGTAAAAGCTATCTTGGGTATATCCTGCTCTCGAATCTTCAACTGGTGGTATCCTGATCGCAAATCAATCTTGGAAAATACTTTAGCTCCTTGTACTCGGTCAAACAGATCATTGATCATCGGCAGTGGGTACTTGTTCTTGATTATTACTTCATTCAATCCACGATAATCAACAACCATCCTCAACGATCCATCTTTCTTCTCCACTAGAAGTACGGGTGATCCCCAAGGTGACGAACTTGGGCGAATATATCCTTTATCCAGTAACTCCTTAATCTGCTTCTTAATTTCTTCCAAATCCTTAGCGGGCATCCTGTACGGTCTCTTAGATATTAGCCCAGTGCCTGGCAAAAGCTCAATCAAAAACTCGATGTCTCTATCATGTGGCATGCCTGGCAACTCTTCTGGAAATACGTCAGGGAAATCCTTCACCACTGGCACTTCCTCCTGTACAACTCCTGATAAGGAATTCACTTGAGTCCTCTTCGGCACATGCCGGGATACATACTTAATCCTTCTTCCTTCTGGGGTAGTAAGCAAAATCGTCTTACTGGTGCAATCGATGTTTCCTCCATACATCGATAGCCAATCTATTCCCAAAATCACATCCAAACCTTGCGAATCCAAAACTATTAGGTCTGAGGGGAAAACATGCCTACCTATGGCCAATGGTAACTGAAAACATCCTTGGCTTGCCATATACTCTGCTCCTGGCGAGGTTACTAACATAGGTGTTCTAAGAACTTTGGTGCACAACCTAAACTTATCCACAAATCCCCGTGATATGTATGAATGTGATGCACCAGTATAAAAAAGAACGATTGCAGTAAATGACTTAACCATAAACTTACCTATTACTGCATCAGGCTGTGCTTCAACCTCCTCCACATTAACGTGGTTCACCTGTCCCCTGTTGAAAGGGTTCGGCTTCTTCCCCGAGCTTCCATTGCCATTTCCATTCTTAGCTTCAGGACATTCATTGGCATAATGTCCAGTCTTCTGGCACTTGAAACAAGTAACGTGGCTTAGATCCCTCTTGGCTGGGGTTGATGCGTTGGTACGGTTCTGTCCATTGCTTCCTCCATTCCCATTGCCATTCTTGGGGCCACTATGATTGTGCGAGCTCCCTCCATTGTGATTGTGACCTCCATGGTTATGCTGAAGGTGTCCTCCCGAGTTCGGGGTAAAACGAGGCTTCTGGTGGGCTCCTCTACTGTACTTTCCTTGTCCATACTTCCTCTTACGACTCTCAATCTGTTGCTGCTTCCCTTCAATCATGAGAGCTCTATCTACCAACTCCTGGTAGTTGTTAAAAGTTGCCACCATCAACTGCATGCTCAGCTCATCATTCAGTCCTTCCAGAAACTTCTCCTGCTTAGTTGGATCCGTAGCAACGTCATCTGCGGCATAACGTGCTAACTTACTGAAATCCTCCACGTATTGGCCAACGGTACGTCCTCCTTGGCGTAAGTTGTGAAACTCACGCTTCTTCATGGCCATAGCTCCTGTTGAAATGTGGGCAGTACGGAAAGCTTGATGAAACTGGTCCCATGTGACAGTGTCAATGGGGTGAGTGGCTGTGTAATTCTCCCACCATGATGCCGCGGGTCCATCAAGCTGATGTGCGGCAAAACGCACTCTCTCTGCATCTGTGCATCCTGCAGTGGTCAGCTCCCTTCCAACCTTGCGGAGCCAATCATCTGCCACAATCGGCTCGGTGCTACTGGAGAACACCGGCGGATTCAGCCTAAGAAAACGGGCTAAGTGATCAACAGGTGGTGGTGGTGGTGGGTTGTTGTTGTTGTTGCCTTGGTTCTGAACTAGCACTTGCATCAAGGCATTCTGCTGCTGAATCAATTGAGTGATCTCCGGTGGGAAAACAAATCCGATGTCGCGTCTCAGAGGCATCTGATGGGTTTAGAAAAGATGAGAAAACATGATAGAATGTGGTCTAGAGGGAAAACACTACCCATATGCACATGAGACAAACACAATCATATCACTCCAATCAATTCAAACAAGGCATACAATCGATCTGACTATCGTTACAAAGTGCTTGGACTATACTATATACATGGTGGAATACTACTACTAATTTGGTGGTCTACTAGAAAAATTGCTCAGTTGAAGACTCCATGATATCTGCTCCGGCTTCATCCTCCCAATCATCATCACTGGGGTCCGAGTCAGTGTCGTCGATGATGATGTAGTTCTCCGGGCAAGTAGAATCGTCATCATCTCCTCCTGGTGCTGGGTCTCCCATGAAAACTCCTAGCTTCTTTGTCAGGTCGCCATTCTACTCCACTAGTGCGACGATTTCCTCCATATAATCCTCGCGTGTAGCCTTGAGTTCTTTCCAGTTCCATGATCCTTGCCTTTGCCTTCTTCAGTTCTATCATGTCTGCGCACATCTGGTTCTCCTGGCGACGAATGTGCTGGTTTAACTCCTGAATGAAAGCTGCAATAGATCTATCCTTCCTGGTGCTGATCATCTCCCATTGCTCGTCTCGGCACCCACAAATCTGATAGATAGTATCCTTGAGATCATTGTGGTACACTTCTCCAATGCGTCCCATGGTGATGTGGGCTGCCATGCTCTTTCCTAGACTCCAGGTTGGTGCATCAAAGGAAAACTCTATGGGCTTAGTGACTGGCATGAACGTCCTTCCTAGAACTTGAACTTGAATCATCCAGCGCTCCTCTTCTGGTAGTGTGGCGTTGTAGGTTCCGGTGAAGCTTGGTATTCCGATGTTCAGGTACTTAGTAACTTCCTTGAAGTGTCGTCCAAAAGGTGTATCCTCATCCGGTTGCGCGAATTTGTTCCTTGCATCCGCCATCCTAAAAGAGTGGAAGAGAGGAGAGGAGTCAGAAATGAGAAGAGAGCAGTAATCTAGGGCTTTAGCTTAGGGGTCGTGTCCTATAGTCAGCATGTGCTCTGATACCATCTTTGTAGCGACCAGACCTCAAACAGTCTAGTCTCTGTGAATCAGTGTCATCCCTGGATCGGTAATGCTGAAACGCACAATACTTGAAGGATTTATAACAGAGTAGCAATCACACACTTATTACATCGAATGTCTCAAAAGAGAACTTATTACAATAAATACGGCTTAAGGCCATCTAAAAACGATAACAGCAGAAGGCTTGGAAGATAAAGTGAGTCCATCAACTCCAACGGCATCACTGAGTATAAGACCACGACCTATGGCACCTTACTCGTCGTCTGAAAAGTCTGCAACATGATACGTTGCAGCCCGAAAACGGGTCAGCACATGGAATATGCTGGCAATGTAACACATAGAGAGTAATGAACAGAATAATGCTATCACTACATGCATGTTTGGCTGGTGGAAAGCTCTATGGTTACAGTTTTGCGAAAAGCCAATTTTTCCCTACCACAAAGGAATAAATTTTATTTAACTATCATGGTGGTTGTTAAACATTGAGAAGGTACCTCCAACTCAATCCCAATTAAGAACGTGATTAACCCAATCAAATTAAATTAAGTAACATGATGATGAGATTCACATGACAATCCAAGAACTAGATACTCAAGATGTCCATAACCGGGGACACGGCTAACCATGATTAGATTGTACACTCTGCAGAGGTTTGCGCACTTTCCCCCACAAGACTCGATCGCCTCTGCTTGATTTCTCGCACTACATGGTGTTTGAGAAACAGATGACTGAGACACAGTCTTTTAGAAACAATACTCTTTACTCCGGGTGGACAGTGACACCTACTTTCCCCTACATCTGCTAGCCCACCTCTTCAAGAGGTCATGTAACCTACTCAACTATGCTAGAGCCCATAATAGCTTGTGGCTGCACACGGAAGTTTCTAGCATGAATAATCTCATGATCCCTTTGAGTCTGGGTGGCGGTCCATAGGATAATCACACGGGTACTCCGGGATATCCAAAAATACAGGCAACACTGGGTTCTCCAGGTGCCTCAATCCACCCAGATGTTGATTAAAGTAGCCACCTTAAGTTGAATCATTAATTAACAATCTCACATCTGTCATGGAAAAAATCACTCAAACCCAAACCATGTCTACGAGCATAGCATAGCAATATAAGCAAACGAAGAAATAACTCCCAATGGTTTGATATAAACAGGGCAATAGGTACTACCTCAACTACTTCCCAAAACCCACATTTTAATCAGATCCTAATCATGCAATAGTTTGAGGATTGATCTAATGCAATAAAACTGGGTGGTAAAGAGGTATGATCAAAGTGTTACTTGCCTTGCTGATGATCCGTGAAACCTAGAGACTCGTAGTAGCACGCTTCGCACTCCGGGTACTCTATCGCAAACAAACAATACATACATAAGCAATCAAGCAAGGGTGCACGGGTAAAACTCATAATAAAAGATCTAGCCAGAAAGTGCAACTTAAGAACTCCGGTTTGCAAAAAGAATCAAATCGAACGAAGCAAGGAAACTCAAACGGCGAAAGAAACAAGCTTCGTTTACTAATCTAGACCTAAGTCAAATTTTACAGTAGCAAAAACTTGTTTGAGTTGGTTAATCAGAAAGAGGGTATCGAGACGAAACTCTAGGCGCTTGAATCGCCTGATTCCGATAAACGAGCGAAAAGTTATACTAAAACGAAAAACAGATCGGAAATCGCGATCGAAAAATCGCGAAAAATCCGAGAAAAAGAAAAACTGACGAACAGGCTAACGAACAAACGTTCGCTGTCTGCGGTTAAACGACGAAAACCGTTCGTTAAAACGAACGTACGGACGAACCTCCGCAAAATAAATAAACCGAAAAAAAAACTAAACCAATCTATAAAAAAACAAATCGCGGTTTCCAAAAAACCCACGGTTTTCCGAAGAAAACCGGCGGCGGCGTGGGTGGCTACCTCCGGTGGTGGCGAGGTCCAGCGAGGGGCGGCGGAGCTCCGGCTCCGGCGGGGCGGGCGGCGGCGACGGCGGCGGCGGCGGCGGCTAGGGTTTCGCGGGGCGGGCGGGCGGCTCGGGCTGGGCTGCGGGGCTCGGCCTCCCGGCTTATAAAGGCCGGCCGGGCTAGAGTCCTAGCCGGACACGGCCCGGTAGGTCGGTTCGTTTTTTTTAAATCGGACGTGCAGAAAAAGTAAGAAAAAAAATACTAAACGGACTCCAAAAATCCCAAAATAAAATTTCCCCGTCCTCTAAAAATAAGTCGGACAAGATGAACATTTATTTGGGCCTAAAATGCAATTTTGAAAAACGCGTATTTGTCCTAATTCAAAGAAAATCAAATAAAATCCAAATAAAATCAAATATTTGTTTTTAATATTTTTCCTCCAATATTTCATTATTTTTGGGGAAGTCATATTATCCCCTCTCATATATTTGATATGAAATATTTTCGGAGAGAAAATAATTAAAACTAATGATCCTATTTTCAAAATTTGAGAAAACCCAAATATGAAAATAACGAAATCCCCAACTCTCTCCGTGGGTCCTTGAGTTGCGTAGAATTTCTAGTATCGCAACACAAAATGCAATAAAATATGTTATGCATGACGATCTAATGTATAACATTCCAAATTGAAAATTTGGGATGTTACATCCTCCTTCTCAACTCAGTGCGCCGGGCCACCGACCGGCGGCTAAGGAGCGGCGGCTTTTGTGGCGAGGTCAAGGTGCTTCTCAGCAAAGGCATCCAAGGCTTTCAGCTGGCTGAAGAAAGCCAACGTCGTAGCGTCCTCACTGGCCTTGTAGATACCTATGTATACAATTTGCTCGTACACATGGATGTGTAGTTCAACAGATTCTTGCAGGGTGAGGCGCCTCGCGGCGAGCGCGACCTCCAGGTGGACATTCTTCGTGGCGTCGGTGGGCAGTCACAGGGCCACCAGTGCTTGAAAGAGGTGTCGACCATGGAGGCCGATTAGGGAGGCAGCCAATGAGGAGCCCGGGCGCGTGGGCTGGAGGAGTACGGCGATGTCGTCTGCGAGCTTCTTGATGACAGTGAACCTGTTGGTGGTGCGAATGATCATCTGGTCCAACTGAGAGTCGTAGCTGGCGTCGACGGCGGCCATCCACCAGTCGGTCGCCAACACCGTTTGGAGACGATCCACGGTGCCATGCCGCAGGCCGGTGTCGTGGACCATCTGGCACAGCCGCTGGCCCTCACGTGCATCGCAGCCATGGGTCTGGAGTGAGCACTTTTGCGCCTATTAGTGTAGGTGCTTAGGCAAATGCTTAGGTGCGTATGATGTGGTAGATGCATTGGAATTGAGGGGCGCCTTTATATGAGTGCAAACTGTGTTGCATTCACATCGTGCAGCCTCTTTTCCCGGTCCTCCTCCCATTACTTCCGTCATGCATTCACACGATGCTAATTGAAGGAGGATGCATCATTGGTCGTTCAACATTTCGGGAACCTCTACCCTCGCCCTCATCTGCATTAAAGCCGTTTCCCGAACTACGCCGCCCGCTGTCAAATCGAATAGTACTGCACCGCCCGCTGCACGCCCGGCTGAACACGCCTCCTCGGCTCCATCTATGCTTAATTACTGAATTTTAGTTGCAAAAATTAGATATTACTAGTGATTTTTAGCTTCATATTTTGACGAATCGCAGTGTTACAAGGTTGACAAATGGCAATGTTACTAGATCAACAAATGTCAATCTTTCCAGTTTGACAAATGGCAACATACCCAATATGACAGATGCAAATCTTACCAAATTGTTTGTACGTGGTTGCACACGGGTCATCCAAAACAACCGTTTGCGTTGAAGGGATGCACAAATCCTGTGCTGCGGATTTTCCCTCGACTTAAGGGGGAAGACCATAGCTCTCACTTTGCATACGGGTGTTCTATCTAAGACGTTTGCGATCAAGAGCTGCAGAAATCCTGCTCGGCACATTTTCTCTTGGCTTCTTGGGGAAGCTGTCGGTTTGCATACCGGTGTTCTAACTAACACGTTTGCGATCAAGAGCTGCACAAATCCTGCTCGGCACATTTTCCCTTGGCTTCCTTGGGAAGCTGTCGGTTTGCATACGGGTGTTCTAATTAAAACGTTTGCGACGAGTGTTTTATATTTAAAAACCATTGATGTTTTTTTCAAAAGAAAATCATTTGATAAGTCTGTACATTAAGAGAGAAAAATGCAAGTTCGTTCAAACCATATCTTTCATTCAGTCACACTGTGAATTTATATTCATATGATCGAGAATTCGAGATACGGTATTAAACCCCCAAAAAACTATTTCCGGCGGCGGCGGAGGTGGCATGCCGTGCCGTCGTTGTCATTGTCGTCCTCTGGGACGCCGTTGTTGAAGTCTTCAAGGCAGCATAGAATGTTCTTCACTTGTAAATGAAACATCATGTCATCGCGCGATCGACAGGCGGGGAGTGGGAGGACGGCAACTGGAGCCGCTGAGAGGTAGCGGTCGACGGCAGCGTCCCATGCCGCTAAGGGGGGCGCGCACACGGGCACAGGCGCGGCAGGTGCAGCCAAACGCACGGGGACCGGCGCCGCGATGGGTGCAGGGGCGAGCATGGGTAGGGGCACGGGCGCGGCGGGTGCAGCCAAACGCACGGGGGGGCGGCGCCACGATAGGTGGAGGGGCACGCACGGGCACGGGCACGGGCACTGGCATGTACGCGAGCTCGCGCGGGTCCGCGGAGAACTTGCTGACGACTGCGGCTTCCAGCTCTGTGATAGTGCTCGGCGACCATCCCGTCAATTCTACAGGGATGGTCGTTGGCGCGGGCACGGGGATGGAAGCTGGGACGGGAGCGGGGGCAGCAACCGCCGCGGCCAGCTCGTGCTGGGCCATGTCCATGAGGCTCCATTCCTCCTTTTTTTCTATCTCCTCCGGCTCGGAGTCGACTTCACCAAACTTGAAGAATAGTGGCAGATGATCATTCTGCGCCATGGCGTTGGTGGAGGTCTGCGGGAGGGAGGGGAATGGGAGGCGAACAGTAAGGCCGCCCGTATTAAACAGCGGCTCGAGCGCCATTAATGGAGAGGAAGGCGGGCGGCCATGGAAGTCAGAGGGCTCGCTTCCCAGTGAGCCTGCGCAGCGTACAGCTCGCACGCTTCCCGGTGAGCCTGCGCATTGGAGGACAGCTTGCACGCCTCTCGGTCCGCCTGCGCATTAGAGGACAGCTTGCACGCCTCTCGGTCAGCCTGCGCACCGGACTCCGTTCACACGCCTCCCGTTCAGTCAAGGTCAAGCAACTGTCCGCATGGCACCTCCTATAGCCATTAAGACAAAGACACGTGGCATCACGTGAATGGTTAACAGAACGCACACGATTTGAATTATACAAACGTTTGAGATATTAAATTGGCAGCTATTTTTTTCAAAATGCCTTTGTTGGCTGTTATTCGAGTGCGCCTTCTCTCAAAATGGACATGAAAAATACCACAGCATGTCGGGTGCCATTCCATGATAGCATGCCAAGTTTCATGAATTTCAGACGAGTTTTGGATTTACTAGAATTTAAAAACAAAGTATCTCAATGTTTTGCCGGCAATCAATGGTACCCTGGTGTTTGAAATTCATTCCCATTTCTTGCATGGGACCTAAGCATGCACCCAAGGACACAGATTTGATTTTTCAACAAACTTATATGCATTAGAGCATGTGCATGTAGTTCAAATTTGAATTATGCACATAAATGCATTGAAAACTCAATTAATGCATAAAAATGTCCAAACGAACCCCGAAAAATCCAAAAAATTGACACAACACTCATGTTGTTCTATATTGACACGATAAAAATTTTGAAAGCAATAAGAGGCAATGTATATTGTTTCGTTCCCAAAGGTGGGACATTCCCTACCAAAACCACCAGGCTTGTTGTGAGAAGCATATCCCCAAACCTGCCACAAATGGGACAAAAAAATTACCAAGGCATGTTGATGCCGCTCCATGATAGCATGCCAAGTTTTATGAATTTCACAAAAGCTTTGGATTTACTAGAATTTAAAAACCAGGTATCTCAATGTTTGCGGCCGAGTGACTGTGGCAGGGTGTTTGACATTCATTCCCATTTCTTGCATGGGACCTAAGCATGCAACCAAGGGCACACATTTGAATTTTCAACCAATTTATATGCATTAGAGCATGTGCATGTAGTTCAAATTTGAATTATGCACATAAATGCATTGGAAACTCAATTAATGCATAAAATGTCCAAACGAACCCCGAAAAATCCAAAAAATTGACACAACACTCCTGTTGTTCTATGTTGACACAAGAAATTTTTTGAAAGCAATAAGAGGCACTGGATATCGTTTCATCCCCAAAGGTGGGACGAGGATCAAGTAACCAACATGTTGTGGAGCAGCCAAGTAAACCCAAAAATGACTCAAGTAATCCAAGGGCAGAGCAACGTAATCCAACGGAGGTACCGAAACCATCAGGCTTCTTGTGAGAAGCTCTAGTTTGTGAGAAGCATATCCCCAAACCTGCCCCAAATGGGACAAAAAAATTAGCATGGCATGTTGATGCCGCTCCATGATAGCATGCCAAGTTTCACGAATTTCAGACGAGCTTTGGATTTACTAGAATTTAAAAACCAGGTATCTCATTGTTTGCGGCCGAGTGACTATGGCAGGGTGTTTGACATTTGTTCCCATTTCTTGCAAGGGATCTAACCATACAACCAAGGGCACAAATTTGAATTTTCAACCAATTTATATGCATTAGAGCATGTGCATGTAGTTCAAATTTGAATTATGCACATAAATGCATTGGAAACTCAATGAATGCATAAAAATGTCCAAACGAACCCCGAAAAATCCAAAAATTTGACACAACACTCCTGTTGTTCTATGTTGACACGAGAATTTTTTTGAAAGCAATAAGAGGCAATGTATATCGTTTCGTCCCCAAAGGTGGGACGTTCCCTACCGAAACCATCAGGCTTGCTGTGAGAAGCTTTGGTTTGTGAGAAGCATATCCCCAAACCTGCCCCAAATGGGACAAAAGTTTAAAAACTAGGTATCTCAATGTTTGCGGCCGAGTGACCGTGGCAGGGTGTTTGACATTCGTTGCCATTTCTTGCATGGGACCTAAGCACGCAACCAAGGATAAACATTTGATTTTGCAACCCGTTTTATGGACAGAGCACGTGCATGTAGTTCAATTTTGAATTATGCACATAAAAGCCTAGAAAACTCAATTAACGTATAAAAATGTCGAAACGATCCCTGAAAAAAATCCAAAGTTTAACACGACACTCCTGTTGTTCTATGTTGACACGAGAAATTTTTTGAAAGCAATAAGAGACAACAGATATCGTTTCGTCCCCCAAGGTGGCACGTACCCTACCGAAACCATCAGGCTTGTTGTCAGAGAAGCTCTGGTTTGCGAGAAGCTTATACTCACACCTGCCCCAAATAGGACGATATTTTTACCACGGCATGTCGCTACCGTTCCATCATATCATGTCAAGTTTCATGAATTTCAGACGAGTTTTCGATTTACTAGAATTTTAAAACCATCTATTTCAATGTTAGCGGCCGAGCGATAGTGTCAAGGTGTTTGACATTCGTTCTCATTTCTTGCATGTGACCTAATCTTGCAACTAAGGACAAACATTTGATTTTGCAACACGTTTTTATGGATGGAGAACGTGCATGTAGTTCAATTTTGAATTATGCACATAAATGCCTAGAAAACTCAATTAACGTATATAAATGTCCAAACGATCCCTGAAAAAATCCAAAATTTAACACGACGCTCCTGTTGTTCTATGTTGACACTAGGAAAAAATTGAAATGAAGAAGAGGCGACGAATATCGTTTTGTCCACAAAGGTGACACGTTTCCCTAATGGAATCATGAGGCTTTCTTGTGAGAAGCTCTGATTTGTGAGAAGCTTATACCACAACCTGCCCCAAATGGTACAATATTTTTTATCGCAGCATGTTGATGCCATTCCATGATAGCATGCCAAGGTTCATGAATTTCATACGGGTTTTGGATTTACTAGAATTACAAAAGCAAGTACCTCAACATTTGCCGGAGAGCCACAGTGTTGTGGTGTTCAAAATTCATCCCCATTTCTTGCATGGGACATAAGCATAAACCCATGGAGACATATATGATTTTACAACCCATGTTGGTGCACCGAACCATGTGCATGTGCTTTAATTTGAAATGTGCACCTGAAATGGCTAGAAAACCAATTTAATGTATAAAATTTCCTAACGAACCCTGAATAATTCCAATTTTTTTACGACACACATATAGTTGCATGTTCACTGCAGATAAAAGGTCTAGCAATTCAAACACCGTCCATTGCCGCTATGACCCCATTATGTAATACAAATCAAGATGAAAAATCAAGTAGATCCCACACAGTTTATTATCACCAACCGTGTGAGATGCAGCACAGAGTATTTTGGAGCACCGTCGGATTACAGTACGCATACGGCTTACGCGAGAAGGTGCGATGGCTACAGTCCACAGCTCGCTCTGCATAAGGGACCGTGTCTGATGACACTTTCCGCGCCAGTTTTTTCGCTGAAGCGATTCCAAATTGTCGGCTTCCGCGGAAATATCTACCTCCCCGCCCCCTCCCCCTTACCAAAAGCCACATTTCTACTATTTCCGCCTTCCTTTCCAAGTTGAAACCTTCACTCCTTGCTTGCATCGCCGCCTCCTCGCCTGCGACCCTCCTTCACGCTGCTCGGCCTCGCCTATCCAGGCAGGTAATCCACACCCGACCCCTATCCTCCTCGTCCTTCCACATCCCACATGCCCCGACCGTCGGCACGAGTGCGATACCTTCCACCCAAATCACCGACCCCTCCACCAAATAAGCGCTGCCCTAAGCCATGGTGCACGCAGTATAGCCAGGATCTCAAGGAGCATTTGGCAGCGGAGAAGCAAATTGCAGCCGCACGCGCGGATGAGGTCGTGATGGCTGCCTTTCGTGCCAACCCCCAGATCTTGGAGGAGCACCTCGCCATCGAGGCCACCGTCGACGCCTCACGCGCCGATGCCGCGACGCGGTTGGCTGCTTTAAGCGGCAGCTCGTGGCGTTTTCTCAAGGCCACCATCGGTGCCTTCGACAAAGACTACGAGGTGTTTTCTCAACATGCACGTGCTTACCTCATCTCGAGAGCCAACAGGTTGGTGCCCGAAGCGGATCAGGCAACTCACCACTACGATGAGGGCACCCATGAAGCAGAGGCCTCGCCCTCTTCCATGTCCAAGGAGCCAATCATCATCAATATCTCCGATAATGAGGAGTAGCTTGTCTTATTAGCTCACTATAAGGACCCATGTTCAGTTTGCTAGCTACTGCCTTTCCTTAACAAATTCTAGTGAATTGTGTTATCTACTTTTACCATGCAATCTTCTGCTCTAGAGTATATGTTCTATATGTCGTGCAATGTGGTGTTCAGTTAACTGTTTGGTTCAATTCTTCAGGGTGCAATTTTCCAAGTTGTCAAGCATGCTTGGTTTGGTTAACTATCCGATCTTCTATTAGGAGTATGTTATATTGTGCAATGTGGTGCTCAGTTAATGTTTAGTTCATTTGTTGTGGTGTTTAGTTAACTGTTTGGTTCAGTTCTGCAATGGGATGTTCAATTGTTGTGGGTGCATTCTATTATTATATACCATGTAAGAAATAAATCGAATTTGGTTGTACTAAATACATGAGAAACAAATACAATTGCTATATTTCCAAGTTGTTAAGCATGGTTGGTTTGGTTAACTGTCTGATCTTCTATTAGGATTATGTTATATTGTGCAATGTGGTGCTCAGTTAATGTTTGGTTCATTTGTTGTGGTGTTTAGTTAACTGTTTGGTTCAATTCGGCAATGCGATGTTCAATTGTTGTGGCTGCATTCTATTATTGTATACCATGTGAGAAATAAATCGAATTTGGCTGTACTAAATACATGAGAAACAAATACAATTGCTATATTTCCAAGTTGTTAAGCATGCTTGGTTTGGTTAACTGTCTGATCTTCTATTACGATTATGTTAAATTGTGCAATGTGGTGCTCAGTTAACATTTGGTTCATTTGCTGTGGTGTTTAGTTAATTGTTTGGTTCAATTCTGCAATGTGATGTTCAATTGTTGTGGCTGCATTCTGTTATTGTATACCATGTGAGAAATAAATCGAATTTGGCTGTACTAAATACATGAGAAACAAATACAATTGCTATATTTCCAAGTTGTTAAGCATGCTTGGTTTGGTTAACTGTCTGATCTTCTATTAGGAGTATGTTATATTGTGCAATGTGGTGCTCAGTTAACATTTGGTTCATTTGTTGTGGTGTTTACTTAACTGCATGGTTCAATTCTACAATGCGATGTTCAATTGTTGTGGCTGCATTCTGTTATTGTATACCATGTGAGAAATAAATCGAATTTGGTTGTACTAAATACATGAGAAACAAATACAATTGCTATATTTCCAAGTTGTTAAGCATGCTTGGTTTGGTTAACTGTCCGATCTTCTATTAGGAGTATGTTATATTGTGCAATGTGGTGCTCAGTTAACGTTTGGTTCATTTGTTGTGGTGTTTAGTTAACTGCACGTGCATGGTCCATTGTCTAATAGCACATTATTGTGCAATTGCAGGAACCATTCTAATATTTAGCTTTTTAATAATCTGGTCTTGCACATGTAGGTCCTGCTGTTAGAGGTTTTGACCCACTGTTCGACCCTTTTTGCATATGGGGAAATGAGTTGTCGATGAATATCAGTCAAGTCAAGAAACTCTGAAAGATTGTTAGGATAAAGAAATTAGCGACAAAAAACAACAAGATCTGTGTCTGCACAATGAAGAAGACATCAGTTCACTACAAGATGGTACTAACTATTATACCTTGCCTTTTTTTATTCCTTTGCCCCATTTCCAATATAGAGAAGATATTTATGCACATCCTTGTTTTCAGGCCTTTCCAAAATTGTTCACTGATGATTACCTCTCAAACTATCTCTATGGTCAGGAGGTGAGGAAGGTTTTCATATAACACCCACGGTTCAATATTCAAGTGTTTCTGAAGAGGACGAAGGACGGACGGTCAATCATCCACAGGCACTGGCCTAAAGTTGCAAAGACCTTCAACATGAATGAAGGATCAATATTCGCCTTCCGCTTCAGCAGTTTTCTAGATGAGATGCATCTGTCTATATACCGTCTATGATGCTAATTTTGAAAGGTTCTATATGTTGCATATGAAACTTGGTGCTGGTGCAGTTGTGTAATGTGGTAGCTGAGTGCTGAAGCTATATCATGTTGTACTCTGATGTATTTCAGTTATGAAATTCTGCTTCCTTAATATGGAAATGAAATATATTATGTGCTTAATATGAATGTCAATTAGATTAATAAGTGGATTATTAATAATAGGGCAATTAGCCTGCTAATGGCAAATTAGCCTGCTAATTGGGTTTTGCTATTGCAAACGGTTATTGAAAAAATACCGTCGGTGATGACCTTAGGCAACCCACACAGTTTCTAGGAATAAACCGTGTTGGATCAATGAACTATCACACATGACTTTCTCTGGAAAACTGTTTGCGTTAGGCCACCTTGCGCAAACGTTTACCACATAAAAACTGTGTGTGATGGATAGCTGTCGGTGTCAAAACCGGCAGATCTCGGGTAGGGGGTCCCGAACTGTGCGTCTGGGGATCGAAGGTCATAGGAGGCAGGGATACAATGTTTACCCAGGTTCGGGCCCTCTTAATGGAGGTAATACCCTACTTCCTGCTTGATTGACTTTGATGAATATATGGGTTACAAGAGTTGATCTACCACGAGACCGTAATGGCTAAACCCTAGATGTCTAGCCTGTATGATTGTGATTGCTTCTGCGGACTAAACCCTCTGGTTTATATAGACACCGGAGGGGGCTAGGGTTATATAGACACCGGAGGGGGCTAGGAATCTTCATATCTGAACACCAAGCTTGCCTTCCACGTCAAGGAGAGTCCCCTCCGGACACGGGGGGAAGCCTTCTATCTTGTACCTTCACGACCCATCAGTCCGGCCCATGTCACATAGCCCGGACGCCCGGGGACCCCCTAATCCAGGACTCCCTCAGTAGCCCCTGAACCAGGCTTCAATGACGATGTGTCCGGCGCGCAGATTGTCTTCAGCATTGCAAGGCGGGTTCCTCCTCCGAATACTCCAAAGTAGTTGATCAAAAGAACTATATCCGGCTTTGTACAATAGTCACAACTCTGAATCACAAGGGCAAAATACTTAAGCAAAAATAAGTTCTGTCTTCTGACAACTTTACTGGTGGGACGTTACGTTCGGCCACTTCATTATTTCGAATTGTTTTTTGACCTCCCGTTTCGTGTTTCGACACGCAGCCTCCGGCGACACGTCTTGTCAAAGCAGAGATCGTGTCCCCTTATTATGGGATTCTCATCAATACGGGTTTGGGAAACCCAACCGTGCCGTTCGCACGGCCCCTTGGGAATAGGCGAGCTTGAAGGCTCGTGGGGGGACGCTTGATTCACTACCTTTATAAGGAGATAAGGATCCACCTTTTTTACCCCACGCCTTCTTCCTCCTCGGCCTACCCACCCTCGAGCTCCAGCGCCCAAGTCTCAACCTTTTTCGTCCCCCGCAAACATTGCAACCATGTTCGGATCTGCAGCGCAGGGCAAATGGATGGCCTCCTAGTCACGGAGGGGAACATCTAGGAGCTCCGGGAAGCGGGGTACCTAGCCAAGAAAATCGCCCACCAGCTTCCTGCCAAGAAGCAGATTGTCCCCACTCCGGAGCACAATGAGAGGGTAGTATTCATCCCCCATTTCCTTCGTGGACTAGGATTTCCCCTACATCCTTTCGTCCGCGGTCTCATGTTTTACTGCAGGCTAGATTTCCATGATCTAGCCCCAAATTCCTTCCTCAACATTTCGGCGTTCATCGTCGTATGCGAGGCATTCCTCTGCATCCCCCCCACTTCGGCCTATGGCTCAAGGTCTTTAATGTGAAGTCGATAGTGGTGGATGGCCAACATGCGGAGTGCGGTGGCGCCATGGTGAGGAAGCTTCCCAACGTCACATGGCCCAAGGGTACCTTCGTGGAGACTGTTAAGGGATGGCAGCAGGAGTGGTTCTATGTCACGGAACCTCGTGACTCCACATGGGCTGCTCCTTTCGAGTTCAAGTCCAGGCCTCCAATGCGGCTGACATCCTGGCTCAACAAGGGCCTGGACTGGGCATCGTCTGACGAGGTGATGATGCTGTAGAGGCGCGTCAAGAGAATGGTAGACAAGAATACCAGCCTTGCCAGCGTGATCCAGGTGATGCTCTTTCGCCGAATTCTCCCCTGCCAACGCCGGACTCAGTATATGTGGGAGTTCGACCCGGCAGGTCCCCGGACCCTGCAGTGGTTCTTCGGCACGAAGCACGAAGACATGTGGAAGCTGCTTTTCAAGACCCAAAAGACGTGGCCGAAGACGACCGAAGACCTCGGCCATGACTGCACTCATGCAGCGACTCCCATAAGTTTTCTGATAACCTTTATTTTTAAATCCAAGGAGCATACTAAGCTTCCCATTCTACCCACAGGGCTGGACGAAGAGGCGGAACGGATTCGCTGTCCGGCTCCGCTACCCGAAGACCCAGCCATTCCTCTATTGACGAGGATGCTGGTCCCAGCGCCATATCAGGCGCCGGAAAAGAAGGCCAAGAAGAAGAGCAAGGAGGCCAAGGGTGGCCTCCGCCATAAAGGCGCTTCGGACGTAGTGTCCGAAGACACCAAAACTCTCTCCTCTCATGACGAAGATGAAGAGGAGGTGGAAGAAAGTAATTCCCCCCTTAAGGGGCGAAAGAAGAAGAGAGCGGCCTCCATGGATCTAGATACGGAGGCGTCCAAGAAAGGGAGAATCTCCCTTACGGATGATTTTGAGACGGACACCGACGACATCCACGAGTGGCGCTCCAGGCCGAAGCCCCCGGCTGGATTGTAAGTATTCAAAGGTACTGTACATATATCCAGCCTTTCGCCTTGTGGTTTTAACATGATGAATTGCATGCTGCAGTCCGGCCCGTGACCTCCCCCAGCGATCCTCATCTTCTGGGAATTCGCTGGGTCCGAACATGACGGAGAGCGAGTCGCCCCCGCCAGCCTCCCCCTACTACAGATAACACGGAGGTGTTGTCCCGAAGGAACCTTCCCAGATAGGGAGAGGTGCGGGAGGCCGCCAAGACGGCGCCAAAGGGTGATACCCCTGCTGCCGAGAACACGGGGGAACCGACCCCCATGGAGACTGGAGACGGGGGCCATGTCCAATTTTTCCCCCAACCAAATGTCATTCCGGAGACCCACACGGCTCTGGAGTCAGATGCGCAACCTCCTTCAAAAGAAGGGGGCGCGCCCACTCCACCAGCGACCTCTGTCAATCCGGAGGCGCCGGATACTCTGGTGGGAGCGCTTCAAAGCGCCACCATTGTGGAAGAACATCGTACCCTTATGGGTACAGTGGTTGAAAAGGTTCGGTCCGCTAAAAGTGGATTGAACGAGGCCTACATTGGCCTTCTGAGAGGCTTTGAGGTATGTGATATAATGCCTTTTAGTTGTATAAGAGGAATGCATGTGTATAGATAGTAGCCCCTGAGACTCTGTTCGGTGTTCTCAAAGAAAGGCGGAACAGAGGATCTAATAACTTGCACAGGAGATTTAACATACATATCTATTTGAACAAAATAGGCTGCGAGGCAGGAGTTAGCTTTCCATGCCGCTGAAGCATCCGAGCTGAGGCGGAAGTTAGAGGAAAAGCAAGGTATGTGATACGAAAACACGTCTGAAATGGTATCAGCTCCAATTTGGTATCTAAATGAGTTTTATAATTATGCTCATAGCTGATGCATCTGAGGTCGAGACCCTCTAGAGCGCGTTGACCGAAGCCAAGAAGGAGGCGGAGGAGGCATGAGCCGCCCGCCTAAAACATGAATCACGGGTGGAGGAAGTCCAGCAAGAGCTCAAGGATGCTATAAGAAAATGTGAGTCCTTAGAGCGCAAGATTTCAGATCAAAATTCCAAACTTGCTAAGGCCCTCCAAAGTGCACAGGAGGCCCGGGCCGAAGCCCAAAGCGCCTATCGGGAGATCCAAGAGGTAAAGCAGATTGCAGCGAGTAAGACTTCTAACATGCAGCGCAAATTTGAGAGAAGAGAGTATATCTTACTGACCCGGATTTGGAGTTCTCCAGGAGCGTTTGCGGACCTGCCCCAGAGTATTGCTGTTGCTGCGGAGTTCTTCCGAGCTGAAGAGGGGAGCGCGACGGAAAAGTTGTTCTGGTCGCAGTACCTTGCGCCAGAGCATCCCGTCCCCCTCAGCGATCAACTGAAGCAGTTGACCGTACTGCATAGGGTGGCCGGATTGGCCATGAGGGATGTTATAATCCGTCTTTGGCCTGCCGAACCCATACCCAGTAGCTACTTCGGGCTCGTGAAGCGGCTGGTCAGTGCCTGCCCTCGGCTCGATGTCGTGAAGGCCGGTCTGCATCGAAGGTGCACGGATGGCCTTCGCCCGTGTCAAAGTGCAATGGGAGAAGATGAACGCCGTCAAGCTTGCCACCGAGGGACCGCCCGCGGGCAAAAAGCACCGCACGCTGGAGCGGTATTTTGACGATGTCCTCAAAGGATCCCGCATTGTAGAGGGCCAGTGCTTGAAAGACATTATTTTTTAATGAATGTATCCCTGCTGTCCAAACTCTGTATTATGAAACAAGGCTGATGTATAATATGTTGCTTATTTTGCCTCAAATTCTTTTCCTCCTGTGCGGCCGTTTTTCGGTATCTGAGAGTTGGCCAGTCGTCGGCTTTAGCCCCCACGTAGGTAGTACAGGGGTGTTCGGAATAGCACCTGAACACACTTGACCCATCAATTTGGTCCTTGAAGGAGGTGTTAGTGCGGCGAACCAGGCAATCAGACTATGTGGCTTTATCGCTCACACTTAGCCATAAGAGTTTGACAATGAGATTGTAGGCGTAGCCCCTGGTATTATTCGATTATCCGAACTTGCGTGCTATGGATGCCTGACCGGGTGGAGACCGGTCCCTCGCGTAATGCGGAAAAAATCGTAAGAGATTTGTAATTGGTCTCCGAATAACTGACCAACTCTCGCCGCACCATGACAGTCAGTTTTTGGCTTTCTCCACTAAGGTGTTTATCCGGATAAACCGGAAACACAATCACAGTAGTTCTCCCTTTACTGCCTTAGCCGAACGAGCGGAACGTAAGGCAGCAACCACAGGAGCCGGGCAACCCAACTTTTGACCAAAGACATGATTCGGAGCCGATGCATATAGTGCTATATTCGTGATGCTGAATTGTACTATAAAGGTGTTCGGACTTATTTTAAAGAAATGTACGTAGCCGGATAGAGCCCCTGGCCATTTAAGCCGTACCGAGGTGTACATGGAAATCAGACGAAGAAAAGGGAGTACGGGTTAAGAAATAAGCCAGTACCGAATAGGTTGGGCGAGAAACTGTTTCCATTATAGTCTGATTGATACGTCAAAATGTATTTTTACAAATAATGCGATAAGCATCGAGGCTATTTTACATGCCGAGCACAAGGGAAAGCTGTGTACGGGTCCTAAAGAAGGAAGTGGTGATCTTTAAAGATCCTTTAGATACTCTACTAGATGTCTACGTTACTTTTCTCGTTGGCGTGTCGTCCTTCGAAAGGATTCAACGATCGGGTTTTCATGAGGGCCTTAAAAAAGGGCCCTTGGTACCATCGAAAGGTGATGTGGGTTGTAAGGAACCTGGAAAAAAAAGAGAAAAGAAATATGAGGGTGCAGATAGGGTCGAGCCGTATTCTGGATTTTATCTTTACTATGCCTCCATATTTGCCCATGGTATCTCCAACGCGTAGTGATGTACGTGATACGTCTCCAACGTATCTATAATTTTTTATTGTTCCATGCTATTATATTATCTGTTTTGGATGTTTAATGGGCTTTATTATGCCCTTTTATATTATTTTTGGGACTAACCTATTAACCGAAGGCCCAGTGCAAATTGCTGCTTTTTTGCCTATTTCAGTGTTTCACGGAAAAGGAATATCAAACGGAATCCAAACGGAACGAAACCTTCGCGAGGATCTTTCTTGGAACAAACGCAATCCAGGAGACTTGGAGTGGAAGTCAGAGATGCAACAAGGCGGCCATGAGGCAGGAGGGCGCGCCCAGGGGGGTAGGCGCGCCCCCCACCCTCGTGGGCCCCTCGTAGCTCCACCGACTTACTTCTTTCGCCTATATATACTCTTATACCCTGAAAACATCCAAGAGAGCCACAAAACCACTTGTCCACCGCCGCAACCTTATGTACCCGTGAGATCCCATCTTGGGGCCTTTTCCGGCGATCTGCCGGAGGGGGGTTCGATCACGGAGGGCTTCTACATCAATACCATAGCCTCTCCGATGATGTGTGAGTAGTTTACCATAGACCTTCGGGTCCATAGTTATTAGCTAGATGGCTTCTTCTCTCTCTTTGGTTCTCAATACAAAGTTCTCCTCGATGTTCTTGGAGATCTATTCGATGTAATACTTTTTGCGGTGTGTTTGCCAAGATCCGATGAATTGTGGGTTTATGATCAAGATTATCTATGAACAATATTTGGTTCTTCTCTGAATTCTTATATGCATGATTTGATATATTTGCAAGTCTCTTCGAATTATCGGTTTAGCTTGGCCTACTAGATTGATCTTTCTTGCAATGGGAGAAGTGCTTAGCTTTGGGTTCAATCTTGCGGTGTCCTTTCCCAGTGACAGCAGGGGCAGCAAGGCACGTATTTTATTGTTGCCATCGAGGATTCAAAGATGGGGTTTATATCATATTGCTTGAGTTTATCCCTCTACATCATGTCATCTTGCCTAATGCGTTACTATGTTCTTATGAACTTAATACTCTAGATGGATGCTGCATAGCGGTCGATGTGTGGAGTAATAGTAGTAGATGCAGAATCATTTCGGTCTACGACACGGACGTGATGGCTATGTTCATGATCATGCCTAGATATTCTCATAACTATGCGCTTTTCTATCAATTGCTCGGCAGTAATTTGTTCACCCACCGTAATATATGTTATCTTGAGAGAAGCCACTAGTGAAACCTATGGCCCCCGGGTCTATTTTACATCATATTAGTTTCCCGTTAACTTGCCAATTTCTGTCACCGCTTATTTTGCAATCTTTACTTTCCAATCTATACAAAAAAATACCAAAAATATTTATCTTATTATCTTTATCAGATCTCACTTTTGCAAGTGGCCGTGAAGGGAATGACAACCCCTTTATCGTGTTCGTTGCAAGGTTCTTGATTGTTTGTGCAGGTACTAGGCGATTTGCTTGTAGTCTCCTACTGGATTAATACCTTGGTTCTCAAAAACTGAGGGAAATACTTACGCTACTTTGCTGCATCACCCTTTCCTCTTCAAGGGAAAACCAATGCATGCTCAAGAGGTAGCAAGAAGGATTTCTGGCGCCATTGCCGGGGAGATCTATGCTCAAGTCAAGACATACCAAGTACCCATCACAAACTCTTATCCCTCACATTACTTTATTTGCCATTTGCCTCTCATTTTCCTCTCCCCCACTTCACCTTTGTTGTTTTATTCGTCCTTTTCCGTTCGCCTCTTTTCGCTTGCTTCTTGTGTGCTTGTGTGTTTGATCGTTTGTTTCGCCGTCATGGCTAGCCCTCTCTCCCTTCCTTTGTCTCCTGATTTTGAAGTTCTTCACTTCAAACAAAGACAAGGAGAAAACTTAAAAGATGCTTGCTATAGGATGATAGAATCCTATCGTAGTTGCACTACAGAGGGAGATTTCAAGATTTTACTTCGTAATTTTTATGTTGGGCTAACCATATCCCATAGACAACTCTTGGATTTTTCCGCTAAAGGGAATTTTATCAAAATTGATCCCAGTATTGCTTATGAAATTATAGAGGGAATAGTGGGACTACCACCCCCACAAAAGGGGCTACACCTTACTCAAGAAGGAACCCAAGTTTTGGAGAAATTATGCGAATTGCAAAAATCTATTGAACCTCTTAAAAATGTTGGCGGAAACCTTCACCGCATGAATACGTTGATCACACTTCACAATAAGCGGTTGGATGCTCTAGATCTAAAACTATCCGAGCATGAAGGGAAACGTAAGGAACCTCCCGGATCCGAGCATAACTCCATTAAAAAGATAAATACCAAAGATGGCAATACCTAGATCTATTCTTGCTTTATGCCTAGCTAGGGGCGTTAAACGATAGCGCTTGTTGGGAGGCAACCCAATTTTATTTTTGTTCCTGTTTAGTAATAAATAATTCTTATAGCCTCTGTTTAGATGTGTTTTATGTTTTAATTAGTGTTTTTTCAAAGTAGAACCTTTGGGAAGACTTGGGTGAAGTCTTTGCGATCTTGCTGTAAAAAACAGAAACTTTAGCGCTCACGGGATTAGCTGCCATTTCTTACTGGAGAGTGCTTTTAGGTTGATTCTTTTTGCAGATGATTAATAGACAAATTCCTCACGTCCACCAATATATTTCAGAATTTTTGGAGTTCCAGAAGTATACGTTTGATACATATTGCTACAGACTTTTCTGTTTTTGACAGATTCTGTTTTTCGTGTGTTGTTTGCTTATTTTGATGAATCTATGGCTAGTATCGGGGGGTATGAACCATAGAGAAGTTGGAAAACAGTAGGTTTAACACCAATATAAATAAAGAATGATTTCATTACAGTACCTTAAAGTGGTGATTTATTTTCTTATACTAACGGAGCTCATGAGATTTTCTGTTTAAGTTTTGTGTTGTGAAGTTTTCAAGTTTTTGGGTAAAGATTTGATGGATTTTGGAATAAGGAGTGGCAAGAGCCTAATCTTGGGGATTCACAAGGCACCCCAAGGTAAAATTCAAGGACAACCAAAAGGCTAAGCTTGGGGATGCCCCGGAAGGCATCCCCTCTTTCGTCTTCGTCAATCGGTAACTTTACTTGAGGCTATATTTTTATTCACCACATGATATGTGTTTTGCTTGGAGCGTCATGTATGATTTGAGTCTTTGCTTTTTATTTTACCACAATGATCCTTGCTGTACACACCTTTTGGAGAGACACACATAAATCAGAATTTATTAGAATACTCTATGTGCTTCACTTATATCTTTTGAGCTAGATAATTTTGCTCCAGTGCTTCACTTATATATTTTTAGAGCATGGTGGTGATTTTATTTTATAGAAATTAGTGATCTCTCATGCTTCACTTATATTATTTTGAGAGTCTTTTAGAACAACATGGTAATTGGCTTTGGCTATAAAATTAGTCCTAATATGATAGGCATCCAAGATGGGTATAATAAAAACTTTCATATAGAGTGCATTAAATACTATGAGAAGTTTGATACTTGATAATTGTTTTGAGATATAAAGATGGAAATGTTAGAGTCGTGCTAGTGGAGTAATTGTGAAATTGAGAAATACTTGTGTTGGGGTTTGCAAGTCCCGTAGCATGCACGTATGGTAACCGTTGTGTGACAAATTTGAAGCATGAGGTGTTCTTTGATTGCTTTCCTTATGAGTGGTGGTTGGGGACGAGCGATGGTCTTTTCCTACCAATATATCCCCCTAGGAGCATGTGCGTAGTGCTCTGGGTTTGATGACTTGTAGATTTTTGCAATAAGTATGTGAGTTCTTTATGACTAATGTTGGGTCCATGGATTATACGCACTCTCACCCTTCCATCATTGCTAGCCTCTTCGGTACCGTGCATTGCCCTTTCTCACCTCGAGAGTTGGTGCAAACTTCGCCGGTGCATCCAAACCCCATGATATGATACGCTCTATCACACATAAGCCTCCTTATATCTTCCTCAAAACAGCCACCATACCTACCTATTATGGCATTTCCATAGCCATTCCGAGATATATTGCCATGCAACTTTCCACCGTTCCATTTATTATGACACGCTTCATCATTGTCATATTGCTTTGCATGATCATGTAGTTGACATCGTATTTGTGGCAAGGCCATGATACGTCTCCGTCGTATCTATAATTGTTGATTGTTCCATGCCAATATTATTCAACTTTCATATACTTTTGGCAACTTTTTATATTATTTTTGGGACTAACATATTGATCCAGTGCCCAGTGCCAGTTCCTGTTTGTTGCATGTTTTATGTTTCGTAGAAACCCCATATCAAACGGAATCCAAACGGGATAAAAACGGACGGAGAATATTTTTGGTATATTTGGAGAATATGGGAAGAAGAATCAACGCGAGACGGTGCCCGAGGGGGGCACGAGGCAGGGGGCGCGCCTGCCCCCCTCGTGGGCCCCCCATAAGGCGGTTGCTCCTATTCATTTGCCGCAAGAAAGCTAATTTTCGGGAAAAAATATCGGCGAAGGTTTCAGTCCAATCAGAGTTACGGATCTCCATATATATACGAAACGGTTAAAGGGCAGAAGAGGAGAACGTAGAAACAGAGAGAGACAGATCCAATCTCGAAGGGGCTCTCGCCCCTCCCATGCCTTGAGGCCAAGGACCAGAGGGGAAACCCTTCTCCCATCTAGGGAGGAGGTCAAGGAAGAAGAAGAAGAAGAAGAAGAAGAAGAAGAAGAAGAAGAAGAAGAAGAAGAAGAAGAAGAAGAAGAAGAAGAAGAAGAAGAAGAAGAAGAAGAAGAAGAAGGGGCCCCCTCTCCCCTTCTCTTCCGGTGGCGCCGGAACCCTGCCGTGGCCACCATCATCATCACCGCGATCTTCACCAACACCTCCGCCATCTTCACCAACATCTCCATCACCTCCACCCTATATTTACAGCAGTCCGCTCTCCCGCAACCCGCTGTACCCTCTACTTGAACATGGTGCTTTATGCTTCATATTATTATCCAATGATGTGTTGCCATCCTATGATGTCTGAGTAGATTTTCGTTGTCCTATCGGTGGTCGATGAATTGCTATGATTGCTTTAATTTGCTTGTGGTTATGTTGTTGTCCTTTGGTGCCCATCATATGAGCGCGCGCGTGGATCACACCATAGGGTTAGTTGTATGTTGATAGGACTATGTATTGGAGGGCAAGAGTGACAGAAGCTTCAACCTAGCATAGAAATTGATGCATACGGGATTGAAGGGGGGCCAATATATCTTAATGCTATGCTTGGGTTTTACCTTAATGAACGTTAGTAGTTGTGGATGCTTGCTAATAGTTCCAATCATAAGTGCATATAATTCCAAGTCAGGGATGACATGCTAGCAGTGGCCTCTCCCACATAAAACTTGCTATCGGTCTAGTAAAGTAGGCAATTGCTTAGGGACAATTTCGCAACTCCTACCACCACTTTTCCACACTCTCTATATTTACTTTATTGCTTCTTTACTTAAAACAGCCCCTACTTTTTATTTACACGCTCTTTATTATCTTGCAAACCTATCCAAAAAACACCTACAAAGTACTTCTAGTTTCATACTTGTTTTAGGTAAAGCGAACGTCAAGCGTGCGTAGAGTTGTATCGGTGGTCGATAGAACTTGAGGGAATATTTGTTCTACCTTTAGCTCCTCGTTGGGTTCGACACTCTTATTTATCGAAAGAGGCTACAATTGATCCCTTATACTTGTGGGTTATCAAGACCTTTTTCTAGCGCTGTTGCCAGGGAGTCATAGCGTGGGGTGAATATTCTCGTGTGTGCTTGTTTGCTTTATCACTAAGTAATTTTTATTTACTGTTCTAAGTTGTTTTCTATCTTTAGTTATGGGTAGGAAATGCAAAATGCCAAAAAAATTAGTTGTACCTGCTGAACCAATGGTTGAAGAACAACTCAAAATCTATCACACTCCTGAAGCTTTTTACTTGGATCATCTTTGATCCCTATGTGCTCGTGCTGAAACCCCAACTAGCTTAGTTGAGAGCAAATCTTTAGATGAGCATGCTTGTTATGTGCGACACCGCATATCTGAAAAAGGGAAACATTTACTGGATCAAATTCATCGTTTGCAATGCTATGCTTGGAATTTATGCGAAATATATGATATTACTTGTTGTTCTGAAGACCCTAAGAAACACCTTCCCTACCAATGTTTGTTTAGTGATAATGGAATCGTATCTTCTTATGTTAAGGGTGTTTATAATTACTATGATGTTCAACAAATTGAAGAACTTGTTGCTTTTAAGGGTGCTTATGAAATTGCGTCTTTGATTGAAAAGTATGATGCTACTCTTTACAAATCTGAAAATTTTGCCATACTTGAATATTGTTATGAGAATTATGGTTCTAATGCCTATGTTAAACCATATATCGAGGTCTCCTCTGCTGTCCAAGAAGAGACTAATATTTTGCAGGAGTCTATGGAAGAAGAAATTGATGAAACTGTGAGCTCATTGGATGAAAAAGATGATGAGGAGAGCGAAGAACAAAAGGAGGAAGAGCGGATTAGCTACCCATGCCCACCTTCTAATGAGAGTAACTCTTCAACTCATACATTGTTTAATTTCCCTTCGTGCTTACCGAAGGATGATTGCTATGATGATTGTTATGATCCCGTTGATTCTCTTGAAATATCCCTTTTTGATGATGCCTGCTATGCTTGTGGCCAAGATGCCAATATGAATTATGCTTATGGAGGTGAACTTGCTATAGTTCCTTATGTTAAACATGAAATTGTTGCTATTGCACCCACGCATGACAGTCCTATTATCTTTTTGAATTCTCCCGACTACACTATATCGGAGAAGTTTGCACTTATTAAGGATTATATTGATGGGTTGTGTTTTACTATTACACATGATGATTTTGATGAATATAATATGCATGTGCTTGCTGCTCCTACTTGCAATTATTATGAGAGAGGAACTATATCTCCACCTCTCTATGTTTCCAATACGATAAAATTGCAAGCAACTGTTTATACTATGCATTGGCCTTTACTATGTGTGCATGAATTGTTCTTTTATGACATGCCGATGCATAGGAAGAGAGTTAGACTTCGTTGTTGCATGATATATGTTACTTTGTGCTCACTACTAAATTACAAATCATTGTTAATTAAAATTGGCTTTGATATACCTTGGGATCCGGGTGGATTCACTACTTGAGCACTATATGCCTAGCTTAATGGCTTTAAAGAAAGCACTGCCAGGTAGACAACCCGGAAGTTTTAGAGAGTCATTTATTTTTTTGTGTGCTTTCATAAAGTTTAAAAAACAAAAAAAATAAAGAGGGGAACCCAAAACTTTTCAAAAAGAAAAGTGAAAGTGAGATAGACGAGCATTGTGAAAGTGGGGGACGTCCATGAACTTTGTTCATGCCCATGGAAACTTTGTGAATCTTTATTACAGAAAATTTTCAACAAAAATAATTATCCCCTTGTACAATTCCATTGTATTATAAAAATAATGTGCCAAGGTTTGCCTTTAGGATGTTTACAATGCTTGTTGGTTTGTGCGGTGCAGGACAGAAACATTGGCTGTAGTGCGTGATTTTACATTTTTTACTGGAATGTCAAATGGTTCTGAAATGTTTTGCACTGTCTTTCTGTACAAATTTTATATTTTTTTCCTAATTTTGGCAGAATTTTTCAAGTATCAGAAGTATGGTGAATGTTCAGATTATTACAGATTGTTCTGTTTTAGACAGATTCTGTTTTTGATGCATAGTTTGCTTGTTTTGATGAAACTATCAATTTATATCAGTGGATTAAGCCATGGAAAAGTTATACTACAGTAGCTATAATGCAAAAACAAAATATGAATTGGTTTGCAACAGTACTTAGAGTAGTGATTTGCTTTATTATACTAACGGATCTTACCGAGCTTTCTGTTGAAGTTTTGTGTGGATGAAGTGTTCGATGATCGAGAAGGTCTCGATGTGAGAAGAAGGAAGAGAGGCAAGAGCTCAATCTTGGGGATGCCCGAGGCACCCCAAGTAAATATTCAAGGAGACTCAAGCGTCTAAGCTTGGGGATGCCCTGGAAGGCATCCCCTCTTTCTTCAACAAATATCGGTATGTTTTCGGATTCGTTTCGTTCATGCGATATGTGCAATCTTGGAGCGTCTTTTGCATTTAGTTTTCATTTTTTTTCTTTTATGCACCATGCTGGTATGAGATAGTCCTTGGTTTATTTATAGAATGCTCATTGCACTTCACTTATATTCTTTGAGTATGGCTTTATAGAATGCTTCATGTGCTTCACTTATATCATTTGAAGTTTGGATTGCCTGTTTCTCTTCACATAGAAAACCGCCATTTGTAGAACGCTCTTTTGCTTCACTTATATTTGTTAGAGTGTGGGCATATCTTTTGTAGAAAGAATTAAACTCTCTTGCTTCACTTATATCTATTTAGAGAGATGACGGGAACTGGTCATTCACATGGTTAGTCATAAAATCCTACATAAAACTTGTAGATCACTGAATATGATAGGTTTGATTCCTTGCAATAGTTTTGCGATATAAAGATGGTGATATTAGAGTCATGCTAGTGGGTAGTTGTGGATTGTAGAAATACTTGTGTTGAGGTTTGTGACTCCCGTAGCATGCACGTATGGTGAACCGTTATGTAACGAAGTCGGAGCATGAGGTATTTATTGATTGTCTTCCTTATGAGTGGCGGTTGGGGACGAGCGATGGTATTTTCCTACCAATCTATCCCCCTAGGGGCATGCATAGTAGTACTTTGCTTCGAGGGCTAATAAACTTTTGCAATAAGTATATGAGTTCTTTATGACTACTGTGAGTCCATGGATTATATGCACTCTCACCCTTCCATCATTGCTAGCCTCTTCGGTACCGTGCATTGCCCTTTCTCACCTTGAGAGTTGGTGCAAACTTCGCCGGTACATCCAAACCCCGTGATATGATACGCTCTATCACACATAAGACTCATTATATCTTCCTCAAAACAGCCACCATACCTACCTATCATGGCATTTCCATAGCCATTCCGAGATATATTGCCATGCAACTTCCATCATCGTCATATACATGACTTGAGCATTTATTGTCATATTGCTTCGCATGATCGTAAGATAGCTAGCATGATGTTTTCATGGCTTGTTCGTTTTTTGATGTCATTGCTACGCTAGATCATTGCGCATCCTGGTACACCGCCGGAGGCATTCATATAAAGTCATATCTTTGTTCTATTATCGAGTTGTAAGTAAATAAAAGTGTGATGATCATCATTATTAGAGTATTGCCCAAATAAAAAAAAGAGAGAGGCCAAAGAAGCCTAAATAAAAAAAGGGCCAAAGAAGCCCGCAAAAAAAAGGGGCAATGTTACTATCCTTTTACCACACTTATGCTTCAAAGTAGCACCATGTTCTTCATGATAGGGAGTCTCTTATTTTGTCACTTTCATATACTAGTGGGATTTTCATTATAGAACTTGGCTTGTATATTCCGATGATGGGCTTCCTCAAATGCCCGAGGTCTTCATGAGCAAGCAAGTTGGATGCACACCCACTTAGTTTCCAGTTTGAGCTTTCATACACTTATAGCTCTTAGTGCATCCGTTGCATGGCAAGCCCTACTCCTTGCATTGACATCAATTGATGGGCATCTCCATAGCCCGTTGATTAGCCCCGTCGATGTGAGACTTTCTCCTTTTTTGTCTTCTCCACATAACCCCCATCATAGTATTCTATTCCACCTATAGTGCTATGTCCATGGCTTGAGCTCATGTATTGCGTGAGGGTTGAAAATGCTGAAGCGCGTTAAAAAGTATGAACCAATTGCTCGGCTTGTCATCGGGGTTGTGGATGAAGTGAATATTTTGTGTGGTGAAGATGGAGCATAGCCAGACTATATGATTTTGTAGGGATAACTTTCTTTGGCCATGTTATTTTGAAAAGACATGATTGCTTTATTAGTAGGCTTGAAGTATTATTGTTTTTATGTCAAATGATAGACTATTGCCTTGAATCACTCGTGTCTTAATATTCATGCCATGATTAGATACATGATCAAGATTATGCTAGGTAGCATTCCACATCAAAAATTATCTTTTTTATCATTTACCTACTCGAGGACGAGCAGGAATTAAGCTTGGGGATGCTGATACGTCTCCGTCGTATCTATAATTTGTGATTGTTCCATGCCAATATTATTCAACTTTCATATACTTTTGGCAACTTTTTATATCATTTTTGGGACTAACATATTGATCCAGTGCCCAGTGCTAGTTCCTGTTTGTTGCATGTTTTATGTTTTGCAGAAACCCCATATCAAACGGAATCCAAATGGGATAAAAACGGACGGAGAATATTTTTGGAATATTTGGAGAATATGGGAAGAAGAATCAACGCGAGACGGTGCCCGAGGGGGGCACGAGGCAGGGGCGCACCTGCCCCCCTCGTGGGCCCCCCGTAAGGCGGTTGCTACTATTCTTTTGCCGCAAGAAAGCTAATTTTCGGAAGAAAAAAATCTCGGCGAAGGTTTCAGTCTAATCGGAGTTACGGATCTCCATATATATACGAAACGGTGAAAGGGCAGAAGAGGAGAACGTAGAAACAGAGAGAGACAGAGAGACAGATCCAATCTCGGAGGGGCTCTCGCCCCTCCCATGCCATGGAGGCCAAGGACCATAGGGGAAACCCTTCTCCACTACAAAAAAAAAGACACATCCATGACATTTTGGGCCGAACGAAAATCTTTTCTGTCATACTTATGACACTTCTATGACGATAATTGTGACAAAACCCGGTATCATCATAGATGTGGTAGGGTCCTACTTCTATGACAAAAAATCATGACATAAAATGGGCTTTTCATCCTGGGCGGGCCGGAGACCCAGCTGCATGACATTCTTTGGGCCGTCCATGACGGAAAAAACCATGGTAGAAGCGAGGGCACGAAAAATATCGGGGAGTCCCCGGTTACGGTGGGTGGTCGGGGGCCGAGCGATGCGCGCTTCTCTCGTACGTACGCGCGTGTGTGCGAGGTGTTGGGCTCTAACTGAACCCGAGCGAGGCGTTGGGCTCTAACTGAACCCGAGCGAGGCGTTGGGCTCTAACTGAACCCGAGCGATTGCACTGCAGGCTACGTGTTACTGAACCCGAGCGATGGATCGATGGCTGTTAACTGAACCCGATCGAGCGATTCCTTCGCTACTGCTGCTAACTGAAGCCGATCGATGCTGCCTCTGGATGAACAGTGAGCGTTGCGGGGGGGTTTGGATGAACAGTTCCCGGTGGGGTGGATGAACAGGACCCCGTGGTGTTGCCTCTGGATGAACAAGACCCCGATCGATCGAGCCGGTTGGGGCTGGATGAACAGGGCCCCGTGGAGGGCAGGATGAACAGGACCACCCCGTGGAGGGCAGAATGAACAGTAGATGGTGGAGGGCAGGATGAACAGTAGCCTGTGGAGGGGTGGTTGAACAGGAGCCCATGGAGAGGGCTGGTTGAACAGTAGCCGGTGGAGTAGCGCGCGGTGGAGGCTGGATGAACAGGAGCCCGTGGATGAACAGTCGCAGGTGGAGGCTGGAGGAGGTCGACGGTGGATGAACAGTAGCCCGTGGAGGCTGGAGGGGGCGACGGTGGAGATGAATAGTATCCCATGGAGTCCCGTTTTGCGGTACGCCACACCCCTCCTGATGAACAGGACCCCCGTTTCGACCGTAGCGCTCCAACACAAGTCCGTTTCCTCTGTTTTGTGGTACGCCACACCCCTCTCGATCAACAGGACCGCCGTTTCGACCGTAGGAGGTCCGTTTCCTCCGTTTTACGGTATGCCAGACCCCTCCCAATGAACAGGATCCCGTTTCGAACGTGGCCGGTCGAACACAAGGCCGTTTCCTCCATTCTGCGGTACGCCAGGCCTCGTTTCCATCGGCTGTTCCGTCCAAGCCCTCCCGATGAACACGACGACGCATTTCGTTTTAACCCAGCCGGTTGGCTCCCCATGAACACGACGACGACGCTGTTTCTCCGTTCTGACCCAGCCATGTACACGAGCCCTGGCCGTACGTATGCGCGAGTAGGTGTTCGAGACCCTGCCCGTATGTACGTACGTGGCCGTATTTTCTTTCTTGCACACTGGGCGCTGTACGTACGTGTACATGCTACGTGCGTGCCTCTACTACGACACGTGCGCGCCTCTACATCGACTAGTATATACGTACACGTTCGCGACCAGAATGACAACGCTACGTACGCTTCGACCAGGTGGGTCCCGACTGTCAGGCACTTCCTTGCCTGCGAAGATGTAGCTGGTGGATCCCAGCAGTGAGGGGGGCGAATCGTTTTTTTTTGCCCGGACGCACTTCCTTGCGTGCGAAGATGTAGCTGGGAGGTCCCAGCAGTCAAGGGGAAACATTTTTTTGCGAAATACAGTCGCCCGTCCGGTGGGTCCCTGCTGTCAGGTGGAGGAGTAATTATTTTGCGCGTAATAAGGAGGAACTTCCTTGCGGCCGCCGTGGACCCAGCTGTCAGCCTCTCCACGTACAGTACTCTTCCGATGGAAGTCGTTCCTTGACCACGCTGAACACGCCGCGCCAAGAGCACCAGGGCAGTGGACCACGGCGAGGCCTAGGAAGGGGACGACGTGGAGCCGGGGAAGACGCGGCAGTGGAAGCCCACGCGGAGAGGAGTACGAGGGTTCACTGGTTCGGCTGCGGTGTGAGGCTGCCGTTGCCACAGGGCCTGGCTAGCGGTGGGAATAGTAGGGGCGGTGAGGCCTCCGCGGCAGCACAGCCGGCCACGGGAGGCAGGAGCATGCGGCACGACCGGCGCTGCTTTGGGCAGCTGGAGCAACAAGACCAGAGGTTGAAGAAGCACTACGGCCGTTGGATGGACATCCTACGGTCACTAGAGCTAGAATCGTTCATATTGACTAAGTTGACAAAGCACTCCGTCCCCGTCAACTTAGTAGGCCCACAGGTCAGCTTCGGAAACGGTGTGCCCTAGATGTCAGGGGGAGGAATCATTTTTTGGGCGGGTGAAGCTAGAATATCCGAGATTGAAGAAGAAGCACGGCATCCGTTGGATGGACATCCAACGACCACTGCTGCTAGAACCGTGTGTTGACTATAAGTTGACAAAGCCTAGCATATGCGTCAACTCTCTTTTTTTTTGAGGGGACGCGTCAACTTAGTAAGGCCACAAGTGTGTGGCAGAGAACTTATAGCCCATTTGTGATTTGTAAGAATGTGCAGCCAATTTTTGAATTCTAATGGAATTTACTACAGCCCATTTACAGTTTGTTAAAAGTAGAGCCCATTTCAACCAACCGTTCAAAACAAAATTCAATAAAATTTCCCACATTTTGATGGGATCTGAAATATTTTTATCCCGAAATTTCTAGTCAGATTAAATACAATTTCAATATAAATTTATATTACATAAAAATCCAACGAAACATTGCGCACGCAACAATTAATGAAATTAAAATTTTCAATATCCAAAAATAATATTTTATAAAGTAATTATGTGTTTGGTGCATTTTTTATAGTTAGTGCACAGTTTTTATAATTACATCCCATTTATTATTTCTTAAAGCCCATTTTCTTGTTACACCTAATGCATCCCTCCTAGGAAAGATTTGCAGCCCAGCGGGGCGGAGAATAACAACTTGACCTTGCCTGGGTATTCCTAAAAAAAGTATAGCTGGGCTAGCCATTTTCAGCTTGGAAAAAATTAATATCTGGGCTGGATATCTGGCCTGGGCTAGACGGGCCACAGCCCGCCCAGTTAATAGCTGCAGCGATGTTTTCCTTGTTGTCCAGAGGAGAAAAATTAATATCTGGGCTAAACATCGCTCAAGAAAAACTCTGCAGTGCTCACACCTCAAAAACACAAATACTGCTCGAGCTGCTTGGTCCCAGCTGTCGGCCGCTTCTTGTGCAATTCTCTCGTTTATTGACTACATGGTTCACAATGGTGTGGGACCGTGATGTTAGGAAACCAGGAGGAAGCAAATTTTTTTTATAGTTTTATATACTAATAAGGAGGCACTTGCTATCATCCTCTCCAAGTAAAGTAATCTCCTCATCCTCATGTCCATTGACCATGTTGACAAGGCGAGATGGCGGCGCCACGGCGAGTGCAACAACTCGAAGGACGACGGAGAGGGCCTCGCGGGCCCTACGGATGGTCTGATACAGCGCCCACTGCTCATTCGGGAAGCCAGGATCATGGGGCCACATGTCCGCGACGGCATTGTTGTTCGCTTGTTCACCGGTGCTCGTTCAGGAGACGGAGGTTGTAGCACAGGTCCTCCTGCGCTGGTAGCTCTTCCGCCATTAGGGCGTCGAAGTGCCGCCGCACCTGCTCTATGGTGAACACGGCATGAACCGGCTTGGACAGTGGCACCGACTCCTAGTCGGAAGCTACGTCCATCGTCTGATTGTCGTCGCTCAGCTCGGCGAGGTAGCTGGCGAGCCAGCATGTCCGGCTGCTGGACCGACCCGCTGCCAAGCATGAGTCTGACTACCCTGGCCCACCCAGACCGCCTCCCTAGCCCGCGCGCGCTTTCCACCCGAAACGGTCAGCACCGCCCGCCTCGCTTCCCGGTGCATGCGATTGCTCCTCCTTCAAACGACACAAGTGTCGTCCGTCCGTCCTTCTGCCGCCCACATTAATGATACGCGGTTGTCGAGGCGGCTACTCCGGCGCCACACGTCCGTCCCTCCGCCGCCCACCATTTCTATATAAACTGCTGCGCCGGCCATAGCCGCAGTCATCCGCATCCGTTCCTATTCTCCTGTCCACACCACTACTGCCCACCATGGCTTCCTCGTGCTCCAGCGCTCTTCGGGATGGGGGGACGATGGACCACAAGGAGATGGCAGCCATTGCTGCCGACTGGCTGGCCGGCAGGCGGCCGGAGGACGATGACGTCTCAATGGAGAACATGGTAGTCGACGATCCGGCGCCAACCCCCTCCTCCGCGCCATCCTCGCCGGTGCATTTCACCATGACCATCGGCGAGGCCTGTGCCCAATATATGGACACGGTGAGGCAGAAGCGTCAGGAGCAGTTCCGGGAGGCACAGGCCGACGCCGCCTACAACCACTATCTCCTCCAGGAGCACCTGCAGGCGGAGGAGCAGATCGCCGTGGAGCGGGCGGAGCAGGAGGCACTGCTCGACTCGTACCGCTCCGCCCGCGAGGGCCGCCTCGAGCGCTAGCGGTACCACATGCGGGTGGCGGGGCTGCGGCCGCCTACAAAGAGGGCGATGAAGCGGCCAAGGCGTTGTTTGGCGAGACCGAGGATGAGGCAGAAGACAATGCCGGCTCCGACGAGTCCCCGCTCCGCTGGCGTCGATGAGGCCCTGCTCCGCCGAGGCCCCGCGGCGCCAACAACGAGGCAGAGGACACCGTCGGCTCCGCCGAGGCCCCACCCTGCCGGCAATGAGGGGGAGGATTTTCCCCCGCTCCGCCGAGGTGCCGCCCGCCGGCAACGAGACAGAGGACATTGCCGGCTCCGCCGAGGCCCCGCCCCGCTTTTAACGAGGCCGCGCCACACAGAAAACGAGGAAGAGTAGAACACGGTAGGCCGCCGCCGCTCGGGTCCAAGTAAGGCCACCACTGCTACCCTCCGGTTGCTGGCACTGAGCTGTACATCATGGAGCAATTCTATGATTATAGGCTGATTGAAGAGCGCTCCGTGGTTGAGCAAGCTCATGAGATACAGCCATTTGCTAGAGAACTTTAGCACTTCAGTTGTATGCTACCGGACAATGTGCGAAGTAAAAAGGAACAGAAGGAGTCCAAAGTGTTTGAGCAGCTTTTTAGCGTTCCTGTACATTGCAATCACAGCGATTCACATGTCATAGAGAACATTCAAAACAATCAATGATTATGCATCTCGGCGATTCACATGTCAGAGCCAATATTTACTTCACAACTAAAGAATAAAGAAAAAAATGGATCGACCCTGCTGACAGCAAAGGGCGTCCCATTCGAAAATATCAAACTCATGTCTTCTTGCTAAAATCAATGAGCAAAATTTGACAAGGTTTTCCCATTCCAAAATATCAAATGCCTACGATTGTGGAATGGGCAGGGTTTGCCATCAGTTCGGACATTGACATGGCACCTTGTGCTAAATAAACTAGCTGTTATTTTTGTGCAGTTCCACCAAAATCAACCAAATTCGCGCGTAGCTTGTATGATTTCGCCCTTATATGTTGCAACGCTTTGAACTTATCGGCACCTCCTTTCTTGTGGTGGAAATGAATGATTCGATGTATTCATGAACATTTTGTGCAGTTCCCATTGAAATCAAGCTGAGCACCCATGTTTGCACAAATACAAAAAAAGTGATTAGTATAAAGCAAACTGTACTATGAATTGACAGTTTAAACAGGCACCTACATGGTCCATGTAGAGCACACTTTTACAAAAATGGAACTCACCGGAAAGAATCCTAGAACAACATTGTACTCGTGCATCACAGCAAGAAAATGGAGATTTGTCAGTCCTTCTGAGCTGAAGTTAGTTTGGTCTTGTGGGGGGTAATGTAACCATCCTTCAACTGCTCCTTCTAATGAGAAGATAGACAGGGCTTCTTCATCCTGGCATAATCGGAACTAGTCACTTCACGTACTCCATATTCTTCTTCAGAGGAGGATGATCCTGTTGTGCAAAGACAAGAGGATAACTAAATGCTAGCATCCCTGTTTGCTCGAAAAAAAGGAAAGGAAATATTTAAAACAGCACAGATGAAGCACTTCTCAAGGACAATACCACTTTTTGATGACAGCATCTAAACAGTAGCACAACACCAATAGAGATGACAAAGCTCAATCATATGGATGAAATCAGTGGGCGAGTACCAACCTTTGTCAGGAGGCTTATTGTGTAGACCATACAGATGAAGCACTTCTCCGGAACCATCTGTTGCTATCTACTGTGGTGGCCATGCTTACTATATACTCCTCGATTAGATTAATGTTTCCAACATCTTCTTGTGGAGTTCCACTAAAATATATGGTATCTTCAAAGAACATTCCTATTTACACAAGTAGAGATAATTACGTATTACATTAAGAGTGGCATCAAATCTGTGGCAAAACAATTGCTTGTTCCAGCCATAGCAATAAATTAAGATGCAAAACTATATCATTACTTGTGTCATAATAGTTCCAGTGCTTCATTACAGCACCACGAGTTGATTTTTGTTTTTCTTCCGCTTGTTCTTCCCCTTCATCACGTGGTTCAATAACAGACAAGCTTCGCCTTCAATGTAAGATTTGGCATGTCAATTAGGTTGCACAAGTATAGCACTAAACAATGACATTAATTTTCTGATGAAAGTGGCAAAATACAGGCCAACAGTTGTGAAATACCCTTATCTTACCTCAAGGGGATATTAAGGTGCACATACAGATTGGAAGTCTTGTCTCCATTTGTGCAGTTCACTAAAATCAAGCAACATTACCGTACAAGTAGCACAACATATGAAAGCACACTACAGAATCATGTGGAAGAGGCTAGTACTGACGTCTCATGACGCGGAATTCAAACAACTCACAAGAAGAAGATCTGAACCAAATTTTCCAACACGGATAGGAAGTAAGATCTCCTCTTGTGCAGTTGCACTAAGATCAAGCAATCAAGCAACGTTGTCAGTGTGACATTTTGGTTGAACTGCACAAAACACTCTTAAAACAAAACTGTTTTGTGCAGTGCAACAAAAGGTCACAATGGCAACGAGGTGAAGTAGATAACCCTGTTTACACAGAGGTGCAAAGGAAACAACTAATGGTCAATAACGTTGGATGACACAGAAGCCAACGAAAAGAAGCATCTACCTTATCTAAATGGGAAAGAAAGCAAGACAGTAACATTTCTTAAATGGTGGCATTGATTAATATTAACAATAAAATTTGTTAAACATGTAATTTGCTTTTAACTGTGGCATTACATCAATTTTCCAGCGGCATTATTAGAGGGTGTTTGTTTACAAGGACATTTTGGGGGAGGGACTAAAAAAACTTCGTGTCAGTCCCATCTAAACCAAACATGAGGGACTTTTAGGGACTAAAAGTGGGCATTTGGGACTAAAGAAAGAAGACCCCGAGGGAGTCTTTTTGGGACTTTTTCCAACAGTTGCCCCTGCCACGCATCGCACCTTGTCTCTATTAGTTCACTACTAGGGGTAACATGGTCTTTTAGCATGTCATTTAATAACCTCTAGTCCATGTTTAGTCCCTGGAACCAAGCAGGTAGGGACTAGGGAGTTTTTAACCAAACAGGGCCTTAGATTAACAATAGCTAAAGAGTTGCACGGGACAGTGGACGCACCAGCACCATGTGCATCTACCGATGTACTGGGGTGATGCACAGTCTGTTGCAACAAAGAACAAACAACTAAGGAGCATATTTGTGTTGGTCCCAGTTTTGTTATCTTTAGACACCTTTCCCTATGTGAGCGCAACAAATCTAGTCCTGCTCAAACTCTACAGCCTTGTCCCCCAAAACAAAAGATCAGTTCGTTACAGATGTGCATACTGCGTTTGTCATTGTTTTCCCTTTTCGACCAACGTAGGTGCTGGATAGCCAGTCTGTACTAGTACTTTCCCCACTTCCTTTCCTCTGTGAACCACGTCCTAGATTTATGCTATACAACTTTCCCCACTACTTTCCCCCATTCTTGTCCTCTTTGAACCACGTTTTAGATTCATGCGATACAACTTTCCCCACTACTTTCCCCCTTCCTTTCCTTTTTGAACCACGTCATAGATTCATGCTATACAACTTTTCCCACTACATTCCCCATTCCTTTCCTCTTTGAACCACGTCCTAGATTCATGGTATACAACTTTTCCCACTACTTTCCTGTTTGATCCAACACCTAGATTCGAGTGCAGAAGCGGAAAAAGCCCACATGCAGCTAGAGCAATGCATGTGGAATAAGTAAATTATACCTTAAGGTTCTTGGGGTGTGGTTCGGTGGGCGACCAGAGGCCGTTCGACTCACACTATGTACGGCGGCGAAGAAGAAGGGTCGGAGGCCCTCCCGCGCCGCCGCTGGGTGAAAGTGAACAGCTGCGCCGGTAGTGGATTCCCTCCCTTGCTGACGGCGACAGCGTTAAGCCTCCTTCCCTTCCCGGTGGACGGCTCTTTGACCAGCAATGAGGGGAGAGAGAGAGAGAGGCCAGCGAAGTCTTGTTTAGATCTGGAGAGGGTGAGAGAGTGTGAAGAGAGCAACTACAAGCAGACCAGCAGTGAGGGGAGAGAGAGAGGCCAACGAAGTCTTGTTTAGATCTGGAGAGGGTGAGAGAGTGTGAAGAGAGAAACTACAAGCGCTGAGGCTCCAGCGTGTATACATATACTGGAGAGAGTGTGAAGAGTGCAAACCCTAGAAAACAAGCGCCGAGGCTGCAGCTTATACGTGATGAGGTGATTATACGGTCATGAATTATGCTCAAGTGTAGTTATCGAACCCGAGACCTCAAGTTTGATGAGCGAACAGGCTAACCAGCTACACAACCCTCCCGTTATGTTCAACGAGAGGAAAATAACCTTTTATACATTCCTGCATTCGTGTGAGAAGCATGCCGTGTTTTTTGTGTGTGCGGGAGTCATTGGGATTTAAATCACAATCGTGTCATGTGGCTTTGGTGGTAAGACTATCCACAGTGGTGCAGAAATAATGCAGCCTTAGTCACCTTACCTCTCTCCACGTAGTACGTTGGGTCCCACCAGTCAGAGGGTGAAGCAAACAAATTAATAAGAAAAATTAAAGCGCCGACGGTGTATCTTACCTCACACATCTCGCTACTGCTCGGGAACACTGTCCAATTGATCCCTCTGTTCGCTCACGTACTATTTTAAGTGAATCCTTATTATAACATGCACACAATTTTGGGCACTTGTATTCGACCTAAGTCAGTGTGCCACCGTATCTCGTACGACTCCCTCTGTCTAGGTGTAATAAGTCACGTTAGAAGGTGCAGCGGGACCAAGGTGCAAGCAGATTGGAGGAGAAGGAGAAACTTGACCGGTCATTCCTCCAATCAATGCCCTGATTTCTATCTCTAAACGCAACAATTAATCCAAACAACTAAGAGATGCCTCTTCTCTTCTTGTACGTACTCCATTTGTATCTCACTTCCTGTGGCTTCGCACTCGCATGATTTTCCTATTCTATGAACCTGTGTGTGCGTGTGCGTGTGCGTGTGTGTGTTTAACAGCATGTGTGTGTTAAGGAGAGCGATAGATCGACCTACTCCTACAGAGAGATGGTGTGTAGTGTATGATTTTATCCGCGAGAGTCGGTGCATCCTCTCGTTTCCGGGCGTCCGGTAGGGACAGGCGGACAGCTGCTACGCCCGCTCCTGACCAGCCTGGCCCACCCAAAGCCCCTCCATCGCCCGCGTGCGCTTCCTGCCCGAAACGGTCAGCGCCGCTCCAAAGAATCGGTGCCGCATTCATGCCCGGGCAGAGCGGACGCGACCACTCACTGGCGCCTGCGTTGAAGGGATAAGCGAATTCAAGAGTGATGGTTGCTTCGTCCGTCCGACTTACTGCTGGGTCTATGTGATTTGACGGCTCATTGGTCATTATTACTGAGGTGGTAGGACTGCTGGATGTCCCACGCTTTCGGCGAAAGGAGGTACTACTAGATTACAATTTTCTCCATTCTTACGGCGGAGGAGTGCAAGAGCAGTGAAAACACGCAGGCTCAGTGATTACATGGCCCACCTCACACTATCACCATATTTTCTGGACACCGTGCGACACCTAACTCTTTACATAGTACTACTTGTATAGTACGTACTGTAATTTATCAGCGAGATAGTACAACGCTATGAAGCTTCCAGCTTCTGTTACATGTATCTTGCGTCCAAGGTTGCCCGTTGCAACATTTCATCAAATACAAAGGAGACTAACATGCATGCTATTGCATCTCAATGATTGACAGATCATAGCAAATATGTACTCCCTCCGTTCCAAAATAAGTGTCGCAACTTTATGCTACATACGGAGCAAAATGAGTGAATCTACACTCTAAAATACGTCTATATACATCAGTGTTTGAAGTATGTACTAGTAGTTCATATTGAAATCTACTAAAGGACATATATATTCCAAACAATATGATAATCTCTCTAACCAAGGTAGTAGGGACGAGGAGTAAACGGAGGGAGCACTAGTAAAATTTTCTCCTCGTCCTGCGAGCCACCGCGCGCGTGGGCGAGGAAGCAGGCGTAAGGCGTACAGTACTACTACTACTCATGCAGTCCCTAGCCATTGAAACAGAGATAGCTAAAGAAAGAAAATGATCCATGCAGTCCCTAGCCCTTGAACCGTAAACCCTAACCAGGCTTTAATTTGCCGGCAACATCGACGCTTCCTAAGAAATGAAGTTTGCAACCCTTTGACCATCGGATCATTTTGTGCAGTTTCACCAAAATCGAGATGAGCATACCTGTGGCAAAGAAATTGAAGAAGCGTGCTTAGAATAATATTACTGGGACTAGTTGATGAGACATAAACTCATCACAAATACAGTACGTAGAAGCCAGTAGAGGTATGTGCGGGGCAAAGAAGTAGAGAAATATCCACATGGAGTGATGTGGGCAGCTAGAGCAATGGTGCAAGCCGGCTATAAAGGGAGTTGTACCTGAGGGATGTCGGGACGTAGCTCAACCTAGAGGAGGGCGGCGGGAGGAGGCAACTACCCACGTCGCGGCAGTGAGCAATGGACGAAGGCAACCTCACCGGCTTTGTGAGAGAGAATGGCGGGGACCCCTGATCGGGACGTGCCGACAGTGGGTTTTCGCCGTCAGCAACGGTGACCGCATTTACACTAAGCATCCACCCCTTCCCCCGGTGGACGTGATCCGCCGGGATGTTAGAGATGTGGCCACAGTGGTTTTGTGTGAGAGAGTGTGGAAACTGAAGAGAGCAACCCCAGCAAGCAACCGTGTAGGCTCGTCCTGCCAATGTATATAGTGGAGCGGTTTCCTTTTCTCTCCATATGAACCTATTTATATTACGTACGTGCCACTGAAGAAAAAAACTTTATTTATAAATGACGCGGCACCTACTACTCGTTCTCCTATAAACCTTGCGCTTGGCATCTCCAAACTATTAACCTTGCAATTGGCTCTTCGCCTCTTCGGGAAGTCGAGCAGTAATGGTACTGCAGTATATATCGTTCTGGCTATATGAGACCGAATGAATTGCTGCACGTCCACCATGTGGCGAGGGTCGAGGGGCGAGGGAGAGTGTGTACTATTACGTCCGCTTCAATATGGACTACATACGGAGCAAAATGAGTGAATCTACACTCTAAAATACGTCTATATACATCAGCGTTTGGAGTATGTACTAGTAGTTCATATTGAAATCTACTAAAGGACATATATTCCAAACAATACGATAATCTCTCGAACCAAGGTAGTAGGGATGAGGAGTAAACGGAGGGAGTACTAGTAAAATTTTGTCCTCGTCCTGTGAGCCACCGCGCGCGTGGGCGAGGGAGCGGGCGTAAGGCGTAGTAAGCAAGCTTCACCTCATCCTGCGAGCCATTGTGCCTGTGGGCGGGGGAGACGGCGTACTAAGCAAGCTTCTCCTCATTCTGCGAGTTGATGGGACACATCAAAAGTACTCCAGTGTATAGAGCCTTGCCTCTAAGGTAGGCCCCACATGGTTTGCCTCTTTTTTAACATAACGCGTCAAGTCACAATTTGTTTGTTCACCCATGGTAGACAATCCTCCCTCCATCTAGTGGACAACTAGTACACGTGTCAAGTTACCACGTGGGCTGCCTTTTCATACAGAAATGAGCTCCACCGTGTACCCGCACGGGTGTGGTTGGGAAAGAGATGGGAGTACGTGCGCCGTGCGTGCACCTCTTCTCTTCGTGCACGTCCCCACCTACGTGGGTGTGTGTGAGAGATACAAACCTAGACAAATGGCTTGTGCATTCGTGAGTGTTTTTTGTTTTTTTGGGGGGGAGGTTGATTTCGTGAATGTATTTGTGGGAATATGTGTCGATGACATCAACAAAATTTTGCATGCAATGTGTGTGAAATGGAGGCCTATCCATATCATATATAGAGTGTCGGGAGATCCATGAGAAGAGAGGGAGGGGTCATAGATATCGATAGAGTCGAAGAGAGGATCAAGTGGGTGGGTGCGAGATCGATGAAGAGAGCCATCGAAATTGTGTGTGTGTGCAAGTCAAAGATATAGGGCGACTGACCCACTCCCATCCCATCCGCCCACCCATTCGTACACCGAGGCCGGGAAAACCCGCGAAGCCCCACACCCTCCTCTGTCCGCCACCCAGCCGGAGCCTCTTCCCCGACGACGTCGTCCACAGCAACACCTCGATGTCCCTCATCCACCGTACCGGATGAGGATCCGTCGTCGATCTGGTCGTCCCGCCGGTTTAGCCACCCCGTCCTCCACCTCCAAGGAGCTGCCCCGACGTTCCCCTCGTCTTTTGCGCCACCTCCATTCCCACACCGCCGTCTTCACCTACACCACCGGAAGAGCATCAGCATCACCGTTTCCTCGGATGAAGCTGCGGCCTAATCGGCGTCAGCAAAGAGGTTGTACACAAATCGCCGCATTTTCTTCTTGATTCGATCTCACGGTGCTGCCGGCGCTCGGTCCCGAGCCGATACGGTGCGGCTCCATCCACCGCGGCGTTGCCGGCCACTTCCTCCATGGTGTCGCTCCCTCGGCGGCGACGTCCACATCAGTAGGAGCTGCTGCTGCTTTAGCTCTCGCTCGCGCTGCTGCTCTGCTCTTGCTCTCGGTCCCCTGCCTGGTCTGCTCTTGCTCTTGCTCGCGCTGCTGCTCTCGCTCTTGCTCTTGCTTGCGATGCTGCTCCGATTTAGCTACACTTCAGTCGACTGAATCGACTTTTGGGTCAGTAGATTTTCAGGGGGTGGGGGGCTCGCCGGAGTTAAGGAAGAACCAGCCGCAGCGGGGAGGGGGCTCGCCGGAGAAGTACCCCACTATCTATCTTAGCGTTCAGGGTGGGGGCAGTGGTCGCCGTCGGTGGTGGGGCGGTGGCGTGGGGATCGCCAGAGAAAATGCTCGGCACGGGGGGGGGGGGCTAGAGGGATGGCCGGGGCAGCGGCGGACCGGCGGTGGGGAGTGTTTTCGGGGTGGGCGGGGCGGCTGTTTGGCCGGTGGTGGCTGGCGGCTCAGGGGGTGGAGGTTGAAGATGAACTGCAGGCCCTTGATTTCGTATCCAACTGCTGCAAAATCGACTGACCAGAGATGAAAAAGTCAGTCGACTGACGTGTAGCCTCACCTCTAGTGCGTTCAGTTTCGACAGTAAAATTCAGTTTCGACAGCAAAATTCAGTTTCGACAGTTAAGTTTAGTTTCGACAGTTAAATTCAGTTTTGACAGTTAAGTTCAGAGATGAGCAGCTGATGTATACATCTAGCACTTTGTGGTTATGTATTTTACGTCATCTATTGGAGATACTATTAGAATTCCACTCAGGTTAACGTTGTCTCTCTTGCCCTGCTTCAGCCTCGGCGTCGTACAACTCACCAGAGCTGCTCCAACGATGAAACCCTCCATCACAGCGGAGCAGTACCTCAGGCTCCATCTCCAGACGCCTAAGATCTTCTTCCCATCCTCCGACAGCCAAGTCAGCCGGAGCATCCTCACCGGCCAACCCAATCACGCTGAGATCGACATGGCTTCGCCAAAGAGATTGTACACTTCTTGTGGTTTGACTTAATCTCACCATACTTCTTTGCATCCTGTGATCTTCCAATTCTTGTGAACCAAACACCCAGATTGGCAGAAATCATGTGTTTTTAAATTCTCAGTTTTGCACGTGCATTCCTATCCTATTCCTGTCTATTTCCTATCCATGCATTGTTAGAATCCTCAAATTCAAACAAGCCCACACAATTACTTCTGTTACAGATATGTGTCAAAGAAAACCTTGTGTGGTTTGTCCTGCTCCTGCGGTGCTGTGTTCCACCCCAGCTCAGCTGCTCCAACGACGGAAGGGTTCACCACAGCAGGGATCCTCTCTCCAGACTGTCTTTCGCTGCCTCAGATCTTCTTCCCCGCCGCCGGCAGGCACGACAACTGCATTACCATCATCAACTGAGCAGATGACCTTGAGGACTACACGGGTCCGCAAGAGAGGTCGCACTCTTCCGTGTCTGCTTACGTTATGCATCGCTTAATATGATGACATGCTACTTTATCGTCGTGTTCGCCTATTAGACTCCGACTCAGGTCCAAACTTCTGCTGAAACTTGAGTTTTTAAATGGTTGTGGGGTACATATTGGGGCAGCAATCAGTACTATCTGTCTACTATCTGGTTAATCTCGGGTGTCTACTATGAGTTTCATGTTGGGTGCAAACAAACATTAAAGGAGCCATTATCTGTATTTTTTAACTAAAGCTATTATCTGCCTGCTATCATTGGTTTTGGGTCTATCCACATTTTGCTACCATCACTCTGGATTTGTGCATGCACTCCTTACATAATCTCACTATGTTTTATTCCTATGCATGTCAGTTATTGTACACAATGGAACTGAACATGTAGAGCAAAAGAGACAAACCTTGCGTGGCAATAAAATTTCATGCAGACGTCGCTCCATGGTGGGCGCAAAGGCAGCCCCCCCACCCATTTTGGATCGTAATCAAGAGGAAGATAATTATTCTGAGGGGGATTCAGAAGCAGAAGACCACTCCTATTTACCCCATGAGGTCTTTGCTCTAACTTGGCATGCTGATGTTGGTTATATCATGCATCTGGTGCCTTGCATTGCTTACTTTATACATCAAATATGTCAACTGCTTAGTTTAGACATGCTTTGTGTGAATGCCATCTGTTTAGTTTATTCATCGTTTATGTGAATTATGCAATGCCATCTTGTTTAGCCAGGCATCATATATGTGAATTTTGCAATGCCATCCTGCTTAGCCAGTCATCTTATATGTGAATTATATCAGGCCATCATTTTTTCGTTACGTATTACATTTGTCAACAATGTTACTACATTCAACTACTCTTCGTGTGCATCAGCCATTTGACACGATGATGGAAAATTCTGGAGTGAAAAAAGGTCTTGAGAGCAGACTATGCTATCTGATGAAGCGCATATCTCGCTGGTTACGGATAACTCCTCAAAGGAGGATTCAGAGACAGATGACCAGTCCTATCCCCCCCCCCGAGGTGCATGCTCTAACTTGGCAGGGTTATGTTGCTCATATCGTGCGTATGGTATCTTGCATTGCTATGTCATTTGCTTAGTTTAGACATGATTTGTGTGAATGCCACCTGTTTAGTGTCTAATTACCATATATGTGAATTATGCAATGCCATCTTTTTGCAAGACATTATATATGTGAATTATGCAATGCTATCTTGTTGCAAGGCATTATATATGTGAACTATGCAATGCCATGCTGTTTAGCCAAGCGTCATATATGTGAATTATATCATGTCGTCCTTTTTTTGTATTTCTCATTGCTTTTGTTGACAATGTTTGTATATTCAACTGCTCTTCCTGTGCATCAGCCATTTGAATTGGTGATGGAGAAATCTGGAGTGAAAACAAGGTCTTCAGAGCAAACAATGCTACCTGGTGAAGCAGATATGTTGCTGGTTACAGATAGCTCTTCAGAGGAGGATTCAGAGGCAGATGACCAGTCCTATTATCCCCCTAAGGTGTATGCTCAAACTTGGCAGGGTTATATTACTCATATCATGCATATGTTGTATTGCAATGCTTAGTTTTTACATCATATACACGATGTTGAATGCCATCTCCTTAGTTGACACATCATATATGCGATTGCCCTCTGCTCACTTCCTTAGTATATAAATCATATATTTGAATATATCATGCCATGATGTTTACATAGACAGCATGTATCTGAATTATGGCATGCCAACCCATTTTCTAAAGACATGATATAGTTATATCATCTCATCCTGTTCACATAGTCATCATATTTTGAATTATGTCATTCTATCCGTGAATTATATCATGCCATCATGTTTCCATCGACGGCATGTTTGTGATTTATGGTATGCCAACCACTTTAATAGACACATCGTATAGTTATATCATGTCATCCTGTTTACATAGTCATCATATTTTGAAGTATGTCATTCTATCTTGTTTAGTTAGCCATCATACATGTGAAATTGTGTCATTGTATCCTGTTTAATTAGCCATCATATATTTGAAATTATGTCCTACTATTATGTTTGGTTAGACAACATAAATGTGAATTATTTCATGCCATGTTTTCTTCCCTACTATCCATTGCACCTGTCTATCTTACAGTGTCTGTACATTCAATTACTTTTCTTGTTTATCAGCCATTTCAATTGGAGGGGGTGATGGCAGTATCTGTGGGAGTAAAAACACGGTCTTCAGAAAAGATCGTGCTACCTGTCGATGGAGATAGAACCACGGTTGTACTTGCCCAAGAACCAGCCCCACCACACATAACCCAGACTCACGCAGATTGTGCCCCTACCCAGTTGGACAGAGAACCAGCTACACCCCTTCTAACCCCAACCCTAGCAGATAGTAACCCAGTTCCCGTTGACACGGCACCGTCTCCACCACAGAGCACCCAAACACGAGCAGTTAGTAAGGCAACTGCAGTGCCCAAAGCACGAGGACCACCACTCCGAACCCCAAGTCAACGCTTAAAGCAGAAGAAGAATTGTTCTCAGGTCAGGTTCCGTAGCTATGGTTCATACTAGTTTGCTCTTGCATCACTGTATTTACTCATACCAACTAATTTCAAATTTGAAGGATGCAATTGAAACTCCAATGGCGCGACAGGTATGTTTTAAACATGTTTCTTTAACGTGTTTGCTGTTGTAACTTGCTCTATGTTGATTTTAGTTTCAATTGAATAAACAGTTATGTTCTCATGCCATGCACATTACAAGTGTTGTTATTGTTGTGTAGTTTCCCACACTTATATTCTGTCTATGCTGCTTTGTCTTAAATAGATATGATTCGAACTGTATCTATCTTGATTTGGCAACATAAACTAGAATGATATAGACCATACAGTGACCATACTACATAGATATATGTTTGTTTCGTGCTGTTATCCTGTCCACCTTACTACTCAACTGGTTTACCAAAATGAGTTTCATATACTACATTGTAAACATGTGATGTGTTTGTTTGTTTCTCCTTTAGAACGCGGATAAAATATTGGAGAAGAGTACCCCGTTATGCAATGGTAAAGGAAGTAATGCAGATCAGGTTCAAGATAGTGAGGCATCCCTGTTGTTCTCCAAGAAAGCTGATAAAAACTATATTGAAGACACTGAGACAACCCCAAAGTCCTGTCTTGATGTAGTGTTCGAGTTACTCGCTACTACTGCTGGCACCAGCTCTTCGTACTCGCTGCCTGAATCAGTTCGGCTTCTTGAGTCTCAACTTCAAGTTGAAAGACATCGATCAGATGTTATGCGACAGGAAGCCAAAGGACCGAAGAAGTCCCTGCATAATTCAGATGCATACTTTCTGGTGCAACAGCAAGTGCTGGAGGATTTAAGCGCCAAACAAGAGAAAGTTAATAAGCTTGCTAAGCATCTTGCGAGCATTATGGGTACCCAGGATATTGTTTCTTGAGCTCTTCTGAAGTGGTTTTAGTTCTGGCCTTGTTTTGCTGCGGAGTTTATATGCTGCTTTGTTCCCTATATTTGCACTGATGGCGAACTTTGATGCCCAGTGGATGTAATATGTGTAATAGCCGTGATAGCCTAGCGTAAGTTACTTTCTTATTTATTTCCATTGTCTTGTTTATTTGTTTTCTTGTAGTCAGTGCAGTTCTTTTACCGCGGTTTGCTAGTGGCCGGAATAACCTATTTTTTAAACTAGGCCACATTAACAATGGGCTACATATTTACTGTAGTTAACATGGGCCTCCTACGGGTCGTAGAAACAATGGGCCTTCTAAGGGCCGTAGACACAATGGGCCTTCTACGGGGCGTAGACACAATGGGCCTTCTACGTTGCATAGACACAATGGGCCTTCTACGGGCCGTATCATCAATGGGCCTTCTACGGGCCGTATGATCGCGGTTGGCCAAACATGGGCCAATAACAGACCACATTATGGCCGTAAATGGGCTAGAGTTGAAATCATCCGTTCATGGGCCGACCATAACGGGCCGTCATTAATAGGCCGTATTTGATGATGCTATGAAAACGGTCCAACGTATTAACGGGCCACAAATGGGCCGACTGTAACCACGGGCTGTATTTGGCCCACAAGCTGAAAATGACGGTAACGGGCCGAAAGTAAACGGATGCTGGAAATGAGCCCAAGAATAGATGGGCCCTAAGAAGGCCGAAAGATAACATGGGCTGGAAACGGCCCAACGGAATAATGGGCCGTTAATGGGTATAAAGTGATACACTGTTCATTACGGGCTAGTTTTACCACGGGCCGTTAATGGGCCGAGGGTTACTAAGGGCCTCATATGGGCCAAAAGACGTCATGGGCCATACATGGGCCGGAAGTTAAAACGGGCTGGAATTATATTGGACGGCCCAGATGACGGTACTGGGCCTAACTCGGATAGGCCGTAAACGGGCCCTGGGTTAGCGGGCTGTAAATGGGCTATATGCGAACAGGCCGTTAACAAGCTTGCTGTGGGCCGGCCCGCCACCTTTTGACCAAGTCAAACGGGCCGACCTTTTCACAGGAATGGGCCTCTGTTGGGCCGTGCCACATGCCGATGTATCATAGGCGCTTTGGGTCCAATGAGTGGATGACGTCTGTCCCAACGGTGAGCTGACACGTGTTTCCTCCAGCCAATGATGATTTTACACGTGGAAAATCCCCATTGGTCGGGGCTGTTAACGGGTTATCGGATCCAAAATCGGACCCGATAGCTTAACAGCGTTCCGTTACGGTGGATGCCACGTGTCGGTCACCCTTGACAAAAGCACTTCTATGACGCGCGATTTATCGTCATGGAAGTGGACACTTCCGTGATGATAATTTTGGTAATGTCATGGAACACTTCTATGACAGCACAGGTATGACTATCTTGATTCTGTCATAAATTTTTCATGGATGTACATGCATGACAGAAAACGTGACCTACTGTGACAAACACGTATCATCACGGAAGTGTATTTTTTTGTAGTGCTCCCATCTAGGGAGGAGGTCAAGGAAGAAGAAGAAGAAGGGCCCGCTCTCCCCTTCTCTTCCGGTGGCGCCAGAACGCTGCCGTGGCCACCATCATCATCACCGCGATCTTCACCAACACCTCCGCCATCTTCACCAACATCTCCGTCACCTTCCCCCCTCTATCTACTGCGGTCCACTCTCCCGCAACCCGCTGTACCCTCTCTTGAACATGGTGCTTTATGCTTCATATTATTATCCAATGATGTGTTGCCATCCTATGATGTCTGAGTAGATTTTTGTTGTCCTATCGGTGGTTGATGAATTGCTATGATTGATTTAATTTTCTTGTGGTTATGTTGTTGTCCTTTGGTGCCCATCATATGAGCGCGCGCGTGGATCACACCATAGGGTTAGTTGTATGTTGATAGGACTATGTATTGGAGGGCAAGAGTGACAGAAGCTTCAACCTAGCATAGAAATCGATGCATACGGGATTGAAGGGGGACCAATATATCTTAATGTTATGGTTGGGTTTTACCTTAATGAACGTTAGTAGTTGCGGATGCTTGCTAATAGTTCCAATCATAAGTGCATAGAATTCCAAGTCAGGGATGACATGCTAGCAGTGGCCTCTCCCACATAAAACTTGCTATCGGTCTAGTAAAGTAGTCAATTGCTTAGGGACAATTTCGCAACTCCTACCACCACTTTTCCACACTCGCTATATTTACTTTATTGATTCTTTACTTAAAACAGCCCCTACTTCTTATTTACACGCTCTTTATTATCTTGCAAACCTATCCAAAAAACACCTACAAAGTACTTCTAGTTTCATACTTGTTTTAGGTAAAGCGAACGTCAAGCGTGCGTAGAGTTGTATCGGTGGTCGATAGAACTTGAGGGAATATTTGTTCTATCTTTAGCTCCTCATTGGGTTCGACACTCTTACTTATCGAAAGAGGCTACAATTGATCCCCTATACTTGTGGGTTATCAGGCCACCATTCATTTTTCATACATGTCACTCTTGATTCATTGCATATCCCGGTACACCGCCGGAGGCATTCACATAGAGTCATATTTTGTTCTAAGTATTGAGTTGTAATTCTTGAGTTGTAAGTAAATAAAAGTGTGATGATCTTCATTATTAGAGCATTGTCCCATGTGAGGAAAGGATGATGGAGACTATGATTCCCCCACAAGTCGGGATGAGACTCCGGACGAATAAAAAAAAGAGGCCAAAGAAGCCCCAAAAAAAGAGGCCATATAAAAAAAAGAGAAGGCCCAAACAAAAAAATGAGAGAAAAAGAGAGGGGCAATGTTACTATCCTTTTTCCTCACTTGTGCTTCAAAGTAGCACCATGATCTTCATGATTGAGAGTCTCTTATTTTGTCACTTTCATATACTAGTGGGAATTTTTCATTATAGAACTTGGCTTGTATATTCCAATGATGGGCTTCCTCAAAATGCCCTAGGTCTTCATGAGCAAGCAAGTTGGATGCACACCCACTTAGTTTCTTTTGTTGAGCTTTCATACATTTATAGCTCTAGTTCATCTATTGCATGGCAATCCCTACTCCTCGCGTTGACATCAATTGATGGGCATCTCCATAGCCCATTGATTAGCCGCGTCGATGTGAGACTTTATCCTTTTTTGTCTTCTCCACACAACCTACATCATCATATTCTATTCCACCCATAGCGCTATGTCCATGGCTCGCGCTCATATATTGCGTGAAAGTTCAAAAAGTTTGAGAATACTAAAGTATGAAACAATTGCTTGGCTTGTCATCGGGGTTGTGCATGATGGGAGCATTTTGTGTGACGAAAATGAAGCATGGCCAAACAATATGATTTTGTAGGGATGAGCTTTCTTTGGCTATGTTATTTTGATAAGACATAATTGCTTGGTTAGTATGCTTGAAGTATTATTATTTTTATGTCAATATTAAACTTTTGTATTGAATCTTTTGGATCTAAACAGCCATGCCACAATAAGAATTACATTGAAAATTATGTTAGGTAGCATTCCACATCAAAAATTCAGTTTTTATCATTTACCTACTCCAGGACGAGCAGGAATTAAGCTTGGGGATGCTTGATATGTCTCAAATGTACCTATAATTTTTTATCATTCCATGCTATTATATTAACTGTTTTGGATGTTTAATGGGATTTATTATGCCCTTTTATATTATTTTTGGGACTAAACTATTACCCGAAGGCCCAGTGCAAATTGCTGTTTTTTTGCCTATTTCAGTGTTTCGCAGAAAAGGAATATCAAACAGAATCCAAACGGAACGAAACCTTCGCGAGGATCTTTCTTGGAACAAACGCAATCCAGGAGACTTGGAGTGGAAGTCAGAGATGCAACGAGGCGGCCACGAGGTAGGCGGGCGCGCCCAGGGGTAGGCGCGCCTCCCACCCTCGTGGGGCCCTCATAACTCCACCGACCTACTTCTTTCGCCTATATATACTCTTATACCCTGAAAACATCCAGGAGAGCCACGAAACCAGTTTTCCACCACCGCAACCTTCTGTACCCGTGAGATCCCATCTTGGGGCCTATTCTGGCAATCCACCGGAGGCGGATTCGATCACGGCGGGCTTCTACATCAACACCATAGCCTCTCCGATGATGTTGAGTAGTTTACCACAGACCTTCAGGTCCATAGTTATTAGCTAGATGGCTTCTTCTCTCTCTTTGGTTCTCAATACAAAGTTCTCCTCGATGTTCTTGGAGATCTATTCGATGTAATGCTTTTTGCGGTGTGTTTGCCGAGATCCGGTGAATTGTGGGTTTATGATCAAGATTATCTATGAACAATATTTGGTTCTTCTCTGAATTCTTATATGCATGATTTGATATCTTTGCAAGTCTCTTCGAATTATTGGTTTAGTTTGGCCTACTAGATTGATCTTTCTTGCAATGGGAGAAGTGCTTAGCTTTGGGTTCAATCTTGCGGTGTCCTTTCCCAGTGACAGCAGGGGCAGCAAGGCACGTATTGTATTGTTGCTATCGAGGATAAAAAGATGGGGTTCATATCATATTGCTTGAGTTTATCCCTCTACATCATGTCATTTTGCCTAATGTGTTACTCTGTTCTTATGAACTTAATACTCTAGATGCTAGATGCAGAATCGTTTCGGTTTACTTGACACGGACGTGATGCCTATGTTCATGATCATGCCTAGATATTCTCATAACTATGCGCTTTTCTATCAATTGCTCGGCAGTAATTTTTCACCCACCGTAATATATGCTATCTTGAGAGAAGCCACTAGTGAAACCTATGGCCCCCGTGTCTATTTTACATCATATTAGTTTCCCGTTAACTTGCCAATTTCTATCGCCGTTTATTTTGCAATCTTTACTTTCCGATCTATACAACAAAAATACCAAAAATATTTATCTTATTATCTTTATCAGATCTCACTTTTGCAAGTGGCCGTGAAGGGATTGACAACCCCTTTATCGCGTTAGTTGCAAGGTTCTTGATTGTTTGTGCAGGTACTAGGCGATTTGCATGTAGTCTCCTACTGGATTGACACATTGGTTCTCAAAAACTGAGGGAAATACTTATGCTACTTTGCTACATCACCCGTTCCTCTTCAAGGGAAAACCAACGCATGCTCAGGAGGTAGCAGTACGCGTGGTACAAGTGCCACAATTTGGTTGGGGCTGGGACGGAGGCCAAATTTCTAGTCGAGCTCCTGACGAGCTGGACTGTCGTGCTGCGGGATAGTCCGGACTCGTTTGATAGTGTCCGGGGGCTTGACAGCCGATGCAGTTTTTGGTATGATAAGGCCGCTTTATACTTCCACCGCCAGGGCCGCGGTGTGTTCCTTAGTGCGGAGGGAGCGTTCCGTGTTTCCATTGACTGTTATAACGCTGCGGGGTCCGGGCATCTTGAGTTTGAGGTAGGCATAATGTGGGACCGCGTTGAAGCGAGCGAACGCGGTTCGTCCGAGCAGCGCGTGGTAGCCACTGCGGAAAGGGATGATGTCGAAGATCAAGTCTTCGCTTTGGAAGTTGTCCGGCAAACCAAAGACAACCTCCGGTGTGATTGAGCCCGTGTAGTGGGCCTCTACACCAGGTATTACTCCCTTAAAGGTGTTTTTTGTGGGCTTGATTCTTGAATGATCAATACCCATTTTGCGGACTATGTCCTGATAGAGCAGGTTAAGGCTACTGCCGCCGTCCATGAGGACTCGCGTGAGGTGGAATCCATCAATAATTGGGTCAAGGAAGCGCGGCCGAGCCTCCGTGACGGATACTGGTCGGATGGTCTCTACGATCGGAAGTGATCGGACAGGATGACCATGGGTTGAATTTTGGGGCGACTGGCTCAATCACGTAGACATCCCTTAACGCACGTTTGCGCTCCCGCTTGGGGATGTGAGTAACGTATATCATATTCACTGTTTTGACCTCGGGGGCAAATTTCCTCTGTCCCCCTGTGTTCGGTGGGCGAGGCTCCTCATCGTCATCCTCGCTGGGCGACCCTTTCTCCTTGTGTTCGACATTTAACTTGCCGGCCTATTTGAAGACCCAACAACTTTTGTTGGTATGGTTGGCAGGCTTGTCGGGAGTGCCGTGGATCTGGCAAGGTCGATCAACTATTCGGTCCAGACTTGATGAACCGTCTTTGTTTCTTTTGAATGCCTTCTTCCGTTGACCGGATTTGGAGCCACTGAATCCGGCTTTAACTGTCGTATCCTCTTCATTATCATTGTTGCTTCGACACTTATGTTTGTTGCGTCGGGGCCTACCGTTACCGTTTCTGGCTTCGGAAGTGCCGGGGTCACTAGTACTGTTGCTGCTATGGGCTAGCCAGCTATCTTCGCCCACGCAAAAGCGGGTCATTAGTGTTGTAAGGGCTGCCATGGACTTCAGCTTTTCTTGGCCGAGGTGTCGAACGAACCATTCATCGCGGATGCTGTGTTTAAACGCCGCTAGGGCTTCGGCGTCCAGACAGTCGATAGTCTGGTTCTTTTTAACTAGGAACCTGGTCCAGAATTTTCTAGCCGACTCTCCAGGCTGCTGGACTATATGGCTGAGGTCATCGGCATCCACAGGCCGGATATAAGTGCCTTGGAAGTTGTCTCTAAAGGCCTCTTCCAAGTCTTCCCGGTTTCCAATAGAGTTTTCTGGGACGCTATTTAACCAATGCTGAGTTGGTCCCTTAAGTTTTAGGGGGAGGTATTTGATGGCATGTAGATCATCGCCACGAGCCATGTGAATGTGGAGAAGAAAATCTTCGATCCATACTTCGGGATCTGTTGTGCCATCGTATGATTCGATGTTTACGGGTTTAAACACTTCTGGGAACTGGTGCTCCATTACCTCGTCGGTGAAGCATAGGGGGTGTGCGGCGCCTCTATATCGGGCCACGTCACGATGCAGTTCGGATGAAGTCCGTATGCGGTTTTCGGCCCGGGTGTAGTTATGCTTGTCGCGCCAGGCCTGATAGCCGTCCTCTCGCGCTGGGGCATGTCCCCGTGAACCGTAGATTGATCTGGTCTGCCCGGCTCTATTTTCCAAGTCCCGTCGGAGGTCATAGCTGTATCCTGGAGCCGCTATCTCTCTGCCTCTACGGCGAGGTGGTGCCGGCTGGTGTTCGGCATGATTAGTCGGTTTGTCCCGTCCACGTAGTGGTCGGTCGGGCTTGTCAGCATTTTTTCGTTTTGGCAGTATTGGCTCAAGGGCCTCATCATTGAATTGGGGTAGCAGCTTGCGCTTTGGGAAGCTCTTTGCTGGGCGTTCAAGGCCGTATTCCTCGGCTGCCAGGACATTAGTCCATTTGTCATTGAGCAGATTCTGATCAACTTGAAGTTGTTGCTGCTTCTTTTTCATGCTTCTTGCAGTGGCGATTAGCCGGCGCTTCAAGCGCTCTTGTCGAGGGGTTCCTCCGGCATGATGAAATCTTCGTCGCCGAGGCTCACGTCCTCTTCGGAGATCGGTAGGTAATTACCGTCCTCCGAGCCCTCGTTCTCGACGGGATCGTCAGGGTCAACTTGCCCCTCCTCCCAATCATCATGTTCGGATGTTTGCTCGACGGGGGCTTCAGGGTCTTCGGCATTTTCTGGAGTATTATTTTCTCCAGTGTCGGTGTTGCTATCTTTTTCGCGACGCGGTTTAGAGCGGCGCCGCTGACGTTGACGCTTCGGTGGTATCTCAGAGGGTTTGTCCTCGGCTGGATCCTTCTCATCCTCGCCATCGTCTTTTTTGGGTGTGTCCACCATGTACACGACGTATGAGGAAGTGGCCGTCCAGCGTCCGATAAACAGAGGGTCTTGGCCTTGTTCGTCTCCGGCATCGTCGTCCATACCGTCGATGTCTTCGGAGGCGTAGTACAGCATGTCGGTTAGGTCTTTGACAGTGGCTATGAAGCAGGTGGTGGGTGGGGCGTAAAGTTCCCCGCTCTCAGCCCCTAGTCTGGGCTGGGCATGATTCGGAAGCGATCCTTCCATAATGATGAGTGATCGCATCAAGTCCAGAGCCTTGTTCAGAAGCGAGGTTTGGGCAGAGAAACGAGGGTCCACGGGGCTGTCTGGGGTCGGAGCTTCCTGGCCACGCCCGCCTAACATGGACTCCGAGAGTTCGGACTTGGAGTCCGGTGGAGTGTCCGGCTGTTGAGCGCCAAGGGGATTTTGGTTCATCTTTGGGTTGGTCGATGACGCCGTCCCCTCCGGATCTTCGGTAGCAGATTCCATAGTTGCACAGAGTCCTGCGGGCTCTAAACTCCCATTTTCGGACCTGACAACCCGTTCTGGATCTAAGGCCGGAGCGGCAATTGGGGCCGCAAACCCATCGAAGATCAAGTCTCCTCGGATGTCCGTGACATAATTTAGGTTCCCAAAACTGATCTGATGACCAGGGGCGTTGCTGTCGATCTGCTCGAGGTGGCCAATCAAGTTGGCATGCAGCGCGAAGCCGCCGAATACGAAAATTTGGCTGGGGAGAAAAGTCTCCTTCACGGTGGCATTGTTGTAGATGATTGATGGAGCCATTGAACCTTCTGCTGACAGCACAGAGGAACTCTCAATGGAAGCACCAATGTCGGTGTCAAAACTGGCAGATCTCGGGTAGGGGGTCCCGAACTGTGCGTCTGGGGATCGAAGGTAACAGGAGGCAGGGACACGATGTTTACCCAGGTTCGGGCCCTCTTAATGGAGGTAATACCCTACTTCCTGCTTGATTGACTTTGATGAATATAGGGGTTACAATAGTTGATCTACCTCGAGACCGTAATGGCTAAACCCTAGATGTCTAGCCTGTATGATTGTGATTGCTTCTACGGACTAAACCCTCCAGTTTATATAGACACTGGAGGGGGCTAGGGTTGTACAGAGTCGGTTTACAAAGAAAGGAATCTTCATATCCGAACGCCAAGCTTGCCTTCCACGTCAAGGAGAGTCCCCTCCGGACACGGGGGGAAGCCTTCTATCTTGTACCTTCACAGCCCATCAGTCTGGCCCACGTCACATAGCCCGGACACCCGGGGACCCCCTAATCCAGGACTCCCTCAACAGCCTTTGCCACACAGTTTCTTCTACATACCGTGTGTGATGCATGCAATAACGCAAACGATTTAACGGGAAAAATTGTGTGTGATGTACTTGTGAACGGAAACGTTTTCCTTGGAGCGACTGTGTGGGATGTACATACGAACGGAAACGTTTAGCGGGGAGTGACTGTGTGCGATGTACTTGCGACCGGAAACAATTTCGACTTGTTAATTGTATTTTTTTAGCTCTACTGTACGTATTTCCGTATTGAGCGCTCGTCGATCGCACCCGACCTCATTTTGCCGAGCGTGTGTGCTAGGAGGGCATATCCGCGACGGTTTCTGGGTCATGTGGGAAGGACCCCCCCTATCGCCGTCACTCACTAGGCGACGGTTCCAAATGCCGTCGCAGAAAGGGGTTAAAAACCATTTGTATAGCACCGACGCGTACCAGTGTTAATGTGTTTTCTGAGACTAACTTTGGCCCTGTTTGGATCCATGGGTTACAGTTAGTTTGAGCTAGTTGGGACTCAAATAGCCCTAAAGTATCCAAACATGAGGGTTACATTGGAGCTAGTTGCACCAAACCCACCAAAAAAATTATCCCACCCAAGAGGTGCTAATTGGAGATAGTTCTCATTGGGCCCACTAAAAAATCATTTTTCTCTCTCTATCCCGCCAGCCAAGTGGTGCTAATTGGAGCTAGTTCTCGTAGGGCCAACTGAAAAATCACTTTTCTCTCTCCATCAAGTGCATTTATTGTCAATCTAACCCTGTCATCCAAACACCTCTTTGACTAGAGTTAGTTCAGGGTTAGTCATGAGTTAGTCTAACCTCTAGCTAAGTTACAGTATCCAAACAGGAGCAATATAGGACATGCAATTTGCTCAAAGCATACTATCAAATTAGTACATGAAAGGATCTTTTTTATTGGAACATGAAAGGATCTTCGAATGATATAATTTTAAAATTATATAAAATCTTATCAATAGTCAAAGGCAACCTCGAAGTATACATTAGGCCCTATATAAAATCTAATCAATAGTCAAAACCAAGTGTTACTACTACACCAAACAAGTTCAAAACGAGAAACTGGACCCACTCACGGCACGGCACACCTGTCTTGTTTGGTTCGTCGGTCAAAGCGCTTCCACTTCTTGGCATAACAATAGAGTACAGCAATTTTTTTAGAATGCTCTTGGCATGTCGCTAACATGTGATGAGTTAACCAACCTCAATAGACGGCAAAAACGCCAGCCCACCGCACTTTGAGAGAGACGAGGAGCGAGAAGCGATACGGGCTGGTGGATTACTAGAGCTAGGTGTCGCACGGAGGCCAAGAAATACTGGTGATAGCGTGGGTTGGCCATGTACGATGTAACTACACTGGGCTGCCGTGTTTCGGACTCTTCCGGTCTACTGTGGAGAAGATTGAGTAGATTTTATATCGCTGAATAAAAATACTAAAGAGTCCAGACGCTCCATCGCGAGGTTTCTTGCTACTTCTCGGTCGTCGGAAAGCGTTCTTCTAAGTTTTGCCGACACGTGGGACATCCAGCATCCAGGTCCACGTGTCATGCAAGAAAATGGAGTTAAGTATAGTAGGAGAGACTCACCAACGGTCATGAACCTAGGTGGAGTACGTGCACGAATCACCCGGAAAAAAGGAATACAAGCATGAAGAGAAGATGTGTAGGCACCGACGCAGGTACTCTTTGCCTCTTTCCCTAATACTCACGCGCGGGTACACGGTGAGCTCATTTCTGTATGAAGAGGCAGCTCACCAGATAATTTGGCGAGTCTAGTAGTTGTTCATGGGAACCACGCGAGGAAGAATCAAAGTACGATCATGACGCAGTGGCACATTTTTTATAAATTAAGTTATTCTATTCGTTGGCACATACACAACATTATTTTCTCAACGGAACGTGAATCGTGCATGCACTGAATGATAGAGCACAGGATGGTAGCCATGGCCAACGTGGTAATCAATTATTTTGCCAGAGTCAGCTATCACACCCTTTCGTTGCCACGTCAATGTACCCACTAAAAACAAGTTAGACTTGTTCGGTTCAACCGCTTCCCTAGGTGTTTGGAGAGGAATTAGCCATCGCGAGGCGGTTCTATAGGTGGGCACGTGGCAAAAATAGGGGAAAACGCGTGAACCAGCTAGACGAGAGATTTGGTTGATTTTATATAGCTGAATAATATAAAATATTATGAGTGCAGATGCTCCACCGCGAGGTTCCTTGCTCCTTGTCGGTCGTCAGGAATCTATGTTCTTCCACTCTTTTTTATGTGAGCTTTGTTCATCCTTTTGCCAACACGCGGGACGTCTAGCATCAAGGTGCACGTGTCATGCAAGAAAATGGAGATAAGATGTGCGTAAGTGAGTCGTGCACTTCGATGGCACCTAGTACTACGCAATATTTTTTCTCCTCGCTGGCACGTTAATAGTGCACATACTCAATGACGGAGCACGGGATGGTAGCCATGGACATGGTCGGCCCTTTTTGGAGAGAGTACTAAATAACTTTGATGTGTCCCATCAACTTGCAGAACCACAAGAAGCTTGCTTACTACGCCGTCTCCCTCTGCCATTGCCAATGCGTGCGCGGTGGCTCGCAGCATGAGGAGAAACTTTTGCCTACAAGCGGTGGATGTGCAGCAGTTCATTTGGTGTCAAATTGCCAGAAGTAGTACTACTGTAGTACCATCATTATTGTTCGACTTCCAGAAGAGGCGAAGAGACAAGCGCAAGGTCACCTACTAACCTAGTACAGTATACTATAGCCAAAGCTGGTCCACCTTTTTAGAGCATGGTTAATTAATATAGGCGGCTCTTGCAGCAGCACATCATTTAGAGCAAGTACTCTCTTCGTAGGAGCTTAAAATGCAGGAATAGGAAAATTATGAGGGGGGTGTCTCCAACAGTGTTCCTCGTCTCGCACCTAGCATCACGGTGGTCGAACTTGGAGTCATTCATCTAGTACACGTGGCATCTCAGATCTGGACAAAAGGTGACGTACACCGTCAAGGTCCACGGTCAAGGGGTCACGGCGGACGCGACCTCTCACTGCGTTCACCATTTGAAGTGGCGCGCCGGCCCAGGGCGCCGCCCGCTGCACTCCCAGCTGTACCTGCCTCCTCGCCGCATTCAAAAACCTACATTTAAACCTGCGTGGAATGCGAGAAACCCACTCCGGCCACACACTTCCGTTCAGGAGCAGGATGCCGGCCAAGCTCCTCCTTTCACCATTTTGTCCACTCTTTCGGCGACATCCGACAAGCAGGAAGAGCAGTTCTCCGGCATAAAAGCCGTCTGGGTGGCCTACCGAGCCCGGCAGTTACGAGCAAGGCTGCTCGCTGCTCCACCTACCTCGCCTAGCCCATCGGAGGCAGTTGCCGCACTAAGCCAGCGCGTGGTTCCGCAGTTGGCCGCTCCAATACAGCTCAAGGAAGAGTGCTGACTTGCTCCACGTCGGCTTATCGGGGAGCACGGCGGCACGGGAATCATCGCTACCCTCGATGTCGCCGCGTCGTACAATGCCTCCCGTGTCTGCGACTGCGCCATCCGTCATCGACGCGCGCATAGCCGCGCCATGCAGGCGGAGAAAGAAACCGCCGCGGATGTTGACGAGGTGACGCGGCTAAGTGGCTACGCGGATGTCGACGAGGTGACGGCCAGCACGTCCCCGCCTGCCGCCATCATCAAGGAGAAGTAGAACACGGGAGGCCGCCGCTGATTGTATCCCATGAAGGCCACCGCCGAGGCGACGCCGGCAAATACAACTGGTGTCTTGCATGATTCTTCTTCAGCCAGATGCTGGAGGAGGACAAAGAGATCGGCCGGCGAACATTTAGATTAGGTATATTAATTCTACTAGGAAGGTTGTAATGGGAGTATCATAAGTAGTATCATGCATGCCAACTAGTAGGCAAATTTGATGAGGTGGCGTAGAATTAAATGAAGAAAGAGAGGGTTGAGTATGGAATTAAGTTACTCCCACTATGGTTAGTCTTAGGCCTTGTTCGGTTCAACCTCCTCCCAAGGGGTTTTGAGAGGAATGGAGGGGTATTTGGCTTGTACATGACTTAATACCCCACAATCCCTGTTAATCCCCGTTAAAACCCCTTGAACCGCACATGCCCTTAAGGTTAAAAATGACCGGGATTATAGAGGACAGTGTACAAACTTCAAGGATTTAAAGGTGAGGGTTTGTTTCTGACTAGCTCTACAACCTCAAGGTTTATAAATCGGACTTCACTCTCCCCTCTCACACATGCCCAGGTACACTCACGGTGGAGCACCTTTGCACACGAAAAGGCAGGTAATGTGACAATTTGAGACATCTAGTCGTCCACTTAATGTGGGGTCTGGGACCAAATGTCAGCCATACCAAGTGTGACCTGAACGCGGTAGCGCGGTTATTGGTTGAGTATCTTTTTACTGGTACGTTAAATAAAAAATATATGGCTGCACGCGTATTCAATTTAAAATGATCGCTACGGAGGGAAAAACAATTACTACTCCACTAGTCCACTTCGGGACTTGCTTGCTAGGGTTGTTCTCTTCTTCTCACTCTCTCACCCTCTCCAGATCTAAACAAGATCATGGTGTCCACTCTCTTTATCTCTCTCGCTCTCTCTTCTCTCCGTTTGACACAGATCCGGCCGGATACCTTCTGCTGGTGGTCGTCGGTGGCGAGGAAGGAAGCCGACGCGCGCCATCTTCCCTGACCTGGCGTTGGCATGGGAGGTCCTCCTCACCCTTGCTCCCTGCCGTCGAGTTGGCAGATCCCGCCGCCTGCCTCGCCACATCCCGCCGACTGGCCTTTTTTAGAACCGGCCTTGTTCTAATGGCCTAGCTCCCCATGTCGCTGCATCCCTTTTTTCATCAAGTTAGGATTGCTCCCCACGTCGCTGCATCCTGCATGTGGATATTCTTCTAGTATTACAAAGCTATCCATGTAGCTAGCTCCGTCGGCTTGTCAAACACTCGGACACCACCTAAATTTTTACTATTAGAGGAAAAAAGGTACTGCAGATACTGGCTAACGAAACGATCTCTTGGTTGGTAAGGGAAATAAGAATGCTGGTCTGACCGGTCTCTTGGTCGAAAAAGGACAGAAAGTGCGGGGTGTTGGGTCGACAATGCAACCGAGAATGAGCACGTCTAGATTTCTTGTGGTCACATAGGAAAGGTCACTGACGAGAACAAAAAATGCACAAATCCAGACATGCTTTGCATGTTTGCCGCACTCGGCAACACCTCTACCTCACCACTTTATGCCTCGGTGGATGTAAAACATGTTTGTGCCTCCCCTGTCCCTATGCCCTTACTGCTGGTGTTAATCTAACATCACAGGTAAAATGAAACGATGCCACTATTAATGTGATGTCGTTGTTAAGTAATGTTGTTGTCAATCAATTGCCATTGATAAAATGAATAAATGCCACCACCGTTTTATGAAATTCTTCTGTCTTGCTTTATTTCTCATAAAGAGTGTTTTGGGCCGTTTCACTAAACTCTGACACCGGTAACATAGCTGCATCTCCATTGAACTGCACACAATTTAATTGCACAGTGGTTGACACGATGATGTTTTTCTCCTTTCCGTATCACCCTTCGTTCGAACGATCGTTCCTGTTAACCGTGCACGCATGTACTGATCAAGTGCTACTCCCAATCTGTCATCACATAGTCATAATGCAATTGTTATGCATGTTCATGTAAGCCCCCGTTAATCTAGTGCCAGTGTTGATTTGATGTGATGGCACTTCTTAGTTAATGGCACTTTTTCATACTGTCACTGTAATGCCATTGATAACATATGAGATGTTGTTGTGAATCATATGCCGCTGCAAAAAAATGACACTTCTTAAATAACACTGTTACATTGTGCAAACAGTGTTGTCTATCTCCATATGGTGTCTATTTGTGCAAACGGAAGCACAAACCTCAATTTTAGTGGAACCTGCTGTCAGCTGACATCACGGTGCTCCAGGTATTCCCACTTCATAACTAGGTAGAATGACTAACGCAAGATGAAATAAGCTTATTCATACGCTGACTTGATGTTTGCAGTGTGGAACGAGCATGTCATGTGTGGAGGAGCAAACAAGCACTACAGCCGTGTCGTCAACGCAAGATAAAAGGGACCGGGTCATTGATGGCCTGGCCGGCGAGTAGGGGTCGTGCAAACAGTGGTGCATTATTTTAGTGGAACTGCACAAAAAAGATATTGGGGTTAGTCGGACAAATTTTCTACAGCTACACAGAAGGAATGGCGCTCATCGATTGGATAGAATTTCCTCCGTGCCATCATAGGAGATCCCAAGGTGGAAATCAACTATCCACCTATAAAGTTATGCATAATCTTCCTCACGCTGGTTAGTATCCCCTTCGTCCAGATGATCGTGTTGTGTCATGTCGAGCTATTGATATGTGCTACTGTTTTGTGACACCGTTTAAGTACAACGCTTTTCGATCTTTTCACATTCAGGACAATGAAGATGATTTCAATGGAACTGCACAAAATGGCATGATGTTGAGTGATCTCTATTGCCTCCTCTGTTTGCTGCAATGTGTCAGCGTAAATTGCGAGATGAGCCATCAAGCTAGATGTGGTGTTGCCAACATGCTCAAAGTGCACGCAACATTGAGCAGAAAGAAGCATGCCCAGGAAATTAATGCGTCCATAGGGACACCCATATTTCTTAAAGAGGGGGTGATCCCAGAAAAACCCTCCTTCCTCATCACTTCCATTTATACTACAGTTCGCTGGACTCTCCCGCTTTAGTCGCCCCCAATTCCCCTCGCTCCCCATCTTCCTCACTCATACAGAAAACCCCCGCTGACCTTCTTCCTCACTCGTACAGAAAATGCATGCTCCTCTTCTTCCACTCCTACAGAAAACCCCAGCCCTCCTTCTTCCCCACTTGCACTGCCACTAGGCTCGTCTCTGGCTACTCTGCTCAAACCCGTGAGCTCGGTGCGACGCCCGCAAGGAAAATGGAGTCGGTTGGCCCCAGCGCCAAGAAAATGAGGCTCCCGCCAGCGGCGACACCGGTTGTAGATCCCGTGCCCGGCAGCACGAGAAGAAGCGGCGATCCCCCCCCACCCGGATCTGAGGAACCCGTAGAATCTCTGGTGGACCGCATCAGCGATCTCCCGGACGACATCCTTGGGGAGATCATAGCGCTTCTCCCGGCCAAGGATTGTTGCCGCACACAAGTCCTCTGAACTCGGTGGCGCCCTCTATGGCGCACCGCGCCCCTCAATCTCGACAGTCACTAGATATATGTCCTTCCTGAATTTGATCTCCTCAAAGCCATCGTCTCCTCTCACCAGCAGGGCCCCGTTCAACGCCTTTGCGTCCCGACACGCTACCTGCTGTCCATACCCTGCACGGTGGAGGCTTGGCTGACATCCCCTGAATTCGAAAAACTCTAGCAGTTTGAGTTATACCATTACCACGGAAGTTTCATACCACGAACCGAACACCAAGAATTTGTGCCCACACTACCGTTGTCCATCTCGTGGTTTTCCTCCTCTCTCCACACCGCCACCTTCGCCCGGTGCCATCTACCAGACGATCTGGTACAAATGCTTCGACTCCCACTGCTAAAAAAACTTTCGCTTGTGGTGGTTTATCTATCAGAGGCCTCACTGCACAGCATCATCCACTCCAGTTGCCCTGCCCTGGAGCGCTTGCTGATTGTTTTGGGAATAGAAATCCCTATCAGTTGTGTCCAAATAAAGTCGCCTCACCTTAAAAGCATTGGAATTTGTTTTGGAGGACAACAACTCATCATCGAAGATGCCCCTTCACTTCAAAGGTTGCTCCTTGATGATTGTTATAAACCTTCACAAATAACTATCGTCTCTGCACCCAAACTGGAGACCTTGGGTGTAATTAGTGATCCATTTAATGATCACATGAAGTTGGTGTTTGGCTCCTCACTTTTTCAGGTACCATATATTATCATCTACACATTTGTAATCATAAGCTGCATTTTTCATTTGTGCGCATAAGTTTTATATCATCTTGGAGTACACTTTGGGTACTAATATTATGTTATATGCTCAATGAAGAGTTCGTCCATGGATAGCCTATCAATGCTGCTGGATTCTGTCAAGATCTTATATATCGGAATGTTTAGTTTTGATCTGGACATAATTATTGGCTTGTTGCGATTTCGATCTCTGGAGAATTTATATATAAAGGTGATGATTTCATGCACATTGAAAGCCCGTATATATTGTACTAGATAACCGTTCAGCTGTCGCTCTTTCGACATACTCTTTTTTCATACCTTAACTATTTTCAATCTGCATGTGTACTTAGGCACTGCTAACACATGGAGAAAAACGTATAACCAATCGGTGGTGTAATAAGCACCAGGATTTTCTCAGTTCTCATGACATTCGTTTGAGGACAATAACGATGGAAGGATATTCATCCAACCAGGCAAACAGAAGCTTTGTCACATTCTTCATGTTGAATGTGAGGTTACTATTGTCCATGAGGCTTAAGTTTTACAACAAGAGATTTCTCATGGACGGACACGTTGAACAGCAAAAAAAGAAGTTTCAGGTGGACAATTGGGCTTCTAAACGTGCTCGGCTACTATTTACAACAAATTGTAGTCATCCTCCAATATTTTTTTTACACGGGATGTTGATGTTATGGATCAGACAGATCCATTTGTTTGTGACTGCGAAAAAGAGTGGTTGGGTTAGATGTTATTGCCATGTTCAATATGGGTTTTGTCTAAATTTGATGAACAATTAATCCTTGGGCTTTTTGTACCGTTTGTAAGCTTGAGTTACATGTTGTTGCCCTCGTACTCCCCTCCGCCTGCCACTACACTGCCGCATCTTCCATGGCTCCTGTTCGTTCCCGTCCGAGGCCTCGCCGTCGTTCTCCGCCTTGGTTTTCTCGCTGTGCCCGCCGCCGTCTGGCGTTGTCAACATGGTCAACAACCGAGAGGAATCAGGAGATGACTGTACGTGGAGGGGCTGACAGTAGGGATCCACCATGGTCATTGCATTACGCAAGCAGGTGCCTCGTTATTACAAGCCAAAAAAATACTTCCTCCTAATTGTTTGACAACTAGGTCCCACGCCATTGTCATTGTAGTCAATAAACGAGAAAATTACACAACAAGCGGATAACACCAGGGACCCAGCAGCTCGCCCGGTTGTTTTTTAGTTTTAGAGACGGAGCTCAACTGCGCGCTGTGCGGGGGCTGTGGCCCGTCTAGCCCACGCTTACGCTTTTATTTAAGCACATGACGAGCCCAGTTGATATCTTTTTTTTCTTTCTGAAAATGGCTAACCTAGTTCTTTTTTTGGAGAATACACAACCGAGGCCTACTTGCTTTTCTCAGCCCTGCTGAGCTGCAAATCTTTCAAGACGAGGAGGGATGTAAGTAGTAAGAAATGAGCTTCCCCAGAAAATGGGCTATAAGTTGTAAGAAATGGGCTGTAAATTTTTAAACCAAAGCCAACCGGCAATTACATTCAAATATTGTTTTTTCTGGATTTCTCTACTCTTATAAAAAGCAGAGTTAGTGATGATGGTGTGCCTGCCATCCTGCAATATAGGCTATATGATCTATATCTAACAGATAGGAAGGAAACTATGACAATTTACCCGCACTCCTCTCCACATTTGCAGATAAGGCTTTCCCCCGTTCATCCTTTTCTCCCACAAGATAAACTACTCATACAAATGCATCTTGATGTTCCGTGCAACACACGGGCATCTTGCTAGTCAAGATTTTAAATTTCATTCTTTTTTTTGGAGAATTGTTTTTGAATTTTATTTTGATATATTTTTAAAAAAAATATTTTTAACGTAACTCAAAATTTCGTGATTAAAAGAGTTCGGACCCCACCGAAATATTCAAAATTTCGTTGAATTTTTTAGCAGTGCCCAAAATATGGTCTGTAATGCTAATAAAATGAATATGGGCTTCAAAATATCTTTAAGAATTAGCAAATGGGCTATAAATTATTGAAAATAATGGCTAATGGGTTGTATGCTATTTTCCACAGATTTGGAGGCTGACCTTCGGGCCTACTAGGTTGATGATGACGCTGTCCTAAAAAATATTTTGACGCGTACGCAAGGCTTTGTCAACTTAGTCAACACAGAGCAGTGACTGTTGGATGTCCATCCAACGGTCATCGTGCTTCTTCAATCTTTGATCTTCCTGCTCTAGCTGCTCAAACCAGCGCTGGCGGGACTGCCTGCTCCCTCCTCCCGTGGCCGGCTGTGCTGCCGCTAGGCCATCCCTCTACCGACCCGCACATCCTGTTATTTTCCAGCGACGTCAGCCTCACCCCGCAGCTGACCAGTCAGCGCTCGTACTCCCCTCAGCATGGGCATCCGCTGCTGTGGCTTCGCCGGCTCTGGGTCGTTTCCTTCCCAGGCCTCGCCCTCGTCCACCGCGTTTGTGTTCTCGACACGGCGCGTTCAACATGGTCAACAAACAACAGCCATCGGAAGAGCGATGTAAGTGGAGAGGCTGACAGTAGGGACCCACACAAGCAAGTGCTTCCTTATTACACGCAAAATAATGATTCCTCTACCACACAGCTGAGACCCACCAGAAGGGCCTCTGTATTTCACAAAAAAACGTTCCTCCCGCTGATAGCTCGGACCCACCAGCTATATCTTCGCATGCAAGGAAGTGCCTCCTTATTACGCAAGAAATGAATACCCCCTGCTAGCTGGGACCCACCATAGTGGGAGGCTGACTTGTGGGCCCACTAAGTTGACGCAGACGAAGGGCTTTGTCAACTTAGTCAATATGAACGATTCTAGCTCCAGTGACCGTACGATGTCCATCCAACGGCCGTAGTGCTTCTTCAACCTCTGGTCTTCTTGCTCCAGCCGCCCAAACCAGCGCCGATCGTGCTGCCTGCTCCTGCCTCCCGTAGCCGGTTGTGCTGCCGCGGAGGCCTCATCGCCCCCTACTACTCCTACCGCTGGCCAGACCATCCCTCTACTCACCCACACACCCTGTTATTCTATGGCGACGGCAGCCTCACACCGCAGCCGAACTAGTCAACCCTCGTACTCCTCTCCGCATGGGCATCCACTGCCGCGTCTTCCCCGGCTCCGTGTCGTCCCCTTCCTAGGCCTCGCCATCGTCCACCATCTTGGTGCTCTCGGCACAGCATGGTCAATGTGGTCAAGGAAAGACTTCCATCAGAAGAGTACTGTACATGGAGAGGCTGACAGCTGGGTCCATGACCGCAGCAAGGAAGTGCCTCCTTATTACGGGCAAAATAATGATTCCTCCATCTAACAGCAGGGACCCACCGGATGGGCCATCATCTTTCGCGAAAAAAAACATTTCCCTCCTGACTGCTGGGACCCACCAGCTACATCTTCGCACGCAAGGAAGTGCGTCCATATTACGGGCAAAAAAAAATTCTCCCACTGACAGCTGGGACCCACCAGCTATATCTTCGCATGCAAGGAAGTGCCTCCTTATCCTCCCTGGCAGTTGGGACCCACCTGGTCGAAGCGTACGTAGCGTTGTCATTCTGGTCGCGAACGTGTACGTACATACTGGTTGATCGGTCTGTCTGCAGGCTGCAGCGATGAACTATGGCCGAGTAAGGAAGGGCACGTGTCATAGTAGAGGCGTGGACGTAACATGTCACGCAGTACCGTCAATATCGTGTACACGTACGTACAACCAGGGTGCAATAAAGTAAATACGGCCACATACGTACATATGGGCGGGGTCTCGAACGCCTACTCGTGCATATGTACAGCCAGGGCTCGTGTACATGGAGAGGCAGCGACGGTGTCCTATTTAACGGCAGCCAACCGGCTGGGTCGAAATGGAGAAACTGCATCGTCGTGTTCATCGGGAGGCAACGAAATCCGTCGTATTCATTGGGAGCCAACCGGCTTGGACGGAACAGCCAAAACGAGGCCTGGCGTACCGCATAACGGAGGAAACGGCCTTGTGTTCGACCGCCTACGGTCGAAACAGGATCCTCTTCACCGGGAGGGGTGTGGCGTACCGCAAAACGGAGGAAAAGGACTTCTCTTGGACCTCCTGTGGTCGAAACATGGTCTTGTTGATCGGGAGGGGTGTGGCGTACCGCAAAACAGAGGAAACGGGCTTCTCTTCGACCTCCTACGGTCGAAACGGGGGTCCTGTTCATCGGGAGGGGTGTGGCGTACCGCAAAACGGGACTCCATGGGCTACTATTCATCCACCGTCTACTGCCTTGCTCCAGCCTCCACGGGCTACTGTTCATCCATCGTCGACCTCGTCCAGCCTCCACCTGCGACTGTTCATCCACGGCGTCTCCCTCCTGCCTCCACCAGCTATAGTTCATCCACGGGCTCCTGTTCATCCAGCCTCCACCGCTCCTCCACCGGCTACTGTTCAACCAGCCGTCTCAAAGGGGTCCTGTTCAACCACCCCTCCATGGGCTACTGTTCATCTAGCCCTCCAGTGGCTACTATTCAACCAGACCTCCACTGGTTGCTATTCATCCAGCGCTCCACGGGGTCCTCTTCATCCACCCCCAACCGGCTCGATCAGGGTCATGTTCATCCAATGGCAACGGCCTCTACTACCACGGGGTCCTGTTCATCCAACCCCCACTGGGAACTGTTCATCCAACCCCCCAACAAAGATCACTATTCATCAAGAGGCAGCAGGTTCGATCGGCTTCAGTTAGCAGCAGTAGCGAAGGAATTGATAGATCGGGTTCAGTTAACAGGCAGATCGATCGATCGCTCGGGTTCAGTACGCGAACGCCTCGCTCGGGTTAAGTTAGAGCCCAACGCCTCGCACCCACGCGCCTATGTGTACGAGAGAAACGCGCATCGCTCGGCCCCGACCACCCACCGTAACCAGGAACTCCCTGATATTTTCCTCGCCCTTGCTTCTACCATGGTTTTTCCGTCATGGACGGCCCAAAGAATGTCATGCAGCTGCATGTCCAGCCCGCCTAGGACGAAAAGCCCATTTTCTGTCATGATTTTTTGTCATAGAAGTAGGAGCCCACCACATCTATGATGATACGGGATTTTGTCACCATTATCATCATAGAAGTGTCATAAGCTTGACAGAAAAAAATTGGTTCGGCCCAAAATGTCACGGATGTGTCTTTTTTTGTAGTGTGAATTTCTTTTTGTGACAGTGGACCTATGCCCTGAGCTGCTTTTTAGCCATCTTGAACTGTGGTTGAGTTATTTCAGTAGTGTCCCAGATCTGAGTTGTAAAGACCGTTCTGGTGGCTGCTGATTCATTTCCCTACAGTTAAAACTTGAGCGAGGATGAATCTGCCATTTAAACGATGTTACCATGTCAGGAGACGAGGATAAAAGTACGCCTGTCGAAATATTGCACCCGACAGAACCCACCGTCAGTCAAGTCTGTGGATACTAGCGTTACAAGGCCGTACCCCTTTATGCTGGTCACGATAGACGATAGTCAAATCTTTGGTACGGATTGGATACTCACAACAGTGGAGCTACCCAAGATAATTCAGGAATCCCAGCGAGAAATCGGAATCAGTCAGAAGAACAGTTATGATTCACAACACTGTTTTGAACCCGGAGGAAATGCATCTTTTTTAGCAACCCAATGCAAGGAGTAAGATATTTGGTGTTCACTAGCAAGTTGTTCACAACTCCATGTAATGTGGTCAGTGTAACACATCCATCAGAAACAACTCTCGGGCTTGTGAGACGGGCATATATTTTAGTCATGATAATCCACCGCACCCGTTAAGCCGGCAAATATAAAAGAAATGGGAGTCAAAGTAACATATGAGGTAAGGCGTGTCAGCGTGTGGGTACAGTGAAGCAAACCATCCCAGAGTCAGGCAGTCACTCAGATGAAATTTCATGGGAACATAATATAAAGGAAAAATGATACCTGAGTTGGAAACGGTTTCCTTAAGTCAGAATAGTCATACTTGTTCCCTGAGCAACCAAATCTCGAGGACGAGATTTCTTTAAGGGGGGAAGGTTTGTCACACCCTGATTTTTGGCCCTTTCTTTTTCTTTTGGATTTGTTTAAAAATTTTATTTGAATTGCTTTTCTGTGACTCTATTGTCCTGAAACCTGGGAAGAGCATATCTTCTCAGGCTCCCAAGTGGCTTGTCATCCCCAAAACCATCTCAAGACCTTTTCACTTTCATCTTAGCCCTATCCCAATATTCTTTTTATTGGGAATATTCCTTTTTTATTAAAGGAATAATCCTTTTTTGCCCTAGGTTGTGAAAAAACCTATATTTCTGTCACTCCTAAAATTCCCAAATAATTCTCATAAATTGTTTGGGTCATATCTTCCACAGATATGTCAAAACCCTTTCTTGGCATCATCAAAGATAATTCACAAATATTCCTTTTCTCATTCTGCCCTAAGTGGCTTTTTGAGAAGGAAGTGTCATTTATCTTCGCTTGATTTACCCCAAACTTTTTGGAAACCTTTTCCTGTCCATATCTTTGCCCCATGCCAAAATTCAACTTAATTTTCTTAATTAACCTTCCTCAGCAAACTGCCAAAGTTCCTGTCTTAGGGAAGCCTTTGTGAAGGAAGTACAAGCTAGGCATATCCAAATGAGTTAAAAATTTGCAAGGAACTTCATATGATCAAATAATTACTATCCTCAAGATTTGGGCTCATGTAATCACTCTATATGAGCTCAACATCAAATCTTGGTTTCTGGTCAGATTTTCAGGTTGTGAAGCAACTATATTTTATAGCTTCATTATTTCTGAAAATTTACCAGGACATGATCCTACCAATATAAACTCCCTCCACAAATTTTTGGCTCAATTCATCAAGCCATTTTCCCTCTACATTTTTTCCAAGATTCTGTCAAGAGAGCTGCATTGGGAAGCAAGTACCATTTTGGTATTTCCAAATGGCATGAAACTTTTACAGCAGCTTCATATCATAAAATAACTCGTCTGCTCTAAAATTCAGCTCAATACAACTTGATATGTGAGTGCCACTTCATTGTTTGCATTTCTGTATAGAATGGTGGTTTGTACAGCAAGTGCCACTTATCTTCATCCTAATGAGCTGCAAATTTGCATAGATGCTCATCTTAGTGATTTATCACACCTTGCCAAAAACCCGAGTCTATCCCCTCTTGTAGATTCCTCACCACAGCACAAACAGGTCGATGTTCATCTGCATTGGAGCCAAGTGCTAATCTCTTCTTTGGCTCTGAGCTCATTTATTTCTTCATTTGCACTAAGGGCGGAAGGGTCCATCTCCCAGACAAGGTTTGGCCGACCAGAGCACGGGTAAGCGTCGCGTGCACGCGGTGACCACCGCTCTGGCACGCCATGGACGCGAGCCGCATGTGTGTTAGCTCGAGCCCCTCCCCTGCTCATCGCGTTCGCGTGCCCGGCCATGTCCAACAGATTGCTCGTGCCCCCGCCGTCGCTCTAGACCCCTCTCCCCCTCCGGACTCTTCCCTGACGAGTCATCCCCGTCGAGAAACAGCGTGTGCCCACGGGCGCACAATGTGCTAGCTGCCTCTTCTCTCGGTCATCGTCTTCCCCAAGCCTTCTCGAGCTATCTCGTGGCCCCTTTCCTCCCCGTGAACCCTTTGGACGCGTCTTCCCTCCCTCCCCGTGACTCTGCTCGTGCCAGAGCATCGGCCGGACTCAGACGGCGGCAACCGAGCTCGGGCACCTCAACCACGCCTATAAAAAGGCCACCCGAGCCCCTCCCCTCCTCACTAGTGGCTTATCCACCTCCTCTGGACCTCCTGAACCTCTTCCCCGAGCTCGAGTCTCTCTCCTCGCCGCCCATTGCCGTCACGGCCGCCGGTGATCTTCGCCTAAATTCTGGCGAGCCGAGCCCCCACTCTCCATGATACCACCACAAAAGACCTCCACCACCACTCGTGACCCTTCCCCGTGTCTCTCCTCCTTCTCGTGGCCAAGGCGTCGGAGTCATCTTCGTCTGTGGCCGCCGTTCGCCGTTGCCCATGCCCCGGCTGTTCTGGAGCTCCCCGGGGAATCTGATGCATCCCACCCTAAGCGCGGCGTCGCCCTGAGCAGGTTGGTAGCCGGAGCCTCACCGGAGGTGCCCAGAGCCGGCCAGGACAGCACCGGCAACCCCTCTGTCTCGCTCCTCCTTTGTTCGTTGTTGGGGGAGCAGCGGGGGGAGAAGAAGGCCCTGGCAAGGCGGGTCCACGTCCAGCAGACCCCACGTGTCAGCTGCACGAAGCCCGGCCCTGCCCTGCTGACTGGGATAAGTGGAAGCGTATTACCCGAATACGTTTCCACTGTATTGAAAGCGCAGTTTCGTTCTGTTTTGGGTAAGATTATGTTTTCTCCTCTGGAAGACATATTTCCCCAGAAGACGCTTTCTGTCTAACTGTCTAGGTACCTTTCTGTGAATGTTTATTTTACAAACTAGTAAGTATGCACGTGCAACGCACGTCTTGCCTATCATCAAATAATTATGAAAATAGTAATATTGCACATGCATGAAGTAAAACATCAAAATCTTTGCCAACCCCTTGTTTTCATATATCATTTCAAGGGCCTAACATTTAGTGATGTCATGCAACTTTAGTAGAGAAGCAGAAAACATCTAGGCATCGATAAATGGAGCAGATAATCTGTCTCAACATCATGCAACATGCATCGGGAATCTTTACTAAAACACTTGCTTGATAGAAAAGTAGTAAGCAATATTTAGGATGCCTTATGTACTTTTGATCTATCGACTATTAATAACACTGTAATTCCTAAAAATAAATCAGTGCCTAGGGGTTGGTGACCAATTTGCAGAAGAGGAGCAGATCACATTGTGTCATTTGAAATATCCATGGAGAGAGGAAATGAACGAATAAGTCTAGTAAACTCTCACGGGATGGAGACAGCAAAGTGATGAATCAGACAGCGGCGTCGGGATGCGTTGAGCCATAGCAACCCCTGTCAAGTGGGACCAGCCACACACTGAAGGGATCAGGTTGACGGTTGTGTGACGCCGCCCGTGTGACACGATGGACAGTGAATCTCATGTGGTCATGCCCACGGGGTGTGATGAAGAGGTCTCAGGCTGCAGATTTTTGGCAGCGTACACAGCATCAGCGACTACCCCGAGCGGCGGCTGGTGCCTTGTGGCTCACATCTATCGGCATGGCAATTCACTTTTATTCATGCTGAAATTCATAGGAGAAATATTTAGCTTTCAGAAAACCGAAGTGCACAAACTCTAACGAAGATGAGTAAGGAGCTGTCTGCCACACTTGATTCTTGTGAGAGTCCGCAGAAGATTTAAAAATTTAAATACAAATGATAGTCCAAGATAAGATCAATAATTCAGTGTTCTGGTTTATTTAGTCAATTGAGAGGAGCAAGAAAAGATTTGTCTTCAGCATGATAGTCAATTAGTCATGAATTCTTCAGATATAGAAGAGTATGGAAAGTAGTGTTTTGAGACTAATAATTGAGATGCCAAGAAGTACCTATTTCGTCTGAAATATAAGTCTATGCATTACCAATTATGCCTTATATAATTTACTCCACTGATGAAAATGTCTACTTTTATTACAATAAGTGTATGTAATGAGAATAGAAAACTACACTACACTTACATAATTTAGTCTGGTGATGGAAGTGGCCACTGTTTTTACAGGAATGCTCATGGGGTTTGGAGAGAGAAAATATATAATGTTCACACTAGAAGATGAGACAGTTCCATATCAATCTCAATATGGAAACTGAAACCATATACATTGGCATAATAGGAAGAACTGCAACAATACCCAGCAACAAATATCACATACACCTGAGAGCTATCAGCATCCATGTGACCTTGAAACTACACAAGGAAATATCATGACAAAAGTTTTATATTGTCGGATAGGATACAACAACCATGTATCTTTTTAAGAAAGTTGACAATCAGCTCGTAAACAAAGTACCTTGCTAATTGCAAAACATCCTCTAGTATCATCTGTGTATTATCATGTAGCAAAGCTCCCTACCTTATATTAGCCTAGCAAACCTGCCGAAGCTAGCTGCATTTAGCAAACACAAAAGTCAGAACAAATTAAGAAAATCAGTATTAAGAGGAGATGAGTAGTATGCCTACGGGGATAAAACAATAGGATGGATCGACATGAACACTGAAGAAATATGTGTTATCACCCGAACCCGAAGACATTTCTACACAACATTTTGGTCTTTTACCATGAGGATTAAATGAGCCTATGAGTGTGCACTGTGTGTCAACAGTTCCAAAATCAGGAAGAGCAAGATTGGATTGAAAAACAACACTCGCATCAGTACATGCAGTTCAATAACCCAATGCCCTTCAGAATTTCTACTGCCCCTGATCCGAATGTGTTTCCAATTTGCTCAAGTAGGTTGTTACTTATCTTTGGCAAGTGTATCGTGAACTAATATTTGAAACTGACCATAAGTTCAATCAAGAATTTGGGCCCTGAACAATACTGAGTTTGTATTTATCTGCAGAGATGCATCATTATTGTATTTATCTTTCAATTTTTCAGAAAAGAAGTTTGAAGGATAGAGCAGTAGCAGCCAAAAAGAGTAGTTTAGAATCTAATTGAGTTTCAAACCTAATTTCCACACAAAGCCTTCGGCTTCTCCACCAAATAATTGCATGCCTTCTTATGAAATCTTTTGTTTTCATTTATGATGTTTTCCTGCACTATCAGAGGAGGTTATTTCAAATAAGCCCTAAATAGTCTATGTGAAGCAATAAAGTGGGAATTAGAAAAAATCAACAAGAAAACTATGTCTTATCATTTAATAGCTTAAAAGGGATGATATTATGAGTTTAAACAAAGCAGTGATTGACATAGTCGCAAAGGTTCACCTGCCGACTTTCTTCCTCCGAGTAGACATGGAAATTAGTAGTCACTGGTCTAGAATAAAATACAGGAAAAGAATGGTGGAAAAGAGAGAGCACCTGTGATAAACACGAACATCCAAGGGACTTCAGTCTCCCATTGTTCTCGTCTTGGCCGCCACCACACCTCTTCCCGGTGGCAACCTGGACAAGCGACAATCGAGAGAGTAGTACAAAAGAACACATGTCATTGATGCCCAGGGATATTGTACTGTTGCTATGATTTACTGAAGTTAGTTGAAGGCCTCGATGCTTCCCTGTTTATGTAGTTCATGATGGTATGTTCAGTCCACATAGATGTATGATTTATAGGAAACACATTATCTGTCCTATGAAATGCTTGTCAGTATTGCATGAGTGAGCAGTAATGAAGAAGATATGTTGCACTGTCTTATATTCCTCAGAAGTGAGTAGTTGATAAAAGGAAAGAAACCTGACTAGATAACCAACGCACATGATTCAACTTTTTGGTGGATCAAGAGCTTTATGATCTATGTGAGTTTGAGAAAACAAACAAGAGATGAAGAGATTGAGAGGGAAAGAGATGTCAGGGGGGAGACCTCTATGGATGAGACAAGAGGGCATCGCTCAGAGCAGGTAACTCGGCAGCGGCGAGGAGGAGATCCGTGCTCCGCACCGCAGAGTCGCACGCGCACCATAGTTCACTCGCGGCCGGCCGCCCCGCGTGCGTCCACGTCCCCCGCGCCGCCGACCTGGCAGAGGACGGAGTGGTGTAGCCGCCTAGAAGAGGCCGTCGCCATTGGGGAGCAGAGGCGGCCATCACCGAAGTCGTGCGGTTTGGCCTGAACCTGAAGGCAGTGGCGCCAGCGAGCTGGGCAGAGGAGAGCTTCCTACACGGCAATGACTCTTTTGACTTGGGATGTCTCCGCTCAGCAACCCCCGGTTAACTGACCTCGGCACGGGCACGCGTGGCGGCGTCGCCAGGCACAATGGCAACCCAAGCAGGACATCTAGAGCAAACGGTGGCGGTGACGGCGGCGCGGCGGCGGCAGCGTGAGATTTCTTTTGCGTTTTCTTTCCTTTTGACGGAGGCGGACGCTAGGTGCGGAATTTGTCCTCCGGTGGCAGAGTTTTCGTCCGCGAGTTAAAATTGCTAAAGGCACTTTTGGTGAGGGTTAGTTTTAATTTGACGGTTAGATCTAATTAAGTGAGGTTGATCGTGAGGCTGTAATTGATTGGGGTTGTTATATGTAGATTAGGCTGGGTGTACTTAGCGATCAATATGTTTGCTTGTTTAATAGAAGTAGAGATTAGTCCCTATTATTCAATCGGGCGTAGCTTTTTAACCGAGACTCCGAATGAGGTGATTCCAAAGCCCAGTTCTTCCTCTCTTCGAGCCCGTCATCTTGGTATCATTTTCATAATGTTTTCACACTGTAAAAATGACCATTTTGCCCTTGCCCGTAAATAGTCCCCACCGAGAGAGAATTGTTTCTGGTGAATCTTTTCGCGATCCTTCCGCACTTCTCCTTGATGGTTCCTTCATCTCAAGGCAAGCCACGACAGCCACTTGCATGATGGATTTGCAGTAGCCATGGTTTTCACTTGAATATTTAATAAATGATTGCTCGTTTAATACTGCTAGTACCGTTTCGGTTATGCTTTTGGCTACATGCTTATCTGCATGATATGTTCTTATGCACCTTGTTAGTGTATACTACTTGCGAGTATTATTCTCATATGTCATGCTTGGTAGCAATACATGCTGGTGATAGTGATGTTCATCTGATGCATGATTACCGTCTATTCTGAAGCACTTGTGTTACATACCATCATCGCTATGCCATATTCATCTGCATCAAGTAGACTAAGTGCTTTATTATTATTGATGCTATGATTCATATGGTTATGTTCCTCTACCCATGCTCATGCTGATATCATGCTCATATGCACTTTTATTTCATAATGCTATATTGTATCACTCAGCATCATTTGCATTCAAGTTTAACCGGGCTTTAATTGAACTTAAACACATGTTGGCTGAGTCATAGTGCCATCAAAATCGAGCTGACCAGTGCAGCCACACTTGCTTTATGGGAGCTCCTAACTGGGTTTATTGTCATGCCTCTCGCTGGTGCCTCAACCTAGGGAAGGTTATGGGTGTGCGCTACCTTGGCCAGGTAGGCGGACATAAGCCTTGTGTGCCCGTGTTTGTTATTGAGATCTCATGTCCCCGTTTGAGACCGTTTTGTTTTGCCATAACGGTGGTCGTTGGATGTCACGCGGTGACATCAGGGCAACCCATGACTTAGCCCAAAGGGGAGTTTGTTGGAGTGGCCGGGGGAGTCTCATGGCATTAGATCAGTTTTGTCGGAACGTCATTGGTCCACCCGAATGGGAGTACGAGGCCTAGGGTTCCGTGGTGTGGGTACAGTGTGCTAACATTTGCAGAGTGTGTTTAATCTATCGATAGTCATGCCCGCGGATAAGGGCCCAGTTTGTAGTAGGTCACACTTTGTGTAGCGATCCGACCTCAAACGGTCAATCTCTGTGTATAAGTGTCATCCCTGGATCGGTAATGCTGACACACACAGTACTCGAGGAATTATAACAGAGTGCAATCACACACTTATTACATCGAATAACTCAAAGAGAGTACTTATTACAATAATATGGCTGAAGTCCGTCTAAAATAAGAATACTGCGGAAGCTTCAAGGGTAAATGAGTCCATCAACTCCAAAGGCATAGCTGAGTGCATGACAACAACCTAGCGCACCTTACTCTTCGTCTGAAAAATCTGCAACATAATACGTTGCAGCCTGTGTAGGTCAACACATGGAATATGCTGGCAAGATAACACTATAGAGCAATGAACAAGTAACAGCTATAACTATATGCATATATGGCTGGTGGAGGCTCTACGGTTATCATTTGCATAAAGCTAGTTTTTCCCTACAACAAAGGAATATATTTCATTTAACTACAAAGTTTGTTGAAAACATTGAGAATGGTAACCCCATCTCAATCCCAAATTAATAATCATTAACCTAACAAATTAATTAAGTAAAGTGATGAGATCAACTTAGTAATTCAAGCACCATATACTCAAGATGTCCATAACCGGGGACACGGCTAACCATGATTAGTTTATACACTCTCCAGAGGTATGCGCACTTTTCCCCACAAGACTCGATCTCCTCCATTGAATTTCTCGCACTGCATGATGTTTGAGGAACGGATGACCGAGACACAGTCTTTCTGAAGAGGTCCCCTTAACCGATGGATAGGCCGGTACACCTACAATCCCCTACATATGCTAGCCCATCATGGAAAGGATTCCCACAACTTACTCAACTATGCCAGAGCCCATAATGGCTTGTGTCTGCGCACGGAAGTTTCCAGCATGAATAACATAATGATCGCTTTGAGTCTGGGTGGCGAACCATAGGAAAAATCACATGGATACCCCGGGATTCTCCTTTGGACAGCACTGGATTTCCCCAGGTGCCCACAAACCAATCCACCCAAATGTGTGTTAAAGTAGCCACTGTCGGCGTCCTGGGAACGGGGGTCCCCGGACTTGCCTGCCTGCGGCCCATGGCGTGGCTCCACCAGCGGCCCAGTACGGCCCATCTTCACCAGCAAACACTCAGGACCCTCGCGAGGGGCCAAGCCTCGCGAGGCCGACGACGCAAGACCTCCTCGGGGGCAGCCTCGCCAGGCTGGCTCACGAGGGGCGGCGAGATCAAGGAGAGGGGCACCTCACGGGGTTCCTATGACTCAAGCCATGACGACCAAGGCCAGGCGCGCGCCAGGCGCGCCAGCGTGTGGAGTGTCCTCGTTTCCTCTTTGGTGCTAAAGAGGCAGCCCAAGAGGCAATCCACCACACCACACTGGAGTAGGCTATTACACCAGATCGGTGGCCCGAACCAGTATAAATCTTGTGTCCCTTTGTTCTGCGAGTTCGTCGAAGCTAGGCCTCGAGATTGCGGTGAGGGTGTGAGTTAGGGAGAGGAGAGATCTTCATGCGCACCCCAGTGTTCGAACCTCAAGGGTTTGCCAGAAGCGCTCCTGAGACGCGGCCCTGTTGAGCCCTGGGATGTCGATGCAGACGCGCAGCCCGCCATCCTCGCCAGGATGGGGAGCTGCATCGGGTGGGCGGCAGTCACCGCGTATGGCTCTTGCTTCTTGTAGTTCTTGAGTGGTCTGGATGATGAACTCGTGAGCGTCGGGCGCTCCTCGCCCGGTGTCCTCCCGAGGCAAAATGTCGGATTACGGGTTCCCTCAGGAGGACATTTTGCCGGAACCCGTAATCCGACATTTTCCCTCAGGAGGACATCGGGCGAGGAGCACCCGGCGCTCAGGAGTTCATCATCCAGACCACTCAAGAACTACAAGAAGCAAGAGCCATACGCGGCGACTGTCGCCCACCCGATGCAGCTCCCCATCCTTGGGAGGATGGCGGGCTGCGCGTCTGCATCGACATCCCAGGGCTGAACAGGGCCGCGTCTCAGGAGCGCTTCTCGCAAACCCTTGAGGTTCGAACACTGGGGTGCGCACGAAGATCTCTCCTCTCCCTAACTCACGCCCTCACCGCAATCTCAAGGCCTAGCTCGACGAACTCGCAGAACAAAGGGACACAAGATTTATACTGGTTCGGGCCACCGATGTGGTGTAATACCCTACTCCAGTGTCGTGTGGTGGATTGCCTCTTGGGCTGAGGATGAACAGTTACAAGGGGAAGAACAGCCTCCTGAGGAGAGGTGCTCTTGTGCTTGGTGACCTTGTGTGTGTGTTCTTGGTGGGTTGGATCTAGTCCAAGATGAGATGCCTACTATGGTGGTGGCTAGTCCTATTTATAGAGGCCCTGGTCCTCTTCCGAAATATTGAGCGGGAAGGGATGCCACAACGGCCAAATTCGAAGGGAGACAACTAGTACAAGTTATCCTGACTAAAGGTGGTCTTCGCCTGCCAAAGGCTCTGGTGGTGACGCCGTCTTGGGCTCCATAGTGAACTCCGTCCTGCCATCCTGCTGATCCTGGTCTCGTTGCACCGATATGGAAACCTTTGCCTGATGCCTCGGGACTCCTCGCCTGCGCTTGCCTCTTTAGCACCAAAGAGGAAACGAGGACACTGCGCGTGCTAGCACGCGCCTGGCGCCCGCCTGGCCTTGATCGTCATGGCTTGCATCATAGGAACCTCGCGAGATGCCCCTTGCCTTGATCTCTCCGCCCCTCGCAAGCCAGCCTGGCGAGGCTGCCCCCGAGGAGGTCTTGCGTCGTCGGCCTCGCGATGCTTGGCCCCTCACGAGGGTCTTGAGTGTTTGCTGGTGAAGATGGGCCGTACGGGGCCGCTGGTAGATCCATACCGTGGGCTGCAGGAAGGCAAGTCTGGGGACCCCCGTTCCCAGGACGCCGACAGTAGCCCCCGGGCCCAAGGCGTGCTCGGGCTTGGCTTCGAGGCGAAGCCAAAGGGCAAGTGCGGAGTGCTGCGGGCCCCAACAGCCTGCGGCCTTGGTTGACGCGTGGAGATTGATTGGACGTGGGCGCCTCCGCTTCCCCATGCTGCCTCGGCAACCACCCAACTTGACGAGTCCCTGCTGCATGCAAAGAAAAATCATCATTACTTGTGATCATGGGGATCGCCGGTTGGCCTTCTCCCGCTATAAATGAGGAGGGGGCGGAGCCCCCGTCGGTCATCTCTTCCTGCTCCACTCGCTTCTTCTCCCTTGCTTCATTGCTAACAGCGACACCCATGGCGCCTACTCGGAGGTTCTCGGCTGCAGAAAAGGAAAAAAAACTGCGACGAGCCCGAGCCACTTCCGCCGAAGAAGAGGCTGGCCCACCGCCGCGACGTAGTTGTGCGGCCGGTGGTGTCGAGGCCTTGGTGCGAGCGGCCACCTCCCGGGTATCCGCTGCCTCTGTACACCCAAGCCGAGGGCTCTGGAGGGAGAGGCGACGGGTGGCGCCGTCCATGCCGCGTTGTGGTGAGGCACGCCGTCGCCCCAGGAGCCCACGCCGCAGACTCTTCGCGCGAACTCGTGATGTGGGCAGTGATGCCCCGCGCACTTGGATCCGCTTTCCACAGTTCTTCTCCGCCAAGATGCCGCCGAGGGGCCCCCTCGAGCTCTGGCTGTAGCATGTCGATTGCGATGCCCCGGTGACTGGAGCGGAGGCTGAGGCCGTCTCCCCGGGCAAGATCTTCATGACCCGTGGCTGGGGGGAGGTTGCTCGAGTCTGCCGTGCGGAAGGCGCCCTCGCCATCCACTTCGATTATGACGGCGCCTCCACCATGTTCTTCAAGGTCTTCGACGAGGAAGGCCGCCGCCTAGAGTGCTACCCCGAAGGGAGCCATCGAGACGGCGCTGCGGCCACCGCCGTGCCCACCGCAGGCTTCGCCGGCAGCTCTTCCAGCAGTAGCAGCGGCGCTTGGGAGTCCAGTGACTCTCCTGAGCCCTAAGAGACTCCGGAGACAAGCGACGACAGCTACGTGCCCTCGAGCTCTCGTCGCGCCCGGAGCAAGGCCGCAGCGTCTGGCCGCCACCGTCACTGATCTGGATGGGATTGGCGCCGGCCTCCCGTGGCCCACTGTTGATGATGGCGTCAGCTGCGCTGGCGTGTATAGATAGGGCTCCTAAAGAATTCCTTCTTTTGTTCCCTGCGAGGAATCGAGACGAACCCCACGGGGGTGTGTGAAGAGTCTGTAACGCCTTTTGTGTTAATATTATCCATATTATGAAAACTTGCGAACGCATGTCTTGTTTCGGCTCGGTCTCCCCTTTCCAGCCCCGCGGCAGCTTGGTGCTCTACGCTGACAGGCCCCGGTCCCCAGGCAGGCTGCAGCCGTCGTTGGTATGCCAGGTCGCGATGCCGTGGTCAAGGCCAGGAGGTGAGCGGCCCGAGGTCCCGTAAGAGCTCCTGAGGCGCGATGCTCAAGAGGTCCCCTTTAGCGCGCAAGCAGCCACCATGAGGTAAGAAAGGGAGGCGACGTTGCCGTAACAAGGCTGCAACACGTGGGAATCCTATGCCGTAGCGCTTGGTCGACCCGGGCGCGAAACTTATGTTGGTAGTCCAGGGTTGGTTCCTTGTGCCACACCATACTCGTATGCCGGCGGCCGTAGCGGAGCCAAGTCGGGCCCTTGCGAGCCTCTCCCTCTCCTCCACGCTCTCCTGTGTGCTCTACGTCCTCAGGTCCTCGCCCTCGAGTGAGCTCAGCCGCCGCTGGTATGCCAGGTCACGATGTCGTGGTCAAGGCCAGGGGGTGAGGGCTGGAGAGCCGGTAAGAGCTCCTGAGTTGCGATGCTCAGGAGCCCCCCTTTTAACGCGCGAGTGAATCGCATGGGAGAAGGGGGAGCCCGTAGTACTGCCTACTGTCGTCCTCAGGGGGTCCCTGCAGGTTAGCACGAGGAGGAACACGGATTGCCACAACGATTGCCGGTCTGCCACTGGTCGCCCCGCAAGAGGATGAAGGCACTGAGGGCCTTGTGAGGTGACGTGCGCGGGGCGTGCTGCGAGTCAGAGCTCGACCGCTGAGATTTGTCGACGCTGCAGGGACGGACCCGAGCGCGAGCGTCATGCCAGCATGAGTAGCACCCGTGGTGGGTGATAATCAAGCAAGTGATAACCATAGATAGATCATGCATGGAAAGCGAACTAGCTTAGGTAAATGCAAGAATGATACATACCACCGGGACGGAACCGAGCGGCTTGGGGATGATGCGGCCCAGGGGGCGCCCCCAGCAGAGTAAGCTAAAGACATAAAAGGATACATGCCGCAGGGATAGGCCCATGCGGCCTGGGAATGGTGCAGCCCGGGGGCGCTCCCGGCTAAATAAACTTGGAAAATGTCACCTGGTTCCGTTGTCGAGGGGATGTTGGGGTAGCTGAAGATGCGTGGCGAAGGGGTTGCTCCTCACGAGCCACCGGGGTCCTGAGCCTCAGGAGGCTCTGGTGGTCCAGGCAATTCCTTGAGGACCATCCCCATCTCCGCCAAGACAGCGTGATGCCTGGCCTCCTAAGCCGCCAGGATGCTCCGCAGGTTGTGCTGGGAGGTGGCCGCCATGCTCGGCAGGCCGAATGGCATCCGAACATAGCTGTGAGGTGGGTCCTCGCAACGCCCCACGCGCGAAGGCCAGAAGCGCTCCTGAGACGCGGCCCTTTTGAGCCCTAGGATATCGATGCAGACGCGTAGCCCACCATCCTCGCCAGGATGGGGAGCTGCATCGGGTGGGCGGCAGTCGCCGCGTATGGCTCTTGCTTCTTGTAGTTCTTGAGTGGTCTGGATGATGAACTCCTGAGCGCCGGGCGCTCCTTGCCCGGTGTCCTCCTGAGGGAAACATACCGCGAAGCACGCCTCCACATGGTGCCCGAGCGCCTCCCTCGTGATGTTGGCTAGGTCTGAGGACCTCCAAAAGAGAGCCCCCGAGCCCTGCCCGAGGAGGGCGCCGGGCGCGCCTTCCTATGCGGGGGAGGGAGGCGCCCCTGGCACGGGCGCTGATCCTGGAGCGGCACCGGCAGAGGCGCCTCTCCCCTGAGGTCCTGTGCGGAGTAGCTGCTTCTTCTTCTTGGGGATGGCCTCAGGAGGGTACCGCACGCCATCATTGTCGGGGTCTTCGATTGCCGCAGCTTGGAAAGCGTGCTCGAGGGAGCACACCGCATCTCTTTCTTCGCAGGGGACTGTGATGATCCCACCGCTCCCGGGCATCTTGAGGACGTTGTAGCCATGGTGAGTCACTGCCATAAACTTGGCCAAGGCTGGGTACCCGAGGATGGCGTTGTACGGCAAACGGATGTGGGCGACGTCGAAGTCGATTAGCTCGGTGCGGTAGTTGTCGCGCTGGCCGAAGGTGACAAGGAGGCGGACCTGCCCTATCGGGGTGGTGGAGTCGTCGGTCACTCCTGAGAAGGGCTTGGTGGGCTGAAGCTGATCATACAGCACTTGGAGGCTGTCGAACTTCTCAACGGACAGGATGTTAAGCCCTGCACCGCCGTCGATTAGGGTCTTGATGACTTGTACGTTGCTGATGACGGGTGAGCAGAGCATCGGGAGGGCTCCAGCAGTGGCCGCACACTTGAGCTGGTCCGCTGAGTTGAACATCATGGCGCACTTGGACCACCTGAGAGGGTGCGTGGCTTCGAGCCTGGGAAGGGCTGCATTCTCCTCGCGAGAGAACTGCTTGAAGATGCGTTGGGAGGCTGGGGCTTGAGCTCCGCCAAAGATGCAGGCGATGGCGCGTGGCTCCAGGAAGCCCCTAGCCCCTCGTCCTGATGGTGTTCGTCGTTCCTTCCTGGCGGCGGCGGCAGCAGAGGAAGACCGACGTTGCCCTGGGGACGGTCCTCGCGAGGCTGATCTCTCCAGGCGCCCTCACGAGGCTGGTCCTGCCAGCGGTCCTCGCGAGGCCGGTCGCGCCACTCCTGGTGGGGCCGCGATCGTAACCCGAGGCAAAATGTCGGATTACGAGTTCCGGGAAACCCTTGAGGTTCGAACACTGGGGTGCGCACGAAGATCTCACCTCTCCCTAATTCACGCCCTCACCGCAATCTCAAGGCCTAGCTCGACGAACTCGCGGAACAAAGGGACACAAGATTTATACTGGTTCGGGCCACCGATGTGGTGTAATACCCTACTCCAGTGTGGTGTGGTGGATTGCCTCTCGGGCTGAGGATGAACAGTTACAAGGGGAAGAACAACCTCCTGAGGAGAGGTGCTCTTGTGCTTGGTGACCTTGTGTGTGTGTTCTTGGTGGGTTGGATCTAGTCCAAGATGAGATGCGTACTATGGTGGTGGCTAGTCCTATTTATAGAGGCCCTGGTCCTCTTCCCAAATATTGAGCGGGAAGGGATGCCACAATGGCCAAATTCGAAGGGAGACAACTAGTACAAGTTATCCTGACTAAAGGTGGTCTTCGCTTGCCAAAGGCTCTGGTGGTGACACCGTCTTGGGCTCCACGGTGACCTCCGTCCTGGCGTCCTGCTGGTCTTGGTCTCGTTGCACCAATATGGAAACCTTTGCTTGATGCCTCGAGACTCCTCGCCTACGCTTGCCTCTTTAGCACCAAAGAGGAAATGAGTACACTGCGCGCGCCTGGCGCCCGCCTGGCCTTGGTCGTCATGGCTTGCGTCATAGGAACCTCGCGAGGTGCCCCTTACCTTGATCTCTCCGCCCCTCGCGAGCCAGCCTGGCGAGGCTGCCCCCGAGGAGGTCTTGTGTCATCCGCCTCGCGAGGCTTGGCCCCTAGCGAGGGTCTTGAGTGTTTGCTGGTGAAGATGGGCCGTACTGGGCCGCTAGTGGAGCCACGCCGTGGGCTGCAGGCAGGCAAGTCTGGGGACCCCCGTTCCCAGGACGCCGACGGCCACCTTAAGTAAACCCTTAGTTCATCACAACACTCACAACTGTCATGAATCACTCAACCCAAACAACGTCTACGAGCATAGCATAACAAAGTATACAAGCGTAACGTAGAACTCCCAAGGTTTGAATAAAAGGGCAATAGGTACTACCTCAACAACTACTCCCAAAACCCACATGTTAAACAAATCCTACTCATTCAATGTTTGAGGATTGGAACTAATGCATAAAACTAGGTAATAAGGGATATGATCAAAGTGTTACTTGCCTTGCTGACGATCTGAAAACCCTAGTGACTCGTAGTAGCACGCTTCGCACTCCGGAAACTCTATCGTGAACAAACAATAACATACATAAGCAATCAAGCAATAGATGCAAGAGTAAAACTCAGAGGAAAAGATCCAAACTGAAAGTTCAACTAAAGAGCTTCGATTTGCAAAAAGAATCGATCAAATCGGAGCTACGAAACTCAAACTACGATCAAAAGAAGTTCGAATTCAAATCTGCTTGCAACCAAATTTTAATTTGTCAAAACCATGTTCAGGTTGGTTATCTGGAAAGAGGGGAACAAGACGAAGATTTTGGCGTTGGTTTCACTGGACTTGGATGAACGAACAAAAAGTTGCGAGAGTCTAAAGATCATGGACTAATCTATGAGAAAAGTATTCGCGGATAGGTCCCTGGCCGAAAATAAAATAAAACGAAAATCCAAACGAACGAACGTTCGCTATGAAACCCTAATGAACGAATACGTTCGCTAACAGTGACGTTCGAGTGAACGTTCGCTAATTAACGAACTCGAAAAAAACCGATCTAAACCGAAGAACCGAAAAAAACCGGAAAAAATCAGCGAACCTGGGCGGTTTTTATACCGGTTCACGACGTCGGCGGGGTCAACAGCGGCGGTGGGATCCCGGCGAGGCGGCGAGGCAAAGCGGCTGCAGCGGGACTCCGGCGAGGCGGCGGCAGCGGCTCGCGGGACGGCTGCGGCGGCGCACAAGCGGGCGGTGGCAGGGGCGGCCCACAGCAGCGCCGGGCGACAGGGGCGGCAGCTGCGGCTAGCGCGGGCGGCGGCGGCTGCGGCTGCGGTGGGGCGAGGTGGGGAGAAGGCGGCGGGGGCGGCATTATATAAAGGCTGGGGGCGGCGGCACCTTGGGGAAGGGGGCGACGCGTGGTGGAGTCCGGCTCGGACTCTCCTCGGCGTCCGTGCGGCGGCGGGGTTCCGCGCGGGAGAGAGGTGGCGCGCAGGTGGCCCGGCCTGCTCGGCTGGGCTTCGGCCCAGTCGGGCGGGAAGAAGATTAAAAAAAATCGCCCGAAGAAAATCCTAATAAAATATAAAAAAATCTAAAAATACCAGAAACGATTTTCACCGTCTAAACCTAATATTTAGAACAAAATGAACATTTTTCTTGCCTAAAATGCAATTTTCAAAAATGCATATTTTTTCTAATTCAAATAAAATAGCAAATAAAAATCCGAATAAAATTATAAATTTGATTTTAAAATTTCTTCTCCAATATTTCCTCTCCAAATAAAATAGCATATTATCTTCTCTCTTTTATTTTTAATATTGGAAGTAAATGGAGAGAAAAATATTAAAATCAAATTGATCCTCTTTTCAAATTTGATAAGATTCAAATGTGAAAATTTGTGAAACCTCCAACTCACTCCTTGGGTCCTTGAGTTGCTTAAGATTTCTAGGATCACAACCAAAAATGCAAATAAAATATGATATGCATATGATGACCTATGTATAACATCCAAATTGAAAATTGGGATGTTACAAACCTACCCCCCTTAAGATGAATCTCGCCCTCGAGATTCGGGTTGGCTAGAAAATAGGTGTGGGTGGTCTTTCCGTAGGTCTTGTTCTCTTTCCCAGGTGGCTTCATCCTCGGTATGGTGGCTCCACTGAACTTTGCAAAACATGATAACCTTGCTGCGGGTAACTCGGCTCGCAAACTCGAGTTTACAGGTTTCTCCTCATAGGTCAAATCATTCTCCTACTGAATTGCTTCCAGGGGCACTGTATCTCTTAGAGGAATATCGGCCATCTCAGCATGGCACTTCTTCAACTGGGAAACATGAAACACATCGTGAACTCCTGATAATCCTTCGGGTAACTCCAATTTGTAGGCAACTTCTCCCATACATTCCAGAACTCGGTATGGTCCTACAAATCTCGGGGCTAACTTTCCCTTAACTCCAGATCGTTTAACTCCTCGGAGTGGTGACACATGAAGATATGCTCTGTCTCCAATTTCATAGACTACGTCCTTGCGTTTGGTGACTCTTCTGCCTGGACTGAGCTACCTTCAATCTATCTCGAATCAACTTAACCTTCTCTTCCGATTCTTTGATCAAATCTGGTCCAAACAACTGACGGTCTCCAACTTCATCCCACATTAACGGTGTCCTGCACCTCCTTCCATACAGAGCTTCAAAAGGTGCCATCTTAAAACTAGCCTGATAATTGTTGTTGTATGAGAACTCTACATAGGGAAAATTGTCATCCCAACTAGATCCATAATCTAGCGCACAAGCTCTCAACATATCCTCCAGAATCTGATTGACTCTCTCGGTCTGTCCATCTATCTGCGGGTGAAAGGCTGTACTAAACTCTAGCCTGGTACCCAAAGTCTGGTGCAACTGGTTCCAAAACTTCCAGGTAAATTGTGTCCCTCTATCTGATACGATGGTCCTCGAAACTCCATGCAGACATATGATCCTGGTCATATATATCTTGGCCGACTTCGCGCTCGTATAGGCGGTTTTCACGGGGATAAAGTGAGCCACTTTGGTCAAGCGATCAACTACTTCCCAGATAGAATCATATCCTGATTGGGTCATGGGTAATCCGGTGATGAAATCCATGCCAAGTTTGTCCCACTTCCATTCGGGTATCGGCATAGGCTGTAATAATCCTGCTGGCTTCTGATGTTCTGCCTTCACTCTCTGACATACATCACATACTGCTACATACTCGGCAATATCCTTCTTCATACCTGTCCACCATAAACGTTCCTTCAAATCCAAATACATCTTGGTGTTTCCGGGGTGAATCGAATATGGTGAGTCATGAGCTTCCTGAAGTATTAACTTCTTGATCTCCGCATTATTGGGCACATATACACGATCCTTGTTGGGGATATAGTTACTGAGTTAACCCGTCCAAGAGGGGCCGGGTTATATTCATGGCGACTCATAAAGACAAAGCCCAGGAAGGAATTAAAGATGGCAGTTCATGAAGATAACTTATGAAGGGCCTAAGGCCCAAAGGCAGCTTAAGGCCCGTAGGTGTAAACCACCATATGTATATAACTTGTATGATAAGGCAATTGTAGTTAAGTCACCGAGCCGGACACGTTTATGAGCCGGCCGGGACTCTGTAAGCCACCGGGCGCCAACCTGAGTATATAAAGGGACGACCCGGCGGCGAGTTAGGGGCAAGAAACAACAGATCGAGAACCAGGCTAAGCGTATTCGCTCCCTGGTCATCGAAACCCTAGCAATACCACATCAAGCTGGATTAGGCTTTTACCTTCACCGCACGGGGCCGAACCAATATAACTCCCTGTGTCCTTTGTCCCGTTTAACCCCTTTAGGTTAACTTTGTTGCAATGGCTCCACGACTAAGTCCTCACACTAGGACATCTGCCGTGACAAACCCACGACAGTTGGCGCCCACCGTGGGGCTACCGCACGATGGTTTCAAGTTCTTAGAGGGCAACTTCGAAGGGATCAAGGGATACACCATGGGCCGGATGACCAAGAGTCGTCGCGGCAAGCTCTACATCGATGACGCAGGCTGGGGCCCCGAGGCTGGCTCAATTGAGTACGGGTACCGGGTCCCCTTCGGCGGAATTCACGTCTTCATCGGCAAGATCGGCGAGCTGGGCCCTGAGCCGGACATCTACACCGACATCATCGAGACGGCTCAGCGTGCGAGACCCGCCCGAGTTCAGCCCGCCATGAACCGTGCCTTCGTGGGATTCATCCATGGAGCGGAACCTGAGGATAGATCAGCATCTGGTGGTGAGACGGTTATCTACTCGGATGGCGAGTCATCCACCGGTGAAACCGAGTCATTGTATCAACTGCAAGACGGCCGGCTTGGGGGCTGTTCCGATGGCGACAGTATTCCGGACCTCTACGAGCCGCCGAACCGGGTTGCAATCTTCATGGCCGGTACGCAGCCAGTATAGCATTCTTCGACTGCAGCGGCATTAATTTTCGGATCAGCAGCGGCGACGACGGCCGGGGCAGGAGGCCCTGCGCGCCCGCCGGCTTAGGTCTTGTCCGATTTACTAGACACCTTGGCAACACTGCTGACGACGGAGGTTAAGCCGGATAACCGAGATCAACACAACGCGGAAGTCGCAAAGTTGCGAGATCACATAGCTCAAGCTAAGGAGGACCTGATGGCTGAAGATGCTAGGATGGCCGCGGAGCGAGTTACATTGGATGCTCAGCCGCAGCGGATTCAGTCGTAGTCTTACTGGCTCATGCTAGATCAGAACGCTTCAAACAAAGTCATGAGGAGGAGGCATCAGACTCGCCTGCCGCCGGTTTACGAGGCGAGGAATCTCTTTAACACGCCAGGGGCAAGAACCAGTAACCCGCCAGTGGTAGATCGGGTTGAAGCGCCTAGGACGGGAACGCCGGTTCAGCCACGCACGACAGATCCGCCTCGTCAGAACAATCTCCCGCCACAGCACATGCCAACACCATCGGGTCATTATTCTAACCCTTTGGATAACATGATCGCTGCGGTGTCTCGATTGGCGGCTCTCCCAGTTGAAGGCGAGTCTCCGACGACGGTTGAGACATGGAGGGCTAGAGAGCTCCTTCAGACAGCTTTGGTTCAGCAGCAGGCTTATTCTTACAGTCATGACAGGATTCATTTCACCCCTCGCCCGAGCCGGAGATACAGCAGGCATATCGATGAGCCGGCTATGTCAAGAAGTGGACGGAACCATAACCCGCCTCGTGGACATAACCCGGCGGGCGGTGGTGCTGATGCACGGTACGTAGTGGATCAAGGCAGGGCACGTCGGGAGGCCGAGCTGGCAGCTCAGTATGCGGCCCATCAACTTTCTCCGGGTCGTCCGACGACTTCGGTGGAGCCAGGTGTGGCCTTTAGGAATTTGGGCGTGCCGTGTTTGGTACTGGCTCTGCGCAATGAGCGTCTGCCCAAGGATTTCAAGGGTCCTCGCAAGGTGCCTAACTATACAGCCGACTTACCTCCTGAAGCATGGATCGAGAGTTATGAGATGGCCATGGAATTGCTAGATGTTAGCGAAGCTGCATGTGCTAAATATTCCCCCCCTGATGTTGGAGGGAACGGCCCGCACTTGGTTGAAGGGGCTCCCCGTCAATTCCATTGGGTCATGGGCCGAGTTAAAGGCCCGGTTTATCCAGAATTTTAAAGATACATGCAAGCAACCCATGTCAATTGTGGATTTAGCCTCCTGTGTCCAAGAAGGAGAGTCGACAACTCATTGGGTGCGCTGGGTCTCAACGATCCTGCACTTGTCGGATCGCATCAAGGCCGATTCCGCAGTCTTAATGTTGGAGAGCAATTGTCATTTCACGCCCCTGAAGCAGAAATTAGGACGGCTCAAACGCCACTGCAACGACATGGGGACACTCATGGTGGCTCTGGTTAAATACGCTGACTCTGATGGTACCAAGGACCCCGAATCTGATGATGATAAGCCGGGAAAGGGAAAGAAGAGTAGCAGCACCAGAGGGCAGCAGCATAACCCGACGAATCAGGGAGGCAAAGGTAAGCGCAAAGCTGATAATAGTTTGGACTTTGTGGCTAACACCAATGCACAGAATAATGGCCAGCATCATAAAGGTAAACCGCCCCCACGGACCGGAGGATCAGGTTTTAATCTTGAGCAGATGCTAAATCAGGCATGCCCAAGACATGGGACGCGAGAAAGACCGTCTGGTCACCTCTAGAATGATTGCTTCATTATGAAGGAGTACAAAAATTCCAATCTTTTTCAAGACAGTCATGGGTCGGGTGGTGGCTCAGGATCCGGCTCTCATGGACCGGGTTACGGTGGTGGCGGCTCTAACTCTGGATTCCAAGGAAATCAAGGCAATCACGGAAACCAGGGTGGTTACAATCAGCAGAGTACTCAGGGGAGTCAACAGCAGCAACAATCTGGTTATCAGAGCAACCCGAAGCAGTTGAATAGTGGACAGTATCATGTCTTCACCACTAGCTTATGTAAGCGCGACCAGAAGCTTCATAAGAGGGCAGTCAATGTTGTTGAGCCGGCGGCTCCCCGTTACTTGCGCTGGTCTGAGCAGCCCATTGTGTGGAGCCGGGAAGATCACCCGCCCCGAGTTGATAATCCGGGTCACTTGGCTTTGGTGGTCGCGCCTCAGGTTGGAGGATATAAGTTCACCAAGGTACTCGTGGACGGAGGGAGCAACATCAATATCCTTTATTATGAAACTTTCCGCTACATGGGGTTGACTGATAAAAATCTTAAGCCGTCGAACACTGTTTTCCACGGCGTGGTGCCGGGTAAGTCGGCGTACCCGGTTGGTAAGTTAGCTCTGGAATTCTCTTTTGGAGATGATCATGACTCTAGGTCGGAAACATTGACCTTTGAAGTGGTGAAAATCAAGAGCCCTTATCATGCTCTGTTTGGACGGCCGGCTTATGCTAAGTTCATGGCCAGGCCTTTTTATGTTTACCTGCAGCTCAAGATGCCAGGTCGCAAGGGAACCATCACTGTTCACGGGAGCCGGAAGATCGCTTTAGAGTGCAAGGAGGGTGATGCAGCCTATGCTGAGTCAGTCTGTGCAACAGAGGAGTTGAAATTTTACAAAGATAATGTTGACCCGGCAGACATGACATCTTCAAAAAAAGCCAACTACGGAGCATGACCCGGCCCTGAAATTTAAGTCGGCAGATGAAACCAAGATGGTTGATTTCGTTCCTGGCGATTCATCCAGGCAGTTCAGCATCAGTGCTAATCTGGATCCGAAATAGGAAAGCGCGCTCATCGAGTTCATCCGTGAGAACCGGGACATCTTTGCATGGAAACTGTCGGGGATATACCCCGCGGTATGACCCGGCCGGACTTGGCGGTTTACAAGCAACCCGCCTGAACATTATGACTCACTGGTGACCCGGCGGGCGGGTCAGACGGATGACAAGGCCCAAGGCCCAGAAGGCCGGTTTATGTTAATGGTGGGCCGGTTTAAGAGGAAAGGCATGAGGAATATTTCCCTTACAAGGAGTCAAGACCCGGACTTGTATCCGGTTTGTATTAGAAGGTAGACTAGTCCTAATCCTAATAGGACTCCACATGTAACCCGCCCCTCTAACTTATATAAGGAGGGGCAGGGCTCCCTAAGGGGGAGAGGCAAAAAAGAAACAATCTTAAGATTAGACACAACTAGGAGAGCCGGTTTACGGCGACTCCCTCATTAGCATAATGAGATCTAGCCACAAACAGCACGTAGGGTTCTCGGATGATGTTTTCTGGGGCCCGAAGCTATCTAAATCCTTCTCTTGTGTGTTGCGTCTCTCGTCTCGATCAACCCCTCTCAAGCTACCACATAGATGCGTTGGCCTCATGACTAAGTCCTCACATTAGGACATCTGCCGTGACAAATCGACGACAGTTGGCGCCCACCGTGGGGCCTGCGCACGGTGGTGTTGAGTTCTTGAAGGGATCTCATCTAGGGTTTCGAGAAGTTCGCAAGTTTCCGGATGAGAAGGAACCGGTTTGGAAATTCATCAATTCAGCGGGTTTCTGTTACGGACGCATGAGTCAAACAACAGCAGTCACATGCGCTTCGTCGAATCGTTTTCTGTCATGGAGGCAATAGGAATTTTTTCCGCAGATTTAAAAACAAATCCAGCGACTTATGTTTCTGATTGGAACATGTAACACTGATCAGCGAAGTACCAAAGCCGAAGCATGCAGAATAATTGGAAAATTATGGCCGCATATCGTCTAAACGGCAGCATAAGGAGAGGAGTCAAGCAAGTCAATGCAAGTTTCGTAACAGGGGCACGTATACGTCCAAAGTCCCAAGCATGCATACTAGTACAGCCAAGCAGTGTACACACGCACGTCCTCCAGGGCAAGTCAAATCAAAGAGGCAAAGGAACAAGCCAAGTACATCCACTCAACGTGGAAATCGAAAAGAAGGAAAAGAAGAGGATAGCTATTATACCGGTTTGGACACTTGATCGGATGAGAGTTGGAAAGCCAAGTCAACTACGACCCAGACTCTGCTGTCGCAACTGCACATTGATGGCCTGTTTTCCGCCTGAGCCGGTCTCCGTTGGCAAGCGGCCACTCCGTCCTCAAGTCGGCCTCTGCTAGTGCCTCGCCTGTAGGTTGCGTCAGCACGCTTCACCAGCTGCCGCGCTGACCCAACTCTGCCTCGGGTTCTACCCCCAAATCACCACAGTCTCTGTGATGACTCGCATCTGTCGCTGCGACTCACCTACCGGGACACCTCCGCGGTCTCGGTCTCTATTGTAGCTGCGGCTACGCCTCGACCCGCCTAGTTGGCCTTGGCCATCGACCCGCCGCTTCACTTGTCCGCGGAGCCGCCGTGCCGTTCTAAGCAGCCGGTGTGTTTTTTGGCCACGACCCTGCCTTCACAAGCCGCCGCAACGTTGTTTCACGACCGGCATTGTTCTGAGTCGCCGCGTGTCCGTTGCAAGCTGGCCCACCGTCACTGCACGATACTATGAGGTGCTACCCTTCCTATATATTTTATTAGCACAAATATTTTTTTCCAAGAACAATTACTCTGGGCTCTGGTATTTTTTCGCAGGACCATTATTTATTACAAAGGTGTCGCAAAGGAGAGCGCGCCAATATTATTGCACTAGGGCTTGTCTGTGCCATACTGCTGGACGGATACGTGAGCAATTCGCCGCCCCCCGCTTCATCAACACACGGGACTAACTCGTCGTCCGTGCCCGCGGCCGGCTCACCCGTGTCCGTGACATTTTTCCAACACCGCTGGCGACTCACCCATCCGCACCAGTTTACAACGCCGCGCCAACTCGTCCGTCCAACAAAAAATACCAGGTGCTATCCTTTCTATGTATTTTATCAGCACATATTAAATCATTTGAGAAACAATTACTCTGGTCTGTGATATTTTTCGCAGGACCATTATTCCTTACAAAAAGGTGTTGCAAAAGGGGCGTGAGCAAATATTATTTTTGCACTAGCGCTCATCCTGCGCAGGTTGCCACCCCCGCTATATCAGCACACACGATTGATTTATTGTCTGCCCCCGCGGCCAATTCTCCCGCCCGCGCCGGCTTACAACGCCGCGGCTGACTCATCTGTCTATGCCGCCTCTGAAGCCGTGGTCGTCTTTGTCGTCCGTCTCTCGTGGCCTGGTCTACATCAACACACCGGGCCGCACCTGTCTGCATGAGTTGTTTATTGAGTATCAAGCAAGTCACAGCTTGGGTAGCCCGGTTTTCTTTCAACAAAATGGAGGCAAATTATCATATACTATCAACCGCCGTCTGCATTGGGTGGCTCAATGGGCAGGCGCACAAGTCGCCGCCACTACAGTTTGGTTAACTTCAAATCGCCACTTGGAAGGAACCATTTGCCGAGTTGCTGACACGGCTCATACGGGATCATTTATAAACCGCCGCAGTCACCTCAACCTTATGTGGATTCACATCGTGCTATCAACACCAATGATATACAACTTATGCCGGTTTATATCACGGTCAAATATGGAGAATCTCAAGCCAACTCCTCGAGTCACCTTGAGACTCGGGGGCTACAATGATATGACTAAGCAAATATTGCCGGTTTTCCGTGAAGTCAAGAACCCCAGGACGTTGGAGGGAAAGATAACCCGGTCCCGGAGGCTACTACCATATTGATGAAAATTTAAAGGCCGTCAGAAAATTTCCGGTTCAAAATGAAGAATATCGGTTTAAAATCCGGTTCAAGGGAAATCTGTTCTCCCACAAAGCTCTAAAGCTCTCAAATCCGGTTTAAAAATTTCCGGTTCAAAAAGAATTAATCTCTCACAAGTTCGAGTTTAAAGGCCGTCAGAAAATTTCCGGCTAAAAATGAAGATTCTGGTTTAAAATCCGGTTCAAGGGAAAGATGTCTCCCATAGAGCTTTGAAGCTCTCAATATCCAGTTTAAACATCCAGTTCAAGAAGAAATATCTCTCGCAAAGTTCGACTTCTCAGAAAAGTCAAAAGGGGCCAAAGAGAGTGTGCAAAAGCACAACTCAAACATAGGCACCCATTGAGCACAGCTCAACATATTGCTCGCGGACTCTTTGCTTCTACAAGAACAAAGAGTCTATAACCTTGTAATAGGCTATAAAAGCCAGGCTTGGAAGCCAGGTGTATTCACCTAAAACCCCGGGTTATCCTGCCTTTTTAAGTAAGCCACTCCGCCCAGGTAATCCTGGTAAGTCCCATCGAACGCTTGACAAGTCAATCTTATAAAGACCCTGAACTTGTCATAGTTAAAATGACGATTGGTTAATGTGAGGTCCATCTTATAAGGCTTTGCAAAATGGTTTAACTCAGTGGCCTGGCAGCCCATGAAAAGCCTCACCTTTTTTACATGTTTTCTTCTGAAATCTTTTTTTTGGCAGTTTATTTTGATGAGGTTTATGCTAATCCGGTGTTTACTGACCCGGTCTAGCTTTTGAGTTGCCAAGTACAAAATTACAAGATGACCGGTGTCAATTAACCCGGCTTGGTTTTCCACTATAAGTTGTCAGTACACTATCAGTTATAATCCGGTGTTTATCAACCCGGTCTGGCTTTCGACTATAAGTCGCCAGTATGATTATAAATCACCGGCGTTTATTAACCCGGCCTGGCTTTGAACTATAAGTCGCCAGTATGATGATAAATTATCCGGTGTTTATTAACCCGGCCTGGCTTGGGACTATAAGTCGCCATTATATATTTGGATTGCGCCATCGGAATCATGCGCTCATAAATCATTGGATTATATTATTCAAATCTTCAAATAGCCAACATGGCTGGATTTTATTATGGTTATCAATAACCAGTATTATGATTAAGGTTTTCAAAGTAGCTTTAGCGCAATGGCTATTATATTATCAATGGATATGATTTATTCTACAATTGAAGGAATAGTCCCGAGTCGCTGCAGGCTTACGACCCGGCACTTGGGGGCTACATTATTCAAGTTGAGATCGCATTAAATATGCAAGTCCCATGTCACTGCCAGCATGCACCATGGCACTTGGGGGCTAATGCAAGGTCATTTTTTGCTCACCTTGTTGAAGACCCGACTCATCACATCATAATGAGCCGGCCCTTGGGGGCTACCAATTGCTCCTGTCAATACTTCAAGGTACACAAGTCTTAATCCATTATATGCAAGGGTCTACTACTCAATTGGTAAAATGCAAAGCTCTTAACCTTATGGACGTGGGTTCAAGCCCCATGATGGGGGTTACATCATATGATGTTCTTTTCAACGAAGTATATATAAAGTCCCAGCTCAATATTATCTTACTGAGCCGGCCCTTGGGGGCTACACATCACTGCTCAAGTCTACATGATTATATTTATAAAGTCCCTGCTCATTATTGCATAATGACCCGGCCCTTGGGGGCTACACTGGTTGAAGTTTTTATGAATATAAATTACAAGTCCCGGGCTGTTGCAAGCATGACAACCTGGCACTTGGGGGCTATATATATATATATATATATATATATATATATATATATATATATATATATATATATATATATATATATATATATATATATATATATATATATATATATATGGATTATTCAGTTTTTACTAGTAACTGAGATGAATAAACACAGATTTCTTCAAAGTGGTTATTTATATTGAATTAAGTCTTAAGTCGTCACTTTGTTCTGCTCAAGACTTGGGGGCTACATGTAACACGGATATAAGGGAGAAATATTTTCAAATTCTCAATTTTGAGCAAACCAGATTGACCCGGAGTCACCAATCATTATGACCCGGTGTCTGCAACAATCATAACCCAGCGTCATCAACAATCATGACCCGGTGTTGACAACAGTCATGAACCGGCATTGGCAACAATCATGACCCGGAATTATCAGTTTTTATAACCCGACGATTTTGGAAATCATAACTCGGCAAGTTCTACATTTTTAAGCCGGCTAAATATCAATTGAATATCTGAAGACCAATATTTTTATCAAGTCAGAGCATTGAAGGCCGATTCAAGTGGATTATTTCTTACAATATTTTTGTGAGAAACCAACGTCAGCAGATTGAGTATGAAGCTGGTTTATTGAACCGAAATTTCTAGAAGAAGGAAATGACAAGGAATTAAGGATGATCAGGTGCCGGTTTACAAGAATTCTTAACCCGGAGCATAATCTGTCAAATTTGTTCTTGTGTTTGTTTTACAGGATCAGTTTAACATGGATAAATCCAAATTAAACTGGGGGCTAATGTCGGGGATATACCCCGCGGTATGACCTGGCCGGACTTGGCGGTTTAAAAGCAACCCGCCTGAACATTATGACTCACTGGTGACCCGGCGCGCGGGTCAGACGGATGACAAGGCCCAAGGCCAAGAAGGCCGGTTTATGTTAATGGTGGGTCGGTTTAAGAGGAAAGGTGTGAGGAATATTTCCCTTACAAGGAGTCAAGACCCGGACTTGTATCCGGTTTGTATTAGAAGGTAGACTAGTCCTAATCCTAATAGGACTCCACATGTAACCCGCCCCTCTAACTTATATAAGGAGGGGCAGGGCTCCCTAAGGGGGAGAGGCAAAAAAGAAACAATCTTAAGATTAGACACAACTAGGAGAGATGGTTTACGGTGACTCCCTCATGAGCATAATGAGACCTAGCCACAAATAGCATGTAGGGTTATTACCGGATGATGTTTCCCGGGGCCCGAAGCTGTCTAAATCCTTGTCTTGTGTGTTGCGTCTCTCGTCCCGATCAACCCCTCTCAAGCTACCACATAGAAGCATTGGCCTCATGACTAAGTCCTCACATTAGGACATCTGCCGTGACAAATCGACGACAGAAACCTTCTGACATGCCGGGTGTACCAAGGGAACTCGTTGAGCACACTCTTAATATTGATCCCAAGTTTAAGCCGGTCAAGCAGTTTCTTCGTCGCTTCAACGAAGAGAGGCATAAGGCCATTGGTGAAGAGGTAGCCCGGCTTTTGGTGGCTGGGTTTATTGTTGAAGTTTTTCATCCAGAATGGTTGGCTAACCCGGTGCTGGTACTCAAGAAGAACGGCACCTGGCGTATGTGTGTGGATTACACAGACTTAAACAAGGCTTGTCCGGCTAATCCTTTTGCTCTCCCTCGTATTGATCAGATTATTGATGCTACGGCGGGTTGTGAGCGTTTGAGTTTTTTGGATGCTTATTCTGGGTATCGTCAGATCAAGATGGCAGTTAAGGACCAGGAGAAGACGGCTTTTATAACTCCCTTTGGAGTCTTCTGCTATGTGTCTATGCCTTTTGGGCTCAAGAGTGCCCAGGCGACTTACCAGCGTTGTTTGCAGAACTGCCTTCATAATCAGATTGGGCGCAATGTTCATGCTTATGTGGATGATATTGTAGTGAAATCCAGAAAGAAGGAGACTTTGATAGACGATTTGAAGGGGACCTTTGATAACCTCCGGGTTTATAATATGATGCTTAACCCAGCCAAGTGCGTTTTTGGGGTGCCGGCAGGCAAGCTCTTGGGTTTTCTGGTTTCTAATAGAGGCATTGAAGCTAATCCGGAGAAGATCAAAGCCATCACTTCTTTAGCTAAGCCGGCGTGTCAATGATGTTCAACGTTTGGCGGGTCGTATTGCGGCCTTAAGCCGGTTTATAAGCCGGTTGGGAGAGAAGGCTATCCCTCTGTATCAGATGATGAAAAAGACAGATAATTTTGTCTGGAGCGACGCCACTAATGCAGCGTTTGAGGACTTGAAGAAACAATTGGCTGAGCCGCCCGTTCTTACTGCCCCTGTTGATAAGGAACTGTTGCTGTTATATGTGGCTGCTAATGCCCGGGCTGTGAGCGTAGCCATTGTGGTGGAACGGAAGGAGGCAGGCAAGGAATATCCGGTTCAAAGGCCGGTTTACTACATCAGTGAGGTGCTTATCGAGTCCAAGCAGAGGTATCCGCACTGGCAGAAGTTTGTATATGGGGTGTTCATGGCCAGTCGAAAGCTTAAGCAATATTTTTTGGGCCATCCTATCACTGTGGTAAGTTCTGCTCCCTTAGGAGATATTATCCAGAACAGAGAAGCTACAAGTCGGATGGCCAAGTGGGCCATTGAGCTTGGACCTCATGGTTTGAAGTATATGCCTCGCACGGCCATCAAGTCTCAAGCACTGGTGGATTTCATCAATGACTGGACAGAGCTGCAGATGCCTGAGGAAAAGCCAGATAACACATATTGGACTATTCACTTTGATGGGTCTAGGCAATTGGAGGGATCTGGGGCTGGAGTTGTGCTAGCTTCCTCTTGAGGTGATAAATTTTGTTATGTTTTCCGTTTGATGTTCCCTTGCACTAACAATGCAGCTGACTACGAGGCCCTGCTCCATGGTCTTCGGATGGCTAAGGAGATGAACCTAAGCGGGGCGAGGTGCTTTGGTGACTCGGATTTGGTGGCTCAACAAGTTTCTGGTACTTGGGATTCTAAGGATCCGCTCATGGCGGCTTATCGTCGAGAGGTTGATGCTATTGCAGGTCATTTCAAGGGTTATCAGGTTGAGCATATTGATCAAAGGAAGAACGAGGCGGCTGATGCTTTAAGCCGGCTGGGTTCTCAGCGTAAGTCGGTGCCACCCAATACTTTCTTGGGTATTTTATATAACCCCTCAGTCAAGTTGCCTATAGAGGGGGATCTTGCTATTCCTGACCCGGAAGCACAATTGGTGGCGGCTATTCATGCTATCCCGGATTGGACAGTCCCTTATTTGGCTTATATGACCCGGGGCGAGTTACCTGAGGATGAAACCTTAGCCAGGAAAATAACTCGGCGGTCTAAGTCAATGACAATTGTCAATGGAGAGCTGCATCACCTCAGTGCTACAGGGGCCTTTCAACATTGTGTTTCTCCAAAATAGGGCCGTGAGATCCTGCGTGAGATTCATGAAGGGGACTATGGTCATCATGCCGGTTCGAAGTCTCTCGTGGCTAAAGCTTTTCGTCATGGATTTTATTGGTTGACGGCTCATGCTGATGCTGAGGATCTGGTCAGTAAATGCGACGGATGTCAGAAATTTTCACGACGAGCCCATGTGCCAGCTCAAGAATTGAGGATGATTCCAATTACTTGGCTGTTTGCAGTTTGGGGGCTTGATATGGTTGGACCTTTTAAGAGGTCCAAGGATAAGAAGACCCACCTTTTGGTGGCGGTTGATAAGTTAACTAAGTGGGTAGAGGCAGAGCCGGTCAGTAAGTGTGATGCAGCAATGGCGGTTCAATTCATGAAGAAGGTGATCTTCCGTTTTGGCTTTCCGCACAGTATCATAACTGATAATGGCACTAATCTGTCCAAGGGTGCTATGAAAGAATTTTGTCAACGCGAGCACATCCGGCTGGATGTGTCATCAGTGGCTCACCCCCAATCTAATGGTCAAGCTGAGAGATCCAATCAAGAGATCCTCAGAGGCATCAAGTCCCGACTTATGGTTCCACTACAGAGGACGCCGGGTTGTTGGGGGGAGGAGTTACCTTCCGTATTATGGAGCATTAATACCACCCCCAACAGATCTACGGGTTACACGCCCTTCTTCATGGTTTACGAAGCATAGGCGATTCTCCCTAGTGACATCCGTCATGACTCACCGCGTGTGGCGGCTTATGTTGAAGCTGACAATGAGAAGGCACGTCAGGAAGCACTTGACCTGTTAGATGAGGAGCGGGACATCACGGCGGCTCGTTCGGCGATCTACCAGCAAGACCTGCGCTGTTATCACAGTCGCCGGGTTAAAACCAGAACTTTTCAAGAAGGTGATCTGGTGCTCTGGCTTTGCTACCTCTTGAGCACTGCGTTGGTTTTCCCTTAAAGAGGAAAGGGTGATGCAGCAAAGTAGCGTAAGTATTTCCCTCAGTTTTGAGAACCAAGGTATCAATCCAGTAGGAGGCCACACGCAAGTCCCTCATACCTACACAAACAAATAAGAACCTTGCAACCAACGCGATAAAGGGGTTGTCAATCCCTTCACGGCCACTTGCAAAAGTGAGATCTGATAGAGATGATAAGATAATATTTTTGGTATTTTTATGATAAAGATTAAAAGTAAAGAAAGCAAAATAAACGACGATAGAAATAGCTTGTTGACGGGAGATTAATATGATGGAAAATAGACCCAGGGCCCATAGGTTTCACTAGTGGCTTCTCTCAAGATAGCATAAGTATTACGGTGGGTGAACAAATTACTGTCGAGCAATTGATAGAAAAGTGCATAATTATGAGAATATCTAGGCATGATCATGTATATAGGCATCACGTCCGTGACAAGTAGACCGACTCCTGCCTGCATCTACTACTATTACTCCACACATCGACCGCTATCCAGCATGCATCTAGAGTATTAAGTTCATAAGAACAGAGTAACGCATTAGGTAAGATGACATGATGTAGAGGGATAAACTCATGCAATATGATATAAACCCCATCTTTTTATCCTCGATGGCAACAATACAATACGTGTCGTTTCCCCTACTGTCACTGGGATCGAGCACCGCATGATTGAACCAAAGCTAAGCACTTCTCCCATTGCAAGAAAGATCAACCTAGTAGGCCAAACCAAACTGACAATTCGAAGAGACTTACAAAGATAACCAATGATACATAAAAGAATTCAGAGAAGATTCAAATATTGTTCATAGATAATCTTGATCATAAACCCACAATTCATCGGATCTCGACAAACACACCGTAAAAAGAGTTACATCGAATAGATCTCCAAGAAGATCGAGGAGAACTTTGTATTGAGATCCAAAGAGAGAGAAGAAGCCATCTAGCTAATAACTATGGACCCGAAGGTCTATGGTAAACTACTCACACATCATCGGAGAGGCTATGGTGTTGATGTAGAAGCCCTCCGTGATCGATGCCCCCTCCGGCAGAGTGCTGGAAAAGGCCCCAAGATGGGATCTCACGGGTACAGAAGGTTGCGGTGGTGGAATTAGGTTTTCGTGGTGCTGCTTGATGGTTTCGGGGTACGTAGGTATATATAGGAGGAAGAAGTAGGTAGGTGGAGCCACGAGGGGCCCACGAGGGTGGAGGGCACGCCCAGGGGGTAGGCGCGCCCCCTGCCTCGTGGACTCCTCGATGATTTCTTGATGTCCACTCCAAGTCCTCTGGATCACGTTTGTTCCAAAAATAACTCTCCCGAAGGTTTCATTCCGTTTGGACTCCGTTTGATATTCCTTTTCTGCGAAACACTGAAATAGGCAAAAAAACAACAATTTGCACTGGGCCTCGGGTTAATAGGTTAGTCCCAAAAATAATATAAAAGTGTATAATAAATCCCATTAAACATCCAAAACAGAATATATAATAGCATGGAGCAATCAAAAATTATAGATACGTTGGAGACGTATCAAGCATCCCCAAGCTTAATTCCTGCTCGTCCTCGAGTAGGTAAATGATAAAAACAGAATTTTTGATGTGGAATGCTACTTAGCATATTCTTCAAATTATTTCTCTTTATTGTGGCATGAATGTTCAGATCCAAAAGATTCAAGATAAAAGTTTAATATTGACATGAAAATAATAATACTTCAAGCATACTAACAAAGCAATCATGTCTTCTCAAAATAACATGGCCAAAGAAAGTTATCCCTACAAAATCATATAGTCTGGCTATGCTCTATCTTCACCACACAAAGTATTTAAATCATGCACAACCCCGATGACAAGCCAAGCAATTGTTTCATACTTTTGATGTTCTCAAACTTTTTCAATCTTCACGCAATATATGAGCGTGAGCCATGGACATAGCACTATAGGTGGAATAGAATGGTGGTTGTGGAGAAGACAAAAAAGGAGAAGATAGTCTCACATCAACAAGGTGTATCAATGGGCTATGGAGATGCCCATCAATAGATATCAATGTGAGTGAGTAGGGATTGCCATGCAACGGATGCACTAGAGCTATGAGTGTATGAAAGCTAAACAAAAGAAACTAAGTGGGTGTGCATCCAACTCGCTTGCTCACGAAGACCTAGGGCATTTTGAGGAAGCCCATCATTAGAATATACAAGCCAAGTTCTATAATGTAAAGTTCCCACTAGTATATGAAAATGACAACATAGGAGACTCTCTATCATGAAGATCATGGTGCTACTTTGAAGCACAAGTGTGGAAAAAGGATAGTAACATTGTCCCTTCTCTCTTTTTCTCTCTTTTTTTTATTTGGGCCTTCTTTTTTTTGCCTCTTTTCTTTCTTTCTTTCTTTTTTCTTCGTCCAGAGTCTCATCCCGACTTATGAGGGAATCATAGTCTCCATCATCCTTTCCTCACATGGGACAATGCTCTAATAATGATCATCACACTTTTATTTACTTACAACTCAAGAATTACCACTCGATACTAAGAACATAATATGACTCTATGTGAATGCCTCTGGCGGTGTACCGGGATATACAATGAATCAAGAGTGACATGTATGAAAGAATTATGGAGGTGGCTTTGCCACAAATACGATGTCAACTACATGATCATGCAAAGCAATATGACAATGATGGAGCGTGTCATAATAAATGGAATGGCGGTAAGTTGCATGGCAATATATCTCGGAATGGCTATGGAAATGCCATAATAGGTAGGTATGGCGGCTGTTTTGAGGAAGGTATATGGTGGGTATATGATACCGGCGAAGGTGCATGGTATTAGAGAGGCTAGCAATGGTGGAAGGGTGAGAGTGCGTATAATCCATGGACTCAACATTAGTCATAAAGAACTCACATACTTGTTGCAAAAATTTATTAGTTATCAAAACGAAGTACTACGCGCATGCTCCTAGGGGGGTAGATTGGTAGGAAAAGACCATCGCTCGTCCCCGACCGCCACTCATAAGGAAGACAATCAATAAATAAATCATGCTCCGACTTCATCACATAACGGTTCACCATACGTGCATGCTACGGGAATCACAAACTTTAGAACAAGTATTTCTAAAATTCACGACTACTCAACTAGCATGACTCTAATATCACCATCTTCATATTTCAAAACAATTATCAAGTATCAAACTTCTCTTAGTATTCAATGCACTTTATAGTTTTTATCTTGGATGCCTATCATATTAGGACTAATTTTATAACCAAAGCAAATTACCATGCTGTTCTAATAGACTCTCAAAATAATATAAGTGAAGCATGATAGATCAATAATTTCTATAAAATATAACCACCACCGTGCTCTAAAAGATATAAGTGAAGCACTAGAGCAAAATTGTTTAGCTCAAAAGATATAAGTGAAGCACATAGAGTATTCTAATAAATTCCGAATAATGTGTGTCTCTCTCAAAAGGTGTGTACAGCAAGGATTATTGTGGTGAAATAAAAAGCAAAGACTCAAATCATACAAGACGCTCCAAGCAAAACACATATCATGTGGTGAATAAAAATATAGCTCCAAGTAAAGTTACCGATGGACGAAGACAAAAGAGGGGATGCCTTCCGGGGCATCCCCAAGCTTAGGCTTTTTGGTGTCCTTGGATTTTACCTTGGGGTGCCTTGGGCATCCCTAAGCTTAGTCTCTTGCCACTCCTTGTTCCATAATCCATCAAATCTTTACCCAAAACTTGAAAACTTCACAACACAAAACTTTACAGAAAATCTCATGAGCTCCATTAGCGAAAGAAAACAAAACACCACTTCAAGGTACTGTAATGAACTCATTATTTATTTATATTGGTGTTAAAACTACTGTATTCCAACTTTTCTATGGTTCATAAGCTCCATTACTAGCCATAGATTCATCAAAATAAGCAAACAACACGCGAAAAACAGAATCTGTCAAAAACAGAACAGTCTGTAGTAATCTGTAACTAACGCAAACTTCTGGAACTCCAAAAATTCTAAAATAAATTGATGGAAGTGTGTAATTTATCTATTAATCATCTGCAAAAAGAATCAACTAAATATCGCTCTCCAATAAAAAGTTGTAGCTAATCTCGTGAGCGCTAAAGTTTCTGTTTTTTACAGCAAGATCGCAAAGACTTTCCCCAAGTCTTCCCAAAGGTTCTATTTGGCACAAACACTAATTAAAACACAAAACCACATCTAAAAAGAAGCTAGATGGATTATTTATTTCTAAACAGAACCAAAAAGCAAAAAACTAAAATAAAATTGGGTTGCCTCCCAACAAGCGCTATCGTTTAACGCCCCTAGCTAGGCATAAAGGCAAGGATAGATCTAGGTGTTGCCATCTTTAGTGTTGGGAAAGAAAAGAGAAAAATTATTATCTATAGCGTTTATATTCCTATTTTGATAAAGCACGTGGCCATTAATGGTGGAAGAAAGATTAAGCACGCTACGAAAATTCGCATTTAAGCTAGCTTTCATCTCTTTGATAATTTCGTTTTGGTAAAAGCACAAAAGAGAGGTGGATTCAACTTACTCACTCATAGGGTGCCCAAATATAGTTTTCATCTTTTCATAGGTATCTATGGGATCCCCTTCAAGAAAACCCTCTTCAAAAATAGAATCTAAAACTTGCTTGAACGAAGCGGGCAACCCAACATAAAAGCTTTTTAGATATATCTCAATTTGATATTGGGGCACATAGCTAGCTCGGATCCTTAAAAGCCTATCCCAAGCATATTTCAAAGACTCATCAAGTAAATAACGAAAAATTCCGGGATCATCTTCTTCGAAATTATTCAAACCCTCACTGACAACCCCGGTAGGTCTTTCCATAGCATCATTATTTATAAGCCGTTGGCCCTCTTTGATTCGGCCATGGTACAAGAAAAACAACGAGAAAGAGGTGAACGGAAAAAGAGGGCAAATAAAACGGCAAGGGTGAAGTGGGGGAGAGGAAAACGAGAGACAAATGGCAAATAATGTAATGCGAGGGATAAGAGTTTGTGTTGGGTACTTGGTATGTCTTGACTTGTGCGTAGACTCCCCGGCAATGGCGCCAGAAATCCTTCTTGCTACCTCTTGAGCATTGTGTTGGTTTTCCCTTGAAGAGGAAAGGGTGATGCAGTAAAGTAGCGTAAGTATTTCCCTCAGTTTTGAGAACCAAGGTATCAATCTAGTAGGAGGCCACACGCAAGTCCCTTGTACCTACACAAACAAATAAGAACCTTGCAACCAACGCGATAAAGGGGTTGTCAATCCCTTCACAGCCACTTGCAAAAGTGAGATCTGATAGAGATGTTAAGATAATATTTTTGGTATTTTTATGATAAAGATTAAAAGTAAAGAAAGCAAAATAAACGGCAATAGAAATAGCTTGTTGACGGGAGATTAATATGATGGAAAATAGACCCAGGGGCCACAGGTTTCACTAGTGGCTTCTCTCAAGATAGCATAAGTATTACGGTGGGTGAACAAATTACTGTCGAGCAATTGATAGAAAAGTGCATAATTATGAGAATATCTAGGCATGATCATGTATATAGGCATCACGTCCGTGACAAGTAGACCGACTCCTGCCTGCATCTACTACTATTACTCCACACATTGACCGCTATCCAGCATGCATCTAGAGTATTAAGTTCATAAGAACAGAGTAACGCATTAGGTAAGATGACATGATGTAGAGGGATAAACTCATGCAATATGATATAAACCCCATCTTTTTATCCTCGATGGCAACAATACAATACGTGTCGTTTCCCCTACTGTCACTGGGATCGAGCACCGCATGATTGAACCCAAAGCTAAGCACTTCTCCCATTGCAAGAAAGATCAATCTAGTAGGCCAAACCAAACTGATAATTCGAAGAGACTTGCAAAGATAACCAATCATACATAAAAGAATTCAGAGATGATTCAAATATTGTTCATAGATAATCTTTATCATGAACCCACAATTCATCGGATCTCGACAAACACACCGCAAAAAGAGTTACATCGTATAGATCTCCAAGAAGATTGAGGAGAACTTTGTATTGAGATCCAAAGAGAGAGAAGAAGCCATCTAGCTAATAACTATGGACCCCAAGGTCTGTGGTAAACTACTCACACATCATCGGAGAGGCTATGGTGTTGATGTAGAAGCCCTCCGTGATCGATGCCCCCTCCGGCAGAGCGCCGAAAAAGGCCCCAAGATGGGATCTCACGGGTATAGAAGGTTGCGGCGGTGGAATTAGGTTTTCGTGGTGCTCCTTGATGGTTTCGGGGTACGTAGGTATATATAGGAGGAAGAAGTAGGTCAGTGGAGCCACAAGGGTGGAGGGCGCGCCCGGGGGGGTGGGTGCGCCCCCCTGCCTCGTGGCCTCCTCAATGATTTCTTGACGTCCACTCCTAGTCCTCTGGATCACGTTTGTTCCAAAAATAACTCTCCCGAAGGTTTCATTCCGTTTGGACTTCGTTTGATATTCCTTTTCTGCGAAACACTGAAATAGGCAAAAAAACGACAATTTGCACTGGGCCTTTGGTTAATAGGTTAGTCCCAAAAATAATATAAAAGTGTATAATAAAGCCCATTAAACATCCAAAACAGAATATATAATAGCATGGAGCAATCAAAAATTATAGATACGTTGGAGACGTATCAGGCTTATCCAGGATCAAACTGATATGCAAGTTATCCCCACCTTGGGAAGGACCTTTTGTTGTCAGTAAGAATCTCAACAATGGGTCCTACTACCTTATCGATGTTCGAGAGCACAAAGACTAACGTAAGTCGGAGGAGGAGACCCATCGGCTGTGGAATATTGCTCATCTTCGGCCTTACTACACCTGAGCCACTGGCTCTTCTGATGTACATATTTTGACAGTGTATATATTATGATCAATATAATAAAGTCGGCATCCCTGTTAAAGCAGGGCCTCTGTCGTGTTCTCGTTAAATAACGAGTTTTTGGTCACTTGGGGACTTCTGCTTTATAAAGCAAAGTTATGATTACCCTTTGATCCGGCTTATAGGCCACATATAAAAAAACTTGGGGGCTTGCTACCCAGGTTAAAGGGACCAAAGAGAGTCTGTTGCAAAAGCACAACTCAAACATAGGTGCCCATTGAGCACAACTCAAAAATATTGCTTGGGGGCTCTTTGTTCTAAAGAACAGGAGTTTTTATAACCCTTGTAATAGGCTTAAAAGCCAGGCTTGGAAGTCAGGTGTATTCACCTAAAACCCCAGGTTATCCTGCCTTTTTAAGTCTGCCACTCCGCCCAGGTAATCCTGGAATGACCCGATGTACTTTTGACAAGTCAATCTTATACAGACCCTGAACTTGTCAAAGTTAAAACGACGATTGGTTGTGTGAGGTCCGGCTTATAAGGTTTGTATAAAGGTTTAACTCAGTGGTTGTGCGGCCCGTGAAAGCACTTGAGTTATAGGCCTGGCCGCCTATGAAAGCCTTGATTTTTTTTGTTGTTTTTTGATTTGAACATTTTTTGAGGTTTATCGAATGAGGCTTATAAGGTTTTATGGTTACAATTCACTGGTGTTTATTAACCCAGCTTGGCTGTCGACTATAAGTCGTCAGTATATGATAAGTTAATATCCGGTGTTTATTAACCCAGCTTGGCTGTCGACTATAAGTCGTCAGTATATGATAAGTTAATATCCAGTGTTTATTAACTCGGCCTGGTTTTCGACTATAAGTCGCCGGTATGCGATAAGATAATATCCGGTGTTTATTAACCCAGTCTGGCTTTGTTCATAAGCCGGCAATGAAAGATACTTACCAGTGCTCAAGTTTTGGGTTATGACCCTTACTACACTGGCTTGACAAACCAGCAGTGTGATCAAATATCACAGGTATGATATATTTTAAATTATATATGTTTATAATTGAAGGCCAGCCCTGGTTATAAACTATTTTAGTTTCCAGTGATTATATATTGGGCATTATGACCCGTCCCGCGGTAAACCGTCAGGGCACTTGTGATTTGTTTGTATACAGGAACAAATTCAAATTGTTGATATTATAAGCACAAGTGGCAGACCTTCAATTGACAGATCAACAGTGTCATGCAAAGCAAAATATGCGCGATAGCATAGCAGGTCAAGAGTTTAAGCTAGCCTATTACAAGGCATCTGATGGCCCAACCAGATTAAGAAGTCATCAAAATTATCAATACAGCACATTCTTCTGATAAGTACACCGGCTTATTATTCTTGGTGGGTTGAAGGCTCGGGGTCTTCTGGCACCTCTTCCTCATCTTCACCTCCTTGCTTATCCATCAGCTGGAAGTTAGGTGTAGCCCAGTTGATACCAGTCAATGCTCTAAACACAGCTTCATCGTCAATAAGATTTGATGGGTCAATGTCAGGGGCAAAGGTGTGCTTACGAATCGGAGGAATAAGATCTGTTGGCTCATGAACCAGCGCAGCAATTTTCTTGTTATTTGCATCATAAGTCGCCTGGTGTGTAGATAAGCTAGTTTCGTCAGCTAGTTTGCTTTCTAATGGACGCATAGCTCTGGCTATCTCTGCAAAGTCATCAGCACTGAAGTCTGATCCATCTTCTTTGACACTGGGGCAGCCATTGGCCAAATCCTCCGGGTCGAGATTGGCCTGCCATGCTTTGGCCCGGCTTACCGCAGTCAAAGCACCAGCTCTGGCAGCTCCCCGCTTCAAGTCGTCAATTCCCTTGGGCAGTACTGATAATTGCTTCAAAGTATCTTGGATGAGTGTTGAGGGAGTCTTCTTGTGCATCGTAGCAGCGATGGCTCGTTGGGTACCAGTATATAGCTGCTCTACAAGAGTGTAGACAGCTTTAAGCTGGATGCGCATATCTGAGCCCAACTTCGCGCTCCGAGAACCTGCATAAATGACATTATGGGTAAACTGGCAGCAGCTTCTAATATGATTCTTACAAGTGCAAGGGGAGTCTATTCTTACCAAAGATGGCTGTTGGCATAAAGTTAATCTGCTGCTTTAAACCAGATAATTCCTCAGTTACCGGCTCAAGCGCAGCCTCAGCATCCTCAGCTCTCTTCAGCAGGGCTGACCTATCTGTATCCCAACTTGCTTCTTTAGCCTTAAAGCTTTCCTTCAATTTTTCCATTGCTGCTAATGCATTGGTCAGTTTATCCTTGGCTTTGGAAGTCTCTGCTTGTTGAGTTTTGATATTTTCCCGAAGGTCGGCGACTTGGGATTCTTTACTGCTAAGATCAGCCTGCAAGGGGTAAACCATTGTGAGAAGGCAATGAATTTATACGAAGTCCCAAGCATAATAACAAGTATTATACTTGGCACTTGGGGACTAATGTCTATTGCTTCTTCAAATACTACGAAGTCCCAAGCACAACACAAGTCTTATCCTTGGCACTTGGGGGCTAATGCACATTACTCTTTTCAAGAAATGAATATATTTATTGGTGATGATCCGGCTTATGAAGACTATAAACAGTATTATTCCTTCCAAGATGATAAGTTTTGACTTAACATACATTGTTAAGCCGATCCTTGGTGGCTACAGAAGCAATGTTTCTTTCTACTCCTCAAAAGTCCCGGCTTAAACGTATCTATTAAGCCGGCCCTTGGGGGCTACATATGCAGAATTGCAGAAACTATTATAATAAGTCCCTATCCAAAGTATAAACCGGCCCTTGGGGGCTACTGGTTTTCATCTATGCAACCGTTGAAGTTTAAAGCGCATTCTATTCTATCATGTCCAATAAACTTGGCGGCTAATGAAGATATATTTATATGAAGGGAAGTAACAGTGTTTACCTCATAGCGATCCTTCATCATATTTACTAAGCCGGCTTCAAAATCACGGCTAGTGTATAATCGGTTCAAGTAGCCAGAATGGAGGTCCTGGGCGTTGAGCTGGGTATAGCGTTCCAAATCGACATTCCATTTGCCTTTATCCTCAGCAGAAGTTTCTCCTTCTGCGCTGTGCCTGGATAAGGCGGTAGGACGACCCGGGGTTGTGAAGCCATGACCAGTAATAGTAACATCATCATCCTTTTCTGCCGGCTTAACAGGACTGGTGGCTCTAATAGGGCTTGAAGGATTGATATCAGTTGGGTTAACAGTCATCGGATCAATATCAACATGATGGTCTTCTGGCGATAGATCATCAGCAGGGTTATCAACAATTGGATGAGAAAGCTCCGGTTGCTGCTTTTCTAGCTCAGGCGGATTGGGGTCATTGACCGGCTTATTCAGCTTTGCCTTTTTACTGGGTTTAGCTTGGCCCCTGAAAAGGAAGAAAATAAAATCAAGATGATGACCAAGCACGAAATATGGACTAGTTAAAAATAGTCTTACCCAGGTACAGTCTTGAAAGCTGGAATTTGTGTTCCAGTTGAATCGCCAGAGGAGGAATGAGAAGTCCCCTGATAGTTTGAATCAGACAGGTTAAGAGGTTGTCGAAAATAACCCGCCTTGGGGTAAAATGTGTCAAAAATATGTAAGACCTCAGGACGGCGTTTGCGAGTCGGGGCGTCTGGTAAACCGGAAGAAGTAATCATGTGGCCGCTATGCCGGGTCGTGCGGCGAGCTTCATTTTGTTGTTTCTTCAAAAGAAAGTTTGGATCCAAGTGAGCTAGAGGGTGAGAAAAGCTTACTTTCTGGCTTGCTTGTCGAGTTTTTGGAGTTGGCAGAGTTTCCGAGCCGGAGGAAAGAATAATTACCTCTGCATCGCCCGCACGGCTAGCCTCCGCGTCATCCTGATAACAATCATTGTCAATGAGATGCATGAAAAAGGAGCCAAGTGAATCAAGTTCTACCTCTAACTCATGGTCATCATCGTCATCGTCAATGTTTAACTCAGAAGACTCGGCGGTCTTCTTTTTGGTGGGCTTCTTATTGGCTTTGTGTTTGACACGAGGCGTTTTGGCCGGCTTATCCTGCGGTTTCCTCTTCCAAAATGGATCATTAGCCTGTTAAGATTGGAAAGGTCATAAGAGATTATTAAGAATGAGGATTAAGTAGGAATTGAGCAAGTCTTACGGCTGGTGGCTTATTGGCAGTATAGAAAGGACTAAGTCCAGTTTTGCTGCACTCTTTGACGGGCTCATTCAAAAGTTTTTTGGTGGCTTCAGTAACTTCTGCTTCAGTTAACTGAATATCACAGTGGCGTTGAGGATCTTTAACATCACCAGTATATTCGCATATTAACCCAGATCGGCGGCTTAATGGCAAGATGCCCCAAGTTAGCCAACACCGGAAGAAATCGACGCCAGTGAGGCCATTAGCCATAAAGGCTCTGAGCTTTGAAAATGTGGGTGCATATTTGGCCCGCTCCTCTGAATCAAGCTGTTGGGGAAGCGGATGGTTGTTGTTAAGCCGGTGCTCGCGATAAGCCGACAGAGGGTTCTCACCAGTTGGAGAGGTATCCTTAACATAGAACCACGTCTGGTTCCAATCCTTGGGGTGGCTATGCAGTTTGGCGTGAGGAAAACTGACATCTTTCCTTTTTTGAATAATGACTCCGCCAAGTTCTTGGCATGGCCCATCAACAAATTCAGTCTGGCGGTTTAAGTAGTAAAATTCCCTAAACAAATCAACCATGGGCTCTTCTTGAAGGTAGGCTTCACAGAATACTTGAAAGTTGCAAATATTAGACACGGAGTTGGGTCCGATGTCTTGAGGGTGCAGTTGGAGGAAATGAAGGACCTCACGGAAATTTTTTGAGCCGGGAGGGCTGAACCACCGACCCAAGTGATCAGTGAAAACAATTACTTCTCCCTCTTTGGGTTGAGGAGGGACTTCATCACCAGGAGCTCTCCAGTGGATGTCCTCCTTTTTGGCTAAACCGCCAGTGGCAACATGATTGTTCAAATCTGCCTCAGTAATCCGGGATTTGACCCAATTGCAGGAAGTATATGTCTTAGCCATTTCTGGAAAAACCGGTTAAAGATCACATGGTTAGGCCGGCTTATGATTCAAGGACAAACAATAATGAAGCGCAATTGGATATTAAGCCGGAGCAGGATATTACAAGATTACTGAAAAGATATTCGCGGCTTAAAAGGGGACTAATGATAGCTGGCGGGTTATTATTTTTAAAATTAAGCCGTCCATACAACTGTTGAAGGAACAGATCTACGGATGGAAATTGCTAAGTGATGAGAAACAGGTTTCACAGATTGATGTTACAATTTTTGATCTAATGTGTGTCATGAAATAAAAATATATTCTGACCTAAATATGGAAGCTTGAGCAGTTCACAAGGTCCTGATTGAATCTTCTATGCAAAAGGAGATGTTCTAATGATAAAAAAAGGAATTATGGCTATTGCCGCACAAGAAAGGTATCAAGTTTGAGTTGAATATCCGTGCTATAGCGAAGAACAGTGAAGAACGGCGATGAGCTTCCATGGACTCGTGTAAACCCTAATGAGATCTACGGAGAGGGAGGAGGAAGAACTTACCAAGGCTGTTGAGTGGCGGAAGCGCGCGAGTGGGATCTGGTACGAACAGGTTGATGCAGCGGCCGTTGAGGAAGCAGAGGCGAGGGTCGCCGGCGGTGGCAGAGCACAAGCGTTCGGGCGTTGCAAGGAAGAAGATAAGACGAAGAGGCTGAGGGGGGGAAAGTGAAAGGGATCCCCGGCCCTATTTATAAGGCGAATGGATAAGTGGCAAGCGCGGGAATCGAGGAGGTTAAAAAACAGATCTGTAACAGTGCAGATGCCTCGATTTTCAGAGATTCATTAAAAATAAGGAGATACATTAAAGATTTCGGCTCTGTAAAATTAATGGCAGGTGACGTCACGGTGGGTTATCATGATCCTAGAGGATGATGTCATGGTGAGTTACAAGTTTCTCGAAGGTAATGAAGGAGGGATTTTTCTAAGTGTTGAAGATTGATGTGAACAGGTTCAAATCAACCTGGGGCCTAATGTTGGGGATATAGTTATTGATTTAACCCGTCCAAGAGGGGCCGGGTTATATTCATGGCGACTCATAAAGACAAAGCCCAGGAAGGAATTGAAGATGGCGGTTCATGAAGGTAACTTATGAAGGGCCTAAGGCCCAAAGGCAGCTTAAGGCCCGTAGGTGTAAACCGCCATATGTATATAACTTGTATGATAAGGCAATTGTAGTTAAGTCACCGAGCCGGACACGTTTATGAGCCGGCCGGGACTCTGTAAGCCACTGGGCATCAACCTGAGTATATAAAGGGACGACCCGGCTGCGAGTTAGGGGCAAGAAACAACAGATCGAGAACCAGGCTAAGCGTATTCGCTCCCTGGTCATCGAAACCCTAGCAATACCACCTCAAACTGGATTAGGCTTTTCCCTTCACCGCAAGGGGCCGAACCAGTATAACTCCCTGTGTCCTTTGTCCCGTCTAACCCCTTTAAGTTAAATTCGTTGTGATGGCTCCATGACTAAGTCCTCACACTAGGACATCTCCGTGACAAACCCACGACAATCCTCAAACCATAAAGTTTCGTGCTCATCCTCACGAAAACCCTTGGCTTTTCCTTTGCTTATCTTCTCCTTTATCTCAGCAATTTCCTTATCCTCTTTATGAGCTTCTTGAATCTTTCCCAATAATGAAGACTAAACCTCCATTGCTGCAACAAAACCTCTTGGAACTATCTCCGAACGAAGTTCCTTGAGATCGTCGGCACTCCTGTGGTAATCCTCCGTTTACGAGGGTATTGACATAGCTTTTGCGGCTCAAAGTGTCTGCTAGGACATTGGCCTTTCCTGGATGATAATGCAACTTCATATCGTAATCCTTTATTAGCTCCAACCATCTCCTCTGCCTGAGATTCAACTCCTTCTAGGTGAAAATGTACTTCAAACTCTTATGATCCGTGTACACATCACATCGATTTCCAATCAAAAATGTCTCCAGGTCTTGAGCGCATGCACTATGGCTGCTAACTCCAAATCATGTGTGGCATAATTCAACTCGTGAGGTCGAAGCTGTCGTGAGGTGTATGAAACAACTCTTCCATCTTGCATAAGTACACCTCCAAGTCCTAGGCGAGAAGCGTCACAATAAACTTGGAAATCCTTGCGTATATCCGGAAGAATCAGCACTGGGGCTGTAACCAAACGTTTCTTCAACTCCTGAAAACTGGCTTCACAATCCTTGGTCCATTTGAATTTGGTGTCCTTCTTCAATAACTTTGTCATGGGTTTCGCAATCTTGGAAAACTTCTAAATGAACCTCCTATAATATCCTGCGAGTCCCAGAAAACTGTGGATCTCTCCTACTGAGGTGGGTGCCAACCACTCAGTGACAGATTTAACCTTGGTAGGGTCTACTGCTATACCTTCTCTTGATATAACATGTCCAAGAAATCCAACTTCCTTCAACCAAAACTCACACTTGCTAAATTTGGCATACAGCTGATGTTCCCTGAACTAAACGCAAATGCTCCATGTGTTCCTCTTCCTTCTTCGAGTACACTAAAATATCATCAATGAACACCACAACAAACTTATCCAAAAGCTCCATGAATACCTTGTTCATCATACTCATAAAATAGGCAGGGGCATTAGTCAATCCAAACGACATGACCGTGTACTCATATAGCCCGTACCTTGTGGTAAAAGTTGTCTTAGGAATATCCTGTTCTCGGATCTTCAACTGGTGGTACCCTGGTCGAAGATCGATCTTGGAGAATACTTTAGCTTCTTGCAACTGGTCAAGATCATCAGTAGTGGGTACTTGTTCTTGATCGTCACTTCACTCAAAGCCCGATAATCAACAACCATTCTCAAAGATCCATCCTTCTTCTCAACTAAGAGCACTGGGGCTCCCCACGGTGATGAACGGGGTCGGATATAACCTTTCTCCAATAACTCCTTAATCTGCTTCTTAATTTCCTCCAGATCATTTGCGGGCATCTGATACGGTCTCTTCGATATTGGTCCGGTGCCTGGCAATAGCTCTATCAAAAATTCTATGTCTCGATCTGGCGGCATGCCTGGTAGTTCCTCTGGAAATACATCCGGGTAATCCTTCAGAACATACACTTCTTCCTGAACAACTCCTGAGAGAGAATTCACTTGGGTCCTCCTTGGCGCATGCCTGGATACATACTTGATCCTCTTTCCCTCCGGGGTGGTGAGTAGAATTGACTTACTAGCACACTCGATATTTCCTCCATACATGGATAGCCAATCCATGCCTAGTATCACATCCAATCCTTGTGACTCGAAAATTATTAGGTCTGAGGGGAAAACATGCCTACCTATGGTCAATGGCATCAGATGGTTTTAGAGGGGAGAGATTAGAATAGAGTGAGGTCTAAAGAGAAAATCACTACCCATATGCACATGAGACAAACACATTCATATCACACCACTCAATTTCAAAACAAGGGCATACAATCGATCTAGCTACCGTTACAAAAATACTCAGACTATTACTATATACATGGGGGAAATTCTACTGATAATATGGTGGTCGGCTAGAAATTTTGATCAGAAGAAGACTCCATGATATCTGCTCTAGCTTCGTCTTCATAATCATCATCACTGTCGGGGTCGGAGTCGGTGTCGTCGATGATGATGTAATCTTCGGGATGGTCGTCATCTCCTGGCGCAGGGTCTCCCATGAATACTCCTAGCTTCTTCTTCAGGTCTTCATTCTTCTCCAGTAGTACTGCAATTTCCTCTTCATATCCATCGTGTGTAGACTTGAGTTCCTCTTCTAGCTCCATGTTCCTGGTCATCACCTTCTTCAGGTCTATCATGCTGGCGCACATCTGGTTCTCCTGACGACGAATGTGTTGGTTTAACTCCTGGATGTAGGCTAGACTTGTCCCTCCTGGTGCAAATCATCTCCATAGCTCATCTCGGCGTCCACATATCTGGTAGATGGTGTCCTTGAGATCCTGGTGGTAAACGTCGCTGATGCGTCCCATGGCGATGTGAGCTGCCATGCTCTTTCCTAGACTCCAGGTTGGTGCATCAAAGGAAAACTCTATGGGCTCAGTAACTGGTGTGAAAGTCCTTCCTCGAACATCTACTCGAATTGTCCAGCGCTCTTCTTCAGGTAGAGTGGCGGTGTAGGTCCCGGTGAAGCTTGGTATTCCGATGTTCAGGTATCTAGTGGCTTCCTTCAAGTGTCGTCCAAAAGGGGTGTCTTCATCCGGTTGAGCAAACTTGTTCCTTAAGTCTGCCATCTATAATGTAGAAAGTGGAGAAGAGTCAGAAATGAGTAGAGAAGAGTATCCTATGGCTTATCTTAGTGGTCGCGTCCTACAGTCAGCGTGTGCTCTGATACCATCTTGTAGCAATCCGACCTCAAACGGTCAAATCTCTGTGTATAAGTGTCATCCCTGGATCGGTAATGCTGACACACACAGTACTCGAGGAATTATAACAGAGTGCAATCACACACTTATTACATCAAATAAGTCAAACAGAGTACTTATTACAATAATATGGCTGAAGGTCATCTAAAATAAGAATACTGCGGAAGCTCCGAGGGTAAATGAGTCCATCAACTCCAACGGCATAGCTGAGTGCATGACAACGACCTAGCGCACCTTACTCTTCGTCTGAAAACTCTGCAACATAATACGTTGCAGCCTGTGTAGGTCAGCACATGGAATATGCTGGCAAGATAACACTATAGAGCAATGAACAAGTAACAGCTATAACTATATGCATATATGGCTGGTGGAGGCTCTATGGTTATCATTTGCATAAAGCTAGTTTTTCCTACAACAAGGGAATATATTTTATTTAACTACAAAGTTTGTTGAAAACATTGAGAATGCTAACCCCATCTCAATCCCAAATTAATAATCATTAACCCAACAAATTAATTAAGTAAAGTGATGAGATCAACATAGTAATTCAAGCACCAGATACTCAAGATGCCCATAACCGGGGACACGGCTAACCATGATTAGTTTATACACTCTGCAGAGGTTTGCGCACTTTTCCCCATAAGACTCGATCTCCTCCGTTGAATTTCTTGCACTGCATGATGTTTGAGAAACAGATGACCGAGACACAGTCTTTCCGAAGAGGTCCCCTTAACCGATAGATAGGCCGGTACACCTACAATCCCCTACATTTGCTAGCCCATCATGGAAAGGATTCCCACAACTTACTCAACTATGCCAGAGCCCATAATGGCTTGTGGCTGCACACGGAAGTTTCCAGCATGAATAACATAATGATCCCTTTGAGCCTGGGTGGCGAACCATAGGAAAAATCACACGGTTACCCCGGGATTCTCCTTTGGACAGCGCTGGATTTCCCCAGGTGCCCACAAACCAATCCACCCAGATGTGTGTTAAAGTAGCCACCTTAAGTAAACCCTTAGTTCATAACAACAGTCACAACTGTCATGAATCACCCAACCCAAACCATGTCTACGAGCATAGCATAGCAAAGTATAAAAGCGTAACGTAGAACTCCCAAGGTTTGAATAAAAGGGCAATAGGTACTACCTCAACAACTACTCCCAAAACCCACATGTTAAACAAATCCTACTCATGCAATTTTGAGGATTGAAACTAATGCATAAAACTGGGTAATAAGGGATATGATCAAAGTGTTACTTGCCTTGCTGACGATCTGAAAACCCTAGTGACTCGTAGTAGCACGCTTCGCACTCCGGAAACTCTATCGTGAACAAACAATAACATACATAAGCAATAAAGCAATAGATGCAAGAGTAAAACTCAGATGAAAAGATCCAAACTGAAAGTTCAACTGAAGAGCTTCGATTTGCAAAAAGAATCGATCAAATCGGAGCTACGAAACTCAAACTACGATCAAAAGAAGTTCGAATTCAAATCTGCTTGCAACCAAATTTTAATTTGTCAAAACCATGTTAAAGTTGGTTATCTGGAAAGAAGGGAACAAGACGAAGATTTTGGTGTTGGTTTCACTGGACTTGGATAAACGAGCAAAAAGTTGCGAGGGTTTAAAGATCAGTGACTAATCTGTGAGAAAAGTATTCGTGGATAGGTCCTTGGCCAAAAATAAAACCAAAAGAAAATCTTAACGAACGAACGTTCGCTATGGAACCCTAATGAACGAATACGTTCGCTAACAGTGACGTTCGAGTGAACGTTCGCTAATTAGCGAACTCAAAAAAAACCGAAGAACCGAAAAAAAACTGAAAAAACCGGCGAACCGGGGCGGTTTTTATACCGGTTCACGACGTCGGCGGGGTCAACGGCGGCGGCGGGACTCCGGCGAGGCGGCGACAGCGGCTCGCGGGACGGCGGCGGCGGCTCACAAGCGGGCGGCGGCGGCTGCGGCTGCGGTGGAGCGAGGTGGGGAGAAGGCGGCGGGGGCGACAGTATATAAAGGTTGTGTGGCGGCGGCACCTTGGGGAAGGGGGCGGCGCGGGGTGGAGTCCGGCTCGGACTCCCCACGACGTCCGTGCGGCGGCGGGGTTCCGCGCGGGAGACAGGCAGCGCGCAGGAGGGCCGGCCTGCTCAGCTGGGCTTCGATCCAGTCGGGCGGGAAGAAGATTTTTTTTAAATAAATTTCGCCCGAAGAAAATCCTAATAAAATATAAAAAAATTCTAAAAATACCAGAAACGATTTTCACCATCTAAAACTAATATTTAGAACAAAGTGAACATTTTTCTGGCATAAAATGCAATTTTCAAAAATGCATATTTTTCCTAATTAAAATAAAATAGCAAATAAAAATCCGAATAAAATTATAAATTTGATTTTAAAATTTCTTCTCCAATATTTCCTCTCTTTTGAAGAAGTCATATTATCTTCTCTCTTTTATTTTTAATATTGGAAGTAAATGGAGAGAAAAATATTAAAATCAAATAGATCCTCCTTTCAAATTTGATAAGATTCAAATATGATAATTTGTGAAACCTCCAACTCTCTCCTTGGGTCCTTGAGTTGCTTAAGATATCTAGGATCACCACCAAAAATGCAAATAAAATATGATAAGCATATGATGACCTATGTATAACATCCAAATTGAAAATTGGGATGTTACAAACCTACCCACCTTAAGATGAATCTCGCCCTCGAGATTCGGGTTGGCTAGAAAATAGGTGAGGGTGGTCTTTCCGTAGGTCTTCTTCTCTTTCCCAGGTGGCTTCATCCTCGGTATGGTGGCTCCACTGAACTTTGCAAAACTTGATAACCTTGCAGCGGGTAACTCAGCTGGCAAACTCGAGAATCTTTACAGGTTTCTCCTCGTAGGTCAAATCACTCTCCAACTGAATTGCTTCCAGGGGCACTGTATCTCTTAGCGGAATATCGGCCATCTCAGCATGGCACTTCTTCAACTGGGAAATGTGAAACACATCATGAACTCCTGATAATCCTTCGGGTAACTCCAATTTCTAGGCAACTTCTCCCATACATTCCAGAACTCGGTATGGTCCTACAAATCTCGGGGCTAACTTTCCCTTAACTCCAAATTGTTTAACTCCTCGGAGTGGTGACACATGAAGATATGCTCTGTCTCCCATTTCATAGACTACCTCCTTGCGTTTGGTGTCGGCATAACTCTTCTGCCTGGACTGAGCTACCTTCAATCTATCTCGAATCAACTTAACCTTCTCTTCCGATTCTTTGATCAAATCTGGTCCAAACAACTGACGGTCTCCAACTTCAATGCACATTAACGGTGTCCTGCACCTCCTTCCATACAGAGCTTCAAAAGGTGCCATCTTCAAACTAGCCTGATAATTGTTGTTGTATGAGAGCTCTGCATAGGCAAAATTGTCATCCCAACTAGATCCATAATCTAGCGCACAAGCTCTCAACATATCCTCCAGAATCTGATTGACTCTCTCGGTCTGTCCATCTATCTGCGGGTGAAAGGTTGTACTGAACTCTAGCCTGGTACCCAAAGTCTGGTGCAACTGGTTCCAAAACTTCGAGGTAAATTGTGTCCCTCTATCTGATACGATGGTCCTCGGAACTCCATGCAGACATACGATCCTGGTCATATATATCTTGGCAAGCTTCGCGCTCGTATAGGTGGTTTTCATGGGGATAAAGTGAGCCACTTTGGTCAAGCGATCAACTACTACCCAGATAGAATCATATCCTGATCGGGTCCTGGGTAATCCGGTGATGAAATCCATGCCAAGTTTGTCCCACTTCCATTCGGGTATCGGCATAGGCTGTAATAATCCTGCTGGCTTCTGATGTTCTGCCTTCACTCTCCAACGTACATCACATACTGCTACATACTCAGCAATATCGTTCTTCATATCTGTCCACCATAAACGTTCCTTCAAATCCAAATACATCTTGGTGTTTCTGGGGTGAATCAAATTTGGCGAGTCATGAGCTTCCTGAAGTATTAAGTTCTTGATCTCTGCGTTATTGGGCACATATACACGATCCTCAAACCATAAAGTTTCATGCTCATCCTCACGAAATCCCTTGGCTTTTCCTTTGCTTAGCTTCTCCTTTATCTCAGCAATTTCCTTATCCTCTTTCTGAGCTTCTCGAATCTTTCCCAATAATGTAGACTGAACCTCCATTGTTGCAACAAAACCTCTTGGAACTATCTCCAAACGAAGTTCCTTGAGATCGTCGGCTAACTCCTGCGGTAATCCTTCGTTTACAAGGGTATTGACATAGCTTTTGCGGCTCAAAGCATCTGCAACGACATTGGCCTTTCCTGGATGATAATACAACTTCATATCGTAATCCTTTATTAGCTCCAACCATCTCCTCTGCCTGAGATTCAACTCCTTCTGGGTGAAAATGTACTTCAGACTCTTGTGATCCGTGTACACATCACATCGATTTCCAATCAGAAAATGTCTCCAGGTCTTGAGCGCATGCACTACGGCTGCTAACTCCAAATCATGTGTGGCATAATTCAACTCGTGAGGTCGAAGCTGCCGTGAGGCGTATGAAACAACTCTTCCATCTTGCATAAGTACACCTCCAAGTCCTAGGCGAGAAGCGTCGCAATAAACTTGGAAATCCTTGCGTATATTCGGAAGAATTAGCACTGGGGCTGTAACCAAACGTTTCTTCAACTCCTGAAAACTGGCTTCACAATCCTCGGTCCATTTGAATTTGGTGTCCTTCTTCAATAACTCTGTCATGGGTTTCGCAATCTTGGAAAAATTCTCAATGAACCTCCTATAATATCCTGCGAGTCCCAGAAAATTGCGGATCTCTCCTACTGAGGTGGGTGCCAACCACTCAGTCACAGATTTAACCTTGGTAGGGTCTACTGCTATACCTTCTCCTGATATAACATGTCCAAGAAATCCAACTTCCTTCAACCAAAACTCACACTTGCTAAATTTGGCATACAACTGATATTCCCTGAGCTTCTCGAGAACTAAACGCAAATGCTCCATGTGTTCCTCTTCATTCTTCGAGTACACTAAAATATCATCAATGAACACCACAACAAACTTATCCAAAAACTCCATGAATACCTTGTTCGTCATACTCATAAAATAGGGAGGGGCATTAGTCAATCCAAACGACATGACCGTGTACTCATATAGCCCGTACCTTGTGGTAAAAGTTTTCTTAGGAATATCCTGTTCTCGGATCTTCGACTGGTGGTATCCAGGTCGAAGATCGATCTTGGGGAATACTTTAGCTTCTTCCAACTGGTCAAGATCATCGGTAGTGGGTACTTGTTCTTGATCGTCACTTCATTCAAAGCCCGATAATCAACAACCATTCTCAAAGATCCATCCTTCTTCTCAACTAAGAGCACTGGGGCTCCCCATGGTGATGAACTGGGTCGGATATAACCTTTCTCCAATAACTCCTTAATCTGCTTCTTAATTTCCTCCAGATCATTTGCGTGCATCCGATACGGTCTCTTCGATATTGGTCCTGTGCCTGGCAATAGCTCTATCAAAAATTCTATGCCTCAATCTGGCGGCATGCCTGGTAGTTCCTCTGGAAATACATCTGGGTAATCCTTCACAACATGCACTTCTTCCTGAACAACTCCCGAGAGAGAATTCACTTGGGTCCTCCTTGGCGCATGCATGGACACATACTTGATCCTCTTTCCCTCCAGGGTGGTGAGTAGAATTGACTTACTAGCACAATCGATATTTCCTCCATACATGGATAGCCAATCCATGCCTAGTATCACATCCAATCCTTGTGACTCGAAAATTATTAGGTCTGAGGGGAAAACATGCCTACCTATGGTCAATGGCATCTGATGGTTTTAGAGGGGAGAGATTAGAATAGAGTGAGGTCTAAGGAGAAAATCACTACCCATATGCACATGAGACAAACACATTCATATCACACCACTCAATTTCAAAACAAGGGCATACAATCGATCTAGCTACCGTTACAAAAATACTCAGACTATTACTATATACATGGGGGCAATTCTACTGATAATATGGTGGTCGGCTAGAAACTTTGATCAGAAGAAGACTCCATGATATATGCTCTAGCTTCGTCTTCATAATCATCATCACTGTCGGGGTCGGAGTCGGTGTCGTCGATGATGATGTAATCTTTGGGATGGTCGTCATCTCCTGACGCAGGGTCTCCCATGAATACTCCTAGCTTCTTCTTCGGGTCTTCATTCTTCTCCAGTAGTACTGCAATTTCCTCTTCATATCAATCGCGTGCAGAATTGAGTTCCTTTTCTAGCTCCATGTTCCTGGTCATCACCTTCTTCGGGTCTATCATGCTGGCGCACATCTGGTTCTCCTGACGATGAATGTGTTGGTTTAACTCCTGGATGTAGGCTGCAATGGACTTGTCCCTCCTGGTGCAAATCATCTCACATTGCTCATCTCGGCGTCCACATATCTAGGAGATGGTGTCCTTGAGATCCTGGTGGTAAACGTCGCTGATGCGTCCCATGGCGATGTGAGCTGCCATGCTCTTTCCTAGATTCCAGGTTGGTGCATCAAAGGAAAACTCTATGGGCTTAGTAACTAGTGTGAAAGTCCTACCTAGAGCATGTACTCGAATTGTGCAGCGCTCTTCTTCAAGTAGAGTGGTGGTGTAGGTCCCGGTGAAGCTTGGTATTCCGATGTTCAGGTATCTAGTGGCTTCCTTCAAGTATCGTCCAAAAGGGGTGTATTCATCCGGTTGAGCAAACTTGTTCCTTGAGTCTGCCATCTATAGAGTAGAAAGTGGAGAAGTGTCAGAAATGAGTAGAGAATAGTATCCTATGGCTTATCTTAATGGTCGTGTCCTACAATCAGCGTGTGCTCTGATACCATCTTGTAGCGATCCGACCTCAAACGGTCAAATCTCTGTGTATAAGTGTCATCCCTGGATCGGTAATGCTGACACACATAGTACTCGAGGAATTATAACAGAGTGCAGTCACACACTTATTACATCGAATAACTCAAAGAGAGTACTTATTACAATAATATGGCTAAAGGCCATCTAACATAAGAATACTGCGGAAGCTTCGAGGGTAAATGAGTCCATCAACTCCAACGGCATAGCTGAGTGCATGACAACGACCTAGCGCACCTTACTCTTCGTCTGAAAACTCTGCAACATGATACATTGCAGCATGTGTAGGTCGGCACATGGAATATGCTGGCAAGATAACACTATAGAGCAATGAACAAGTAACACCTATAACTATATGCATATATGGCTGGTGGAGGCTCTATGGTTATCATTTGCATAAAGCTAGTTTTTTCCTACAACGAAGGAATATATTTTATTTAAATACAAAGGTTGTTGAAAACATTGAGAATGGTTACCCCATCTCAATCCCAAATTAATAAGCATTAACCCAACAAATTAATTAAGTAAAGTGATGAGATCAACATAGTAATTCAAGCACCAGATACTCAAGATGTCCATAACCGGGGACACGGCTAACCATGATTAGTTTATACCCTCTGCAGAGGTTTGCGCACTTTTCCCCACAAGACTCAATCTCCTTCGTTGAATTTCTCGCACTGCATGATGTTTGAGAGCGGATGACCGAGACACAGTCTTTCCGAAGAGGTCCCCTTAACCAATAGATAGGTCGGTACACCTACAATCCCCTACATCTGCTAGCCATCGTGGAAAGGATTCCCACAACTTACTCAACTATGCCAGAGCCCATAATGGCTTGTGGCTGCACACGGAAGTTTTGAGCATGAATAACATAATGATCCCTTTGAGCCTGGGTGGCGAACCATAGGAAAAATCACACGGATACCCCGGGATTCTCCTTTGGACAACACTGGATTTCCCCAGGTGCCCACAAACCAATCCACCCAGATGTGTGTTAAAGTAGCCACCTTAAGTAAACCCTTAGTTCATAACAAAACCCACAACTGTCATGAATCACTCAACCCAAACCATGTCTACGAGCATAGCATAGCAAAGTATAAAAGCGTAACGTAGAACTCCCAAGGTTTGAATAAAAGGGCAATAGGTACTACCTCAACAACTACTCCCAAAACCCACATGTTAAACATCCTACTCATGCAATGTTTTAGGATTGAAACTAATGCATAAAACTGGGTAATAAGGGATATGATCAAAGTGCCTTGCTGACGATCTGAAAACCCTAGTGACTCGTAGTAGCATGCTTCGCACTCCGGAAACTCTATCGTGAACAAACAATAACATAAATAAGCAATCAAGCAATAGATGCAAGAGTAAAACTCAGATGAAAAGATCCAAACTAAAAGTTCAACTGAAGAGCTTCGATTTGCAAAAAGAATCGATCAAATCGGAGCTACGAAACTCAAACTATGATCAAAAGAAGTTCGAATTCAAATATGCTTGCAACCAAATTTTAATTTGTCAAAACCATGTTCAAGTTGGTTATCTGGAAAGGGGGGAACAATACAAAGATTCTGGCGTTGGTTTCACTGGACTTGGATAAACGAGCAAAAAGTTGCGAGGGTTTAAAGATGAGGGACTAATCAGTGAGAAAAGTATTTGTAGATAGGTCCTTGGCCAAAAATAAAACAAAAAGAAAATCCTAACGAACGAACGTTCGCTATGAAACCCTAATGAGCGAATACGTTTGCTAACAGTGATGTTCGAGTGAACGTTCGCTAATTAGCGAACTCGAAAAAAAAACGATGTAAAACGAAGAACCGAAATAAAACGGCGAACCGGGGAGGTTTTTATACCGGTTCACGACGTCGACGGGGTCAACGGCGGCGGCGGGATCCCGGCGAGGCGGCGAGGCAAAGCGGCGGCGGGACTCCGGCGAGGCGGTGGCAGCGGCTCGCGGGACGGCGACGGCGGCGCACAAGCGGGCGGCGGCGCACAACAGCGGCGGGTGACAGGCGGCTAGCGCGGGCGGCGGCGGCTACGGCTGCGGTGGGGCGAGGTGGGGAGAAGGCGGCGGGGGCGGCGGTATATAAAGGCTGGGGGCGGCGGCACCTTGGGGAAGGGGGCGGCGCGGGATGGAGTCCGGCTCAGACTCCCCTCGGCGTCCGTGCGGCGGCGGGGTTCCGCGCAGGAGAGAGACGACGCGCAGGTGGGCCGGCCTGCTCGGCTGGGCTTCGACCCAGTCGGGCGGGAAGAAGATTTAAAAAAAATCGCCCGAAGAAAATCCTAATAAAATATAAAAAAAATCGAAAAATACCAGAAACGATTTTCACCATCTAAACCTAATATTTAGAACAAAGTGAACATTTTTCTGGCCTAAAATGCAATTTTCAAAATTGCATATTTTTTCTAATTAAAATAAAATAGCAAATAGAAATCTGAATAAAATTATAAATTTGATTTTAAAATTTCTTCTCCAATATTTCCTCTCTTTTGAAGAAGTCATATTATCTTCTCTCTTTTATTTTTAATATTGGAAGTAAATGGAGAGAAAAAATATTTAAATCAAATTGATCCTCTTTTCAAATTTGATAAGATTCAAATATGAAAATTTGCGAAACCTCCAACTCTCTCCTTGGGTCCTTGAGTTGCTTAAGATTTCTAGGATCACAACCAAAAATGCAAATAAAAAAATGATATGCATATGATGACCTATGTATAACATCCAAATTGAAAATTGGGATGTTACACTATGGGTCAACAGTAATAATAATAACCTGATTAAATGAACAACCCTGGTTCGATGAGGAAAGAAGCTGGTTAACCTTTATGTGATCGTGAGAGGATCACAGTGGTATCATGGACACCGAAGTTGGTTGATTATGGTGTCATGTGATGATCCCGGGTATAGATCAAGCTCCTTGTGGTCTTGTGGTCACTACGGTATTATTAATACCAAGCTTGGTTGAACCTGAGACTGTTGTGTGATGTCCGCGATGGTAAGTTGATGCATGTGGTGGTTACGAGGTAACCCCGAACAGAGTAAGTGAATCATGATAAGTATGTTGCATGCTAGAATCATCTTGTGCATATCATGAGTGACATTGCCATGATCATCTCATATGATGCTAGATGTGTTATGTTCTATATGTTTATGCCATGCTCGTCTTATGTTGTTCTAGTGGTATCATATTCATCATTGCTTTAACCTGTAAATGTCATGCCGTTGTTTGTCTTGATTGCTTTGGTTGTTGTGAGCTTGCAAGTACATTCAATGTACTGACCTGGCATGTCATGCCAGATTGCAGGTGATGCCGTGATTGATTGCTTGTCGAGGTCACCGTTCGTGCTAGCTAGATCGTGTCCCAGCCAGAGTCCCTGTAGAGTGGAGTCCATCACCGTCGTCGTTGTTCCGCTGCTAGTAGTCATTCCGCGGCTTTGAGTTGTTCTACTGCTTGCATAGAGCAACCATGGCAGGCGTAGTGTCGCCGTGCCGATGTAATTCCCTGTTATATCGGAACCCTTATATCCACATCGATTATAATAAAGAGTTGATTTGTTCTATGCCAAGCAATGTCGTATTCCATAAGACTTGATCTCTGGGCTGGAATACGGGGTTTTTCGGTCTCTCTGAGCCGGGGTGCCACAACAATGAACAGGACTTACCCATCTACTATCAGCTATGGGATAGATTATACCTGCTTCCAGAAGCTTTAATATTTCAGTTCTTACCACATCCTTCGTCTTAGGATTTAATCGTCGTTGGTGATCAACAACTGGCTTAGCATTGGGTTCCATATTAATCTTGTGTTGACATAGAGTGGGACTGATGCCCTTAAGATCACCAAGAGTATATACAATAGCACCACAGTGCTTCCTCAGAGTTTTCAGTAATCTCTTTTCTTCATGCTCTGAAAGGTTAGCACTAATAATAACATGATATATCTTCTCTTCATCAAGATAACCATATTTCAATGTATCAGGCAATTGTTTTAATTCGAACACAGGATCACCTTTAGGTGGAGGAGGACCTCCACGAGTTTCAACAAGAAAATTGTTTAAGGATAGGTGGTTGATCAAAGAACATCTTATCTATTTCATTTATTTCATTCTTGTGCATATCATTTTCATGATCTAGCAAATATTGTTCTAACGAATCAATAGGAGGTACGGCAATAGAAGCAAGACCAATAATTTCATCTTTACTAGGCAATTCCTTATCATGAGGTTGCCTACAGAATTTAGAGAAATTAAACTCATGAGATACATCACCAAGTTAAGAGTACAGTTTCTTTGTTGCAACCAATCTTTGCATTAACTGTATTTAAGAAAGGTCTACCAAATATAATGGGACAAAAATCATCTTGTGGAGAACCAAGAACTAGAAAATCAATAGGGTATTTTATTTCCACACAAGACTTCAATATCTCTAACAATCGCAAGCAGTGAAATGGTATCCCTATTCGCAAGTTTAATAGTAACATTAATATCTTCTATCTCAACAGGTGCAATATCATTCTTAATCTCTTGATATAAGGTAAATGGAATAGCACTCTCACTAGCACCCAAATCACATAAGACATGGTAACAATGATCTCCTATTTTAACTGAGACAACAGGGATGCCAACGACAGGCTTATTCTTATCTTTAGGACCGGGGTTAGCTATTCTAGTAGCTTCATCACAGAAGTAAATAACATGCCCATCAATATTATCGACCAAGAGATCTTTAACAGAAGCAACATTAGGTTCAACTTTAATTTGTTCAGAGGGTCTAGGTGCTCTAATATTACTTTTATTAACCACGGTTGAAACTTTAGCATCTTCCTTTATCCTAACAGGAAAAGGTGGTTTCTCAATATAAGCGGTAGGCATAATTGGATGAACATTATAAATGATAGTTTCATCTTTAATTATAACGGGTTCTTCAATTTTTTATTTCATATGTGGATAATATTTAAACCACTTCTCCTTAGGGAAATCAACATGAGTAGGAAATGGTTCACAAAAGGAAGCTACTATCTCAAAGTGAAGTCCATATTTAGTGCTAAACTTATGAAATGCATGAGTATCCATAAAAGATTTGACACAATCAAACTTAAGCATTATACCTGACTCTTTACCTTTGTCGAGTTCCCAATATTCAGAGTTGTGTTTAATTCTTTCTAGAAGATCCCATCTGAATTCAATAGTTTTCTTCATAAAAGAACCAATTGAAGAAGAATCGAGCATGGTTTGATCATCATGAGAAAGTTGAGCATAAAAAATTTGTTAAGATAATTTCTTTTGAGAGCTCATGATTGGGGCATGTGTAGATCATGTACTTAAGCCTCCCCCAAGCTTGAGTGATACTTTCTCCTTCGCGAGGCCAAAAATTATATATATAATTCCAATCACGATGAACCAGATGCATAGGATAAAACTTTTGATGAAATTCCAGTCTCAATCGGTTCCAATCCCACATTCCAATATCATCACATAGCCTATACCATGTGAATGACTTTACCTTCAAAGATAAAAGGGAAAACCTTCTTCCTAACTTCATCTCCAGATAGACTTGCAAGCTTAAATAATCCACAAACTTCATCCACATAGATTAGGTGCATATCATGATGTATTGCTCCATCTCCTGCATAAGGAATAGCTAGCAGTTTCTCTATCATACCCGAAGGAATCTCATAATAAATATTTACAGTAGGTGTAGTAGGTTGAGGAGAAACTCTTTGTGATTCCGGTCGAGGTGAAGATACCACGAACAAACCCCTCAAAGGATTGTTTTCCATAGTAACAAGTGATGGTAAATTTCAGCACGTAATATAAATGATTCCTTACCGAATTCCACTCACCAAAGGCGATTCACTCCCCAGCAACGGCGCCAGAAAAGAGTCTTCATGACCCAAAGGTATAGGGGATCAATCATAGTCCTTTCCATAAGTAAGAGTGTCGAACCCAACGAGGAACAGAAGGAAATGACTAGTGGTTTTCAGCAAGGTATTTTCTAAGCACTGAAATTATCGGTAACAAGTAGTTTGATAGCAAGATAATTTGTAACAAGCAATAACTAGTTACGGTAACAAAGGTGCAGCAAGATAGCCCAATGTTTTTTGTAGCAAAGTACAGGCCGGAACAGTCTCTTATAATAAGCAAAGCGTTCTTGAGGGCACTCGGGAATTTCATCTAGTCACTTTCATCATGTTTGTTTGATTCGCGTTCGCTACTTTAATAATTTGATATGTGGGTGGACCGGTGCTTTTCTTACTTGTAAAAGCCTCCCAGTAATGATTACCCCCTCTCGCAAGCATCTGCAACTATGAAAGAAGAATTAAGACAAATCTAACCATAGCATGAAACATGTGGATCCAAATCAGCCCCTTACAAAATAGCGTATAAACTAGGGTTTAAGCTTCTGTTACTCTAGCAACCCATCATCTAATTACTAATCCACAATGACTTCCCTTAGGCCCAAATATGGTGAAGTGTCATATAGTAGACGCTCACATGACACCACTAAAGGAAGCAACACCATACACATCATCAAAATATCGAACGAATACCAAATTCACATGATTACTTATGACAAGACTTCTCCCATGTCCACAAGAACAAAAGTAACTACTCACAAATCATATTCATGTTCAAGATTAGAGGGTTATTGAATATCACTAAGGATCTGAACATATAGTCTCCCACCAAATAAACCAACTAGCTCAACTACAAGATGTAATCAACACTACTAGCAACCCACAGGTACCAATCTAAGGTTTTGATACAAAGATTGAATACAAGAGATGAACTAGGGTTTGATATGAGATGGTGTTAGTGAAGATGTTGATGAAGATTGGTCCTCCCATGATGAGAGGGTTGTTGGTGATGACAATGTTATGCCTTGATTCCCCCCTCCTGGAGGGAGGTCTCCCCGAAGGAATTGCTCTGCCGGAGAGCAAAAGTGCTCCTACCCAAGTCCCGCCTCGAGATGACGGCTTTCCATCCCGAAATTCCTCTCCTTATTTTTTTCTAGTGCAAATGGGCTTATATACCAGAAGATGGGCACCGGAGGCTGGCCAGGGGCCCCACAAGCCACCAGGGCGCTCCCAGGGGGTGGGCGTTCCCTCCTGCCTCGTGGGCACTGATGGCTCGTATCCACGTCAGTATTTCCCCAAAGAGGAAGTGATGATGCAGTACAACTTCGGTAGGTATTTCCCTCAGTTTTTTTTTGACAAAAAGACTGTAAGGGAACCCCCTACAGTATAATTGGTGCAACAAACCCAAATTGCAAGTACCATGCCTTGAACCTGGGTGGGTGGGAAGGCATCAGCCCCTTCCCACCACTAGGCTATGCCTTAGTCTGCGTATTTCCCTCAGTTATGAAACCAAGGTTATCGAACAAGTAGGAGAACCAAGCAACACTATGTAAACGGTACCTGCACACAATGAACAAATACTTGTAACCCGACGCGTAAGAGGGGCTGTCAATCCCTCTTGGGTAAAAGATAGATTGGTTTGTGGTAGATTGGATAAATAGATGTCGCGGAAACGCGAAATAAAATAAATAACGAAAAATTGCAGCAAGGTATTTTTCGGGTTTTGGAATAATAGATCTGAAAAAAAAGCAAATAAAAATATATCTCAAAGCAAATATGATAAAGAATAGACCCGGGGGCCGTAGATTTCACTAGTGGCTTCTCTCGAGAAAAATAGCACACGGCGGGTAAACAAATTACTGTTGGGCAATCGATAGAAATTCAAATAATTATGACGATATCCAGGCAATGATCATTATATAGGTATCACGTCCAAGATTAGTAGACCGACTCTTGCCTACATCTACTACTATTACTCCACACATCGACCGCTATCCAGCATGCATCTAGTGTATTAAGTTCATGGGAAAACAGAGTAATGCAATAAGAACGATGACATGATGTAGACAAGATCTATTCATGTA